>NC_058085.1:279359445-279667162 GCF_014858855.1 Bufo gargarizans | reverse complement strand
CAGACTGCTCAATGAGGTGAAGAAGAATCCTAGAGTGTCAGCTAAAGACTTACAAAAGTCTCTGGCATATGCTAACATCCCTGTTAGCGAATCTACGATACGTAAAACACTAAACAAGAATGGATTTCTTGGCAAGATACCACAGAGGAAGTCACTGCTGTCCAAAAGAAAACATTACTGCACATTTACAGTTTGCACAAGAGCACCTGTATGTTCCACAGCAGTAATGGCAACATATTCTGTGAACAGATGAAACCAAAGTTGAGTTGTTTGGAAGAAACACACAACACTATGTGTTGAGAAAAAGAGGCACAGCACACTAACATCAAAACCTCATCCTAACTGTGAAGTATGGTGGTGGGGGCATCATGGTTTGGGGCTGCTTTTCTGCGTCAGGGCTTGGACGGATTGCTATCATCGAAAGAAAAATGAATTCCCAAGTTTATCAAGCCATTTTGCAGGAGAACTTAAAGGGAACCTGTCACCAGTTTTATGGGGTCCTAACTAAGGGAAACATAAATAAGTGACTGATTCTCTTCAAAACGCTGGGTCACTTTCTTTAATTGACCCAATCTGCCAACATCTTGTATTGAAAAGCTCCAGCTGATAATGATGAGTCATGAATATTTATGAGCTCCTGACTCTCCCCGCCCACCTGCTGCTGAATGACAGTTATCTTCCATATGAATCAGCAGCAGGTGGGCAGGGGAGTGGCTATAGCTCTGAATTAAATATACGCTGGACTCAATGACATCACACTGGACTCAAATCAGCTCATTAGCATGCGGCATGTGGCATCTTTGTGTGTATATTATGAGGTAACCATCTGTCACACCAGTAAGTGAATACATCTAAGGCACTTTTTAGTAGTTAATGATTGTATATAATTAGTTAGATTATAATCAAATATCCACATGACAGGTTCCCTTTAAGGCCATCTGTCTACCAGCTGAAGCTCAACAGAAGATGGGTGTTGCAACAGGACAACGACCCAAAGCATTGAGGTAAATCAACAACAGAATGGCTTAAACAGAAGAAAATACGCTTTCTGGAGTGTCAGAGTCCTGACCTCAAACTGATTAAGATGCTGTGGCATGACCTCAAGAAACTGATTCGTACCAGACATCCCAAGAATATTGCTGAACTGAAACAGTTCTGTAAAGAGGAATGGTCAAGAATTACTCCTGACCGTTGTGCACATCTAATCTGCAACTACAGGAAACGTTTGGTTGAAGTTATTGCTGCCAAAGGAGGTTCAACCAGTTATTAAATCCAAGGGTTCACATACTTTTTCCACCTGCACTGTGAATGTTTACATGGTGTGTTCAATTAAAACATGGTAACATTTAATTCTTTGTGTGTTATTAGTTTAAGCAGACTGTGATTGTCTACTGTTGTGACTTAGATGAAGATCAGATCACATTTTATGACCAATTTGTGCAGAAATCCATATCATTCCAAAGGGTTCACATACTTTTTCTTGCAACTGTATATATATATATACACAGGGTGGGCCATTTATATGGATACACCTTAATAAAATGGGAATGGTTGGTGATATTACCTTCCTGTTTGTGGCACAATAGTATATGTGAGAGGGGAAACTTTTCAAGATGGGTGGTGACCATTGCGGCCATTTTGAAGTCGGACATTTTGAATCCAACTTTCGTTTTTTCAATAGGAAGAGGGTCATGTGACACATCAAACTTATTGGGAATTTCACAAGAAAAACAATGGTGTGCTTGGTAACTTTATTCTTTCATGAGTTATTTACAAGTTTCTGACCACTTATAAAATGTGTTCAATGTGCTGCCCATTGTGTTGGATTGTCAATGCAACCCTCTTCTCCCACTCTTCACACACTGATAGCAACACCTCAGGAGAAATGCTAGCACAGGCTTCCAGTATTCGTAGTTTCAGAAAGTTTGATGTGTCACATGACCCTCTTCCTATTGAAAAAACAAAAGTTGGACTTCAAAATGGCCGCCATGGTCATCACCCATCTTGAAAAGTTTCCCCCCTCACATATACTAAAGTGCCACAAACAGGAAGTTAATATCACCAACCATTCCCATTTTATTAAGGTGTATCCATATAAATGGCCCACCCTGTATATATATATATATATATATATATATATACATATATATATATATATATATAGATATATATACACAGTGACATTACCAAGAACTGGACGTCCCTCCAAAATTGATGAAAAGACGAGAAGAAAACTGGTCTGGGAGGCTACCCAGAGGCCTACAGCAACATTAAAGGAGCTGCAGGAATATCTGGCAAGTACTGGCTGTGTGCTACATGTGACAACAATCGCCCGTATTCTTCATATGTCTGGGCTATGGGGTAGAGTGGCAAGACAAAAGCCTTTTCTTATGAAGAAAAAAATCCAAGCCAGGCTACATTTTGCAAAAACACATCTGAAGTCTCCCAAAAGCATGTGGGAAAAGGTGTTATGGTCTGATGATACCAAGGTTGAACTTTTTGGCCACAATTCCAAAAGATATGTTTGGCGCAAAAACAACACTGCACATCCCCAAAAGAACACCATACCCACAGTGAAACATGGTGGTGGCAGCATCATGCTTTGGGGCTGTTTTTCCTCAGCTGGGAATTATGAACAGTTCCAAATACCAGTCAATATTAGCACAAACCCTTCAGGCTTCTGCTAGAAAGCTGAACTGAAGAGGAACTTCATCTTTCAGCATGACAACGACCCAAAGCATACATCCATATCAACAAAGGAATAGCTTCACTAGAAGAAGATTAAAGATTTGGAATGGCCCAGCTAGAGCCCAGACCTGAAGCCGATTGAAAATCTGTGGGGTGATCTGAAGAGGGCTGTGCACAGGAGATGCCCTCGCAATCCGACAGATTTGGAGTGTTTTTGCAAAGAAGAATGGGCAAATCTTGCCAAGTCAAAATGTGCCATGCTGCTAGACTCATACCCAAAAAGACTAAGCGCTGTAATAAAATCAAAAGGTGCTTCAACAAAGTATTAGTTTAAGGGTGTGCACACTTATGCAACCAAATAATTTTATTTTTATATTTTTTCTTACCTCTACCTAAAAGATTTCAGTTTGTTTTTCAATTGAGTTGTACAGTTTATAGGTCACATTAAAGGTGGAAAAAGTTCTGAAATGATTTATCTTTGTCTCATTTTTTTTACATCACAGAAACCTGACATTTTTACAGTGTAGACTTTTTATATCATACATACATATATATATATATATATATATATATATATACACACACACACACACACACACACACACACACACATCTGTTAGTGTGTTAACCATAGAATAAAAATGCTAAATTTTCCCTATATCTAGAGGGTGTAAAGGTAGCCCTTGCACCCAGGTCATGGTGTCTGAGGGGCCCAGAATTGTAAATTTGTACATGTTAGGGGGCCTGCTATTTGGCCCAGTAATTTCAGGTTACTCATGTCACATACTATACATCTTAGGTTAGCTACTAATACCATATAGTGATTCAATAGGCCCTTCTTTGGTCCCTTACAATAACCTATCTTCTTGAGAGACACATGTCTTTAGTCAGCTGTGGCCATGTGCGGATTCCTGGCCAGATCGTGCACGTTCTTTTCCTTATGTTTAATGGTTTGTTGCTATAATCTATGTAGAACTCACATCTGTGGATTTTCTACATTAATATTTAAATGAAATTGATCATTTTGAGCCTGGCATCCATGTGAGAGCTCAATATAGAAGTCTCGCATACGACTTATGCTGTTCTTCAGACAATATTTAGCCTTTGCTTGTGGCAGACACCACCTGATCATATTTTTGGATTAAGGGATACACGTGGGGCACACCAAGTCAGTGGATCTCAGGGTAAGTTATTTTATTGTGATCTTTAAAAAAAAGTACAGTATCTATAAAGTACAGTAAACAAGAGCACAACATCAGAGAATGGGCTTAAAGGTCAACGACTTAAAAAGGTCATTCTCCAGCTGGAAAAATCGTATCTATTGAAAGCATAAAAGACCAGCTGTAAAGAGGGGGAAGGTCTCCTGAAGTGTCATATTTTATAGTATAACATATACTCAGGTGGGCCACAGATTTAGAATGTATCCGGTATAGCAGTTTCTGGATCCAGAATAAGTCAACTATTATATTGCTAATTATTGTACTAATTAAGAATACTTCCATCAATGGCAGAAAAAGGAGGTCAGATCACAGGGAATATGTCACTTCCAGAAAGCCCTATAAAAGGGGTTGTGCCTCTTTGGATAGGGGATAACTAACTGATTGGTTGGGGTCTGACCGCTGGACCCCTACCAATCCTGAGAATCGTGATCCTGTTCCAGTGTCTTGATAGAATGGCAGGCTCCACATGTGTCCTGCTGCTCCATTCATTCTTCATAGACCTACTGGAAATAGCCAAATGTTGCACTTTGGCTATCTCTGGCAGTCCCATAGAGAATGAATGGAACAGCAGGGTGCTCTTGCAACCTGTCACTCCTTTAAGATGTGGGAACAGGACCCCTGTTCTCAGGATCTTTGGGAGTCTCAACAGTTGGACTCCCACTGAACAGATAGTTATCCCATATCCTGTACGGACAAGTCCTGTGGGATCCATGCCTGGTTCATTTTAATGAACATCAGCTCTTCCACCACGTTGGCTGTGGATAAGCGGATGCGCCTGTCCATGATAACCCCCCTAGCGTGCTAAACACATGTTCGGACAGTACACTTGCCGCAGGGCAGGCCAGCACCTCCGAGGCATAAAGGGCAAGCTCAGGCCATGTGCCCAATTTGGAGACCCAGAAGTTAAATGAGGCAGACCCATGAGTCAGTATGAGCAGACGTGTGGACACGTACTGTTCCACCATGTTGCTGAAACGCTGCCTCCTGCTGTAGTGTCCCACTAGGTAAATGTGGGAACTACACAACGGTCAATTGGGCCACGTTGTTCCCCACCTTTTGTGGAACAGGGTCATTGCATTTTATATGATGTTTTGATGTGTATTTTCCCTGTTTTCCCCTGTACCAGGCCTGTTAGGGGTAGTTTCTCCTCCTAGACAGTAGAGAGAGCTAGGGAACCCCTAGTATATATAGCCAGGTCCTGTTCAGGGAAGAGTGTGTCGCCAGAAATCGGTGTGGACTTTAGCTAGAGAAGAGCTGAGGAGCAGTTTCTGACATGCAGCTAGATAAACCAGGCTTCTAGCTTGCCATCAGGAGAAGAGTTTGCCTCCTGAGAAACCAAGTTCCTATAAAAGTACAGTGCAAAGCCAAGTTTATTCCAGCCAAACAGAGAGCTGAAGGGCAGAAGGATATTCTACAGCAAGGAGACATATACCAGAGGAAGGTTTCCCTACCCAAGGATAAAGCCAGCAATAGGGCATAAGGGCCTTGGAGTAAGCCAGACAGGATCTGAGGAAACGTGCAGCCTGATCTGTAAGTGTTTATGCCCTCTGAGTATCTTGCAAAGACTTTGCCTGCCGTTTTATATAAAGCCTGCCTGTATTCAACCTTTTTACATATGGAACCAACTAAAGACTGTAAATAGTTGAACTGTTTCAGTAAAAGGAAGTTTTGGTTCACTGCAACTTGTGTTCCTCAATTACTACAATAAATCGGTGTGCCCTGCAGGGCTGCGTACTGCACTGCTAAGACGGTCCTTATCAGATGGTGGTGCTGGATGTTGTGGTGTGCTGATAAAGCTTGCTAACCCTCCCTTCTGAGGTGGTGGCGATGCCCCAGCTGCGTTGGCAACTTCCTCCTGCCTCGTGCTTCCACTGAGCCCCCGCTTTCAGGTGGGAATGCCATCAGTAGCGCGTCTACCAGCGTGCGTTTGTACTTCTGCATTTTCCAATTGCACTTCAGTGATGGAAGTAAGCTCAGCACATTGTCCTTGTAGCAGGGATCCAGCAGGGTGGCCACCCAGTAATTAACAGTGGTAAGAATGAGGACAACTCGTCGGTCATTGCGCTCGGACTGCAGCATGTAGTCGATCATGTGTGCCAGGCTGCCCAGAGGCAACAACAAGCTGTCCTCTGTGTGAGGTGTATTGTCTGTGTCTCTGTATCCCCCCAGCCACGCTCCAGTGATGCCGTGAGCTGATTTGGGTGCCACCCTGCTGTTAACGCGGATCATCATCATCCTCCTCATCCTTCAAAACTGTGTCCTGGATGGACAGTTGTGTACCTGGCTGCTGTTGGTGCAGGAAACCAATAATAGCTGGCCCTGTTGGTAGAGTAATCAAAACAGTGCAGCACGGCACACATGCCCCACATGGAGGCCCACTCGCTGGCGATGAAGTGGTGCTTTTCCACAGAGCGACTCACCCATGCGTGAGCTGAAACTCCACTATCTATGTAGTTCCACCTTGTGGGTACATTGCATACGAACCGATGAGCGGGAAGGCAGAAGTTACGCTGCAGTGCAGACAGACGACCAGCAGCAGGGTGAGAATGCTGAAAGCGTACACAGATGGCCCGTACTTTCTGCAGCAGCTCTGACATATTGGGGTAATTTTTCTGGAACCTCTGCACCACCAAATTCAGCACGTTTTAGGCAAGGGATGTGCGTCAAACTGGCTAGGCCCAGAGCTGCTGCGAGATTTCGCCCGTTGTCGCACACCACCTGGTCGGGCTTGAGTGTCACGGAAGGTGTACAGAAAACTAGAAGACACAAAATGAAGATCCGACTGACTGGATCCAAAACTAAGGAACAAAAGGGAGAGCCCTGCAACACACCTGGCTCTCTCCCTAACTGCTCAGCCTATGCAAAAATCTCAATGGTAGATGATTGCATATCCTCGTTCCTCGACTGTATAACACCTGAACACCCTATAATAGTGAGGGGACATGACCACCCGCTCCCTACACTTGATACGGAGGGAGTCAGGGTCACCTGGGAATCCAGCAAACAGGAAAACACAAATGAATGAACAAAACTTATCTGTAGAAGACTCAGTAGTAGCATCCAGCATGCACACACTCCAGGAAGTTGTATAAACCGCAAAGTGATACAGTATGGGAAGGGATTTAAAGGGATGCAATCAGTGCAACTACATGACAGCTGAGAGAGGCTAACGAGATGAGAAAACGAAAGCAAAACAAAATGAACCTCAAGGAGGAGGTTCTGAAGAACGTCTGTCAGAGCTTTTCAGATGTCTGGTGGTGACAGTACCCCTCCTTCTACGAGTGGACTCCAGACACTCAGAGCCCACCTTCTCAGGATGGGACCTATGGAAAGCCCTGATGAGACGAGTGACCTTAATGTCCGTCACTGGGACCCACATCCTCTCCTCAGGACCATAACCCTCCCAATGAATGAGGTACTGGAGAGAACCGCGGACAACACGAGAATCCACAATCCTAGAGACCTGAAATTCAAGATTACCATCAACCACAATCGGAGGAGGAGGCAAAGACGAGGGTACAATGGGTTGGACATAAGGTTTTAATAAGGACTTATGAAAAACATTACGGATCTTCCAAGTCTGAGGAAGATCAAGACGGTAGGCAACAGGATTGATGACGGACAAGATTTTGTAAGGCCCAATAAACTTAGGACCCAACTTCCAGGAGGGAACCTTCAATTTGATATTTTTAGTACACAACCACACCAGATCACCAACATTCAGGTCCGGACCAGGCACGCGTCTCTTATCCGCCACACTCTTATATCTCTCACTCATGCTCTTTAGATTATCCTGAATCTTTTGCCAAATAGATGACAAAGACGAGGAGAATCTGTCCTCATCAGGTAAACCAGAAGACCCCTCTCCAGAGAATGTCCCAAACTGCGGATGAAACCCATATGCACCAAAAAATGGTGACTTATCAGAGGACTCTGTGTAAAGTAAATTTTTAGCCAGAGGTTATCCTAGGCCACTCCTACAAGAACAGAGGAAGAAGGTAGATACTCCTGAAAAAAACAAGACAGTGAAGCAATCACGCATTCCACTGGTGGTCAAATATCACCCATTGACCCAACAACTAAGAGGCATTGTCAATAAACATTGGCATACAATCTCAAAATCATATCCTCAGATTGAGGAATTTTAAAGACTCCCTATGCTGTGTTTTAAAAGGGCCGATAATATCATAGATAAAATAGTCAGGGCCGACATTGGTAGCAATAAGCGAGATTTGAGACAGAGCGTGTTATCTTCTCCCAGACAGGGTACATTCCCTTGTCTGAATTGTGTAAATTGCTCAAGCATGATCAGGGGGTCTCATCTCACACCCGCACTCTGGGGAGAGAATCTCCATAAGAGGTGTGTTCACGTGTGACAGCAGATTTGTTGTGTATATTTTGAAATGTCCTTGTGGACTATTATACGTGGGGGAAACCTCTATGAGGATCAAAGACAGGTTGAGCAAACACAAGTCCACCATTAGGAAGGGTAATTTATTTCTCCCCATACCATATCATTTTCATGAAAAGAAACACACAATAGCACAATTACGTTACCAGGTGATTGAGGGTGTACCACTACCTCGCCGTGGCGGTGATCGAAATAAATTACTTTTGCAAAAAGAAGCGTATTGGATCCATTGTTTACAAACGATGGATCCAAGAGGCTTGAACCGAGAATACAATATAAGCAGTTTGATTTGATGTTTAAAATCTCTGTTTTACTTTCCAGTGGAATTGATTATGGGACTCTTCTCATTGCCACAAATGGAGACACATGGAGCTTCCTTACCTATCATTGTATCTTGTCAGGGGGAGGAGCCATTGGTATGATGTCAGTTCCTCTGTATTTTTTTCATTTTTCTGTTATTTAAGACATGTACTGAGGATACTTATGTATAGTCTGATGAAAGCACATGTGAGTGCTGAAACGCCGCGTCACTATGAATGAATAGGTGACTTAAATTAAATTCTGCATCAAAAGAAATAAGCGCGAGTGCCAGTCCTTCCTTTACAGCCCTTATCAGAGGACTCCTGACGACGGTTATTCAAAGCAAACTCAGCAAGGGACAAAAAAGAACACCAATCCTCCTGATTCTCCGCCACAAAACAGCGCAGATATGTCTCCAGATTCTGATTGAAGCGCTCTGTCTGGCCATTCGACTGCGGGTGGAAAGCAGAAGAGAATGACAACCGAACCCCCAAGCGAGAACAGAAAGCCTTCCAGAATCTGGAAACAAACTGCGTGCCCCTATCAGAGACTATGTCTGAAGGAATACCATGCACTTTAAAAATGTGATCAATAAATGCCTGCACCAGCGTCTTAGCATTGGGCAAGCCAGGAAAAGGAATGAAATGCACCATTTTGCTAAAACGGTCCACCACCACCAGAATCACAGTCTTCCCCGAGGAACGAGGCAGGTCCGTAATGAAGTCCATGGACAGATGTGTCCAAGGACGGGAAGGAATGGGTAACGGAAGGAGAGGACCTGATGGCCGTGAATGAGGGACTTTGGCACAAGTGCAGGTCTCGCCGGCTGCCACAAAACCCTCAACCGACTTACGAAGCGCCGGCCACCAGAATCTCCGAGCGATGAGATCCACTGTGGCTCTTGCCCCGGGTGCCCAGCAAGGACAGTATTGTGGTGCTCCTTAAAAATCTTGTGTCTTAAAGCGAGAGGCACAAACAACCTCCCAGGAGGACAAAGATCAGGAGCCTCTGACTGGGCTACCTAAACCTCTGCCTCCAATTCAGGATAAAGAGCAGAGACCACCACACCTTCAGCCAAAATGGGACCCGGGTCTTCAAAATTCCCACCTCCCGGAAAACAACGTGACAGGGCATCTGCCTTCACATTCTTAACCCCAGGGCGGAACGTGACAACAAAATTAAACCTTGAAAAGAACAAAGACCATCTGGCCTGTCTCGGGTTCAGACGCTTGGCTGAATCCAAGTAGGCCAGATTCTTATGGTCAGTAAACACGGTCATAGGGTGTCTGGCTCTCTCTAGCCAATGGCGCCATTCCTCAAAAGCTAACTTGATGGCCAACAACTCCCTATCTTCCACATCGTAATTTCTCTCTGCGGATGAGAATTTCTTCGAGAAAAAGGCACACGGTCGCCATTTGGCAGGAGAGGGACCCTGAGACAAGACTGCACCCACACCCACCTCAGAAGCGTCCACCTCAACTATGAAGGGCAGAGAAATATCAGGTTGTACCAAGATGGGAGCGGAAGCAAAACTCTCCTTGATATGAGAAAAGGCCTTACGCGCCTCTACCGACCAGGAGGAAAAATCTACCCCCTTTCTAGTCATATCAGTGAGTGGTTTAACAACAGAGGAATAATTCAAAATAAACTTCCTGTAATAATTGGCAAAACCCAAAAAACGCATCAGCGCCTTCTGATTCTCAAGAAGCTCCCACTCAAGCACAGCGCGGACCTTCTCGGGGTCCATACGAAAACCAGAAGCAGAGAGAAGAAACCTCAGAAATTGAATTTCTGGAACCGCAAACACACATTTTCCCAGTTTAGCGTACAATTTATTCTCCCGCAGGATGAGCAAGACCTGACGTAAATGTTCCTTATGAGTTTTGAAATCAGGAGAAAAAATCAAAATGTCATCTAGATACACTAATACAAATTTCCCCATTAAATGATAAAAAATGCTGTTCACAAAATGCTGAACGATGGCTGGAGCATTCATCAAACCAAAAGGCATAACCAAATTCTCAAAATGGCCCTAAGGGGTATTGAAGGCCATCTTCCATTCGTCTCCTTCTCTGACCCTGACCAGGTTGTATGCCCCTTTTAGATCCAACTTGGAAAAAACTTTAGCCCCAACAATCTGGTTAAACAGGTCCGGGATTAGAGGAAGCGGATAAGGGTCACGAATTGTGATACTGTTCAGCTCCCTGAAATCCAGACATGGTCTTAAAGAACCATCTTTTTTCTTAACAAAGAAAAAACCAGCGGCAACAGGTGACTTCGAGGGTCGTATGTGTCCCTTTCTCAGACTCTCAGAGATATAAGCACGCATAGCGACCCTTTCAGGTTGGGAGAGATTGTATAAACGAGATTTAGGCAGCTTGGCGCCTGGGGTGAGATTAATAGGGCAATCGTACTCCCTGTGAGGGGGCAAGTCCTGAACACCACTCTCAGAAAACACATCCGAAAATTCAGAGAAAAGATGGTACAGTCTTAGTAGAAACCTCAGAAACAGATGTCGTGAGGCAATTCTCTCTGCAAAAGTCACTCCAACCATTTATTTGCCTTGCTTGCCAATCAATGGTGGGGTTATGTTTAGTGAGCCAGGGTAGCCCCAACACTGGAGGAGTAGGCAACCCGCTTAGGACGAAACATGACACATCCTCAACATGAGTATCACTCACAATCAAACGGATATTGTGAACTATGCCCTTTAACGATTTCTGAGAAAGTGGAACGGAATCAATAGCAAAAACAGGTATATCCTTTCCCAAAGTGCATACCTGGAAACCATGAGCAAATTGATTATCAATGAGATTGACAGCTGCTCCACTATCTACAAAAATCTCACAAAAAATATTCTTGCTCTCTAGTGCCACCCTGGCAGATAGGACAAAACGGGAACTACAAGCAAACGGAAAACCTTCAATTTCCGCATCAACCTTGCCAATAGTAACAGATGGAACGTTTTTAGAGGATTATTTTCTTTTTGTTTCTTTATTACTCTCAAAAAACTGCCTGAATCTCCTAGAGGGACAAACATTTGCCAAATGATTTATACCTCCACAAGAGAAACAAACCTTCCTATGAGAGCTGAATCCTCTATTGTCAGAGGCAAGCAAACCCAGCTGCATGGGCCCCTGCTCAGAAGGGATTGAGAGCGACTGAGACCCCTGTGCACTGAATGAGACCGCCACACTGTCCTTGGACTGAGTATGACAGGAAGGAGTGATCTCTCCTCTCTCTCTAAGACGCCTGTCAATACGAACGGCCCGAGACATGGCAGAGTCCAAGGAGGTAGGTCTCTCATGAAAGGCAAATCCCTCTGAAAGACCATGGCAAAATTGACTTCGGAGTGCAGCATCATTCCAACCAGTATCAGCTGCCCATCTCCGAAATTCTAAACAGTATATCTCTGCGGACTGTTTACCCTGGCATAAAAGACGTAGTCTAGACTCAGCCAGAGCAATACGATCCGGATCATCATATATCTGACCCAGGGCTAAAAAAAAATCATCCACTGAACAGAGGGGCCGTGCCCCCACCGGCAGCGAAAAGGCCCAGGACTGAGCGTTATCCCTGAGCAGCGAGATGATGATCCCCACCCTCTGCTCCTCATCACCAGAGGAATGGGGAAGTACGCGAAAATGGAGTTTGCAAGCCTCTCTAAAACGAACAAAATTTTCACTACCCCCGGAGAACGTATCCGGGAGCGAGATCTTAGGCTCAGAACAAACTCCATGAACGCAAGCTGAACCGGTCACCTGAAACTGAGAAACAGTTTTACGGAGATCTGCTACCTCAAATGAATGACCCTGCATGTGTTCAGTCAAAAGTGAAACCGGATCCATGCTTGAGATGGTTTTGGCGGTTTATAATGTCACAGAAGGTGTACAGAAAACTAGAAGACACAAAATGAAGATCCGACTGACTGGATCCAAAACTAAGGAACCAAAGGGAGAGCCCTGCAACACACCTGGCTCTCTCCCTAACTGCTCAGCCTATGCAAAAATTTCAATGGTAGATGATTGCATATCCTCGTTCCTCAAATGTATAACACCTGAACACCCTATAATAGTGAGGGGACACGACCACCGGCTCCCTACACCTGATACGGAGGGAGTCAGGGTCACCTGGGAATCCAGCAAACAGGAAAACACAAATGAATGAACAAAACTTATCTGTAGAAGACTCAGTAGTAGCATCCAGCATGCACACACTCCAGGAAGTTGTATAAACCGCAAAGTGATGCAGTATGGGAAGGGATTTAAAGGGATGTAATCAGTGCAACTACATGACAGCTGAGAGAGGCTAACGAGATGAGAAAACGAAAGCAAAACAAAATGAACCTCAAGGAGGAGGTTCTGAAGAACGTCAGTCAGAGCTTCTCAAATGTCTGGTGGTGACATTGAGGCTCAGTGGCACCAACCATTCATCAGTCTGTTCCTCCATGCCCACCAACAGCTCCTGCTCGGTGTGGGGTCTTTCTCCCAAACAGATGAGTTTCAGAACAGCCTGCTTTTGTTTCCCTCTGGCTGTGCTGAAGTTGGTGGTGCAGGCGTTGTGCTGACGTGATGCAGAGGCGTTAGAGGAGGAACAGGAGGAGGAAGCAGAGTAGGAGGAGAAGGCAACAGGAGGCAAAAAGAAACATCCAGCAATCCTTGGTGGCGGTAGGAAGTGCGCCAAACCACTTTTCCCCTCGGGCCCAGCCGTCAATACATTTACCCAGTGGGCAGTTAAGGAGATATAACATCCATGCCCGTGCTTACTGGTCCATGTATCGCTGGTTATGTGGACCTTGCTACTGATGGCGTTGTGCAGCACACACTTTCTCAAAAACGCCGTCTCCACCAGACAGCATGGCAGCATTTCAAAGGCTGGGAATTTTGAAATGCTGGCATTCAGGGCCAGGGTAGGGGACTACTTCCTCTTTCTCTCCAGTGTTTGGGGATGGACAGCTGAACGCTTCCATGGGACAGTGTGGAGATGCTTGGTGACACTGGTGGTGTGGCTGTAACATCCTCAACTTGAGGGGTTCCAGGTGGCCCTGTCACTCCAGAGGGGGAGGAAGAGACCAAGACGCAGCAAAAGAGGGAGTAGAAGGAACCTCAGATCTTTTGTAGTTTTTCAGGTGTCTACTCCACTGCAGCTCGTGCTTTGCCGTTAGATGCCTGGTCATGCAGGTGGTGCACAGGTTTAGAACATTTATGCCTTGCTTCTGGCTCTGTCCTTTAGCACATTGGGCAGTAGCAGGCGTGCTAGCTGGGGGGCGGCTGCTCTGCTTTTGCACCCTGTTCCCTCTTTTACTGGGCGGCTGGCGCTGCATGATCCGCACATCTTCCTTTGGACTGCACACATCACACTGATGACCTGGATGCCATGTGAGGTCTACGACGTCATCATCCTCCACATCATCTTCCACCAACTCCTCACCCCTGCACTGTGCATAAAGCCGCAGCAGTTGACAACTGTGTTTCGTCATCACAAGCAGAGACTCGCTGTGGCGGTCCTCCTACATCCTGAAACATAAGTGGTTGGGCATCAGTTCTGGAGAAGGGCTTGGTGGAGGCACACGGAAACTGCCAGCAGAGTCAGCAAAAAGCATAGGTGACTACTGCATGCTCAGCAGGGGTTTAGGTGGAAGACAGAGGCCCATGGGCCACCGGTGCCAACTCTGCGCTTTCAGCAGGGGACCAAGTGGAAGACAATGTGAAGGAACTAGAGGCACTATTAGCCATTCATTCTACAACCTCTACTTGTTCTGGCCTCACCATTCGTAGAGCGGTATTCAGGCCTATAAAATGACACAGAGCCTCCTGTCGCCTGCGTGCACCAGAAGAAGGTGTTTCATTAGGGCGCATAGCTGGCTCCGATAAACAACGTCCTCTCCCCACAGAAGCACCAACACCAGCAGCACCATGACCACAGCCACATCCCCTAGTTGATGCTCCTCCCCTTTTTTATTTTACGGTCACCCACCAAATTGGCTGACTGGTGAACAATTATATTTCTGTGTCACGGATGAAAATAAAATGTTTTGAACCCAAAAAAATTGCTATTGGTCACAACACAATTAGCATACTGATTAACTCTCCTATTACAGTAAGACAGATGCAATGGCAGACTTTGAAACCCCCAAAATTACTTTATGTCACCGACACAATTTACTCTGCTATTACAGCAAGACAGATGAAAATGTGGTGTTATAAGAAAAATTGCTTTGTGACTCTGACACAATTAACAGACTAATTAAATATCCTATTACATTTAGACAGATGCAAAGGCAGTGTGATGAACCCCCAAAATTACTTTGTGTCACTGACACAATTTACAGACTAATTAAACCTCCTATAACAGATGGATGAAAATGCGGTGTGATAAACTCCAAAAAATTGCTTTATGTCACCTACACAATTAACAGACTGATTAACTGTCTTATAACAGTTAAGCCTCATGCACACGTCCGTGAAACACGGACCGTGTAATACCAGCCTGGATTTCTTCGGAGTGCAGGAGCGCACTGCGTCATGGGTTGATATGATGCAGTGCGCTTCCTGCTGCCGCCGCAGTACAGTAATGCACTGGTTATAGATTATACCAGTGTATTACTGTACTGCGGTGGCAGTAGGAAGGGCACGGCGTCATAGCAACCAATAACGCAGTGCGCTCCTGCACTCAGAAGAAATCCAGGCCGGTATCACACAGTCCGTGTATCAGACAGATGAAAATGCGGTGTAATTAAATGAAAAAAATTGCTTTATGTCACCGACACAATGAATAGACTGATTAACTGTCTTATAACAGTAAGGGCTCATACACACGGCCGTTGCCTGGCCATGGCCGTACTGTGGCCCGCAATACACGGGCATCGGCAGTGTGCATCCCGCATCATGGATGCGGACCCATGTACTTGATTGGGTCTGCAATCTGGGAGATGCGGTGCGGAATGGAGGCACGGATCGAAAGGTTTTCTGTCCGTGCCTTCGTACCGCAAAAAAGTACTTTTTTGCGGTGCGGACCATTGGATGCGGATTGCAGACACCATTCAAGTGAATGGGTCCACGATCCGCATGTGGCTGCCCTACAGTCGGTGCCCCTGCATTGCGGACTGCAATTTGTGGTCCTCAGCGCGGGCCCGGCCAGCACGCGGTCCTGTGCATGAGCCCTAAGACGGATGAAAATGCAGAGTTTTGAACCCCAATAATGACTTTAGGTCAACCACAGAATTAACAGTCCATCTAAGTATTTTATTTCTGTGTCACTGGTGCAAAGGACTAGTATTGCACCGACCAAAAATGGCTACAGGTCATCCACAGACTTATTAAAAAAACATAAAAGGTTAACACTGTCCCTGTGTGCAGCAGTGTCCTGTGCCTACACTAGTTAGAGCAGAATGGCGGCGCACCACGTGATTCGGCATTTATGCATGCAGGGTCACATGGTGCGCCAGCCAATCACAGCCATGCCAATACCAGACGTGACTGGGATGGCTTCCAAGTGCCCACAGCCTAAATGCTTGTTGATCTATACAGCATTACCATCCCCAACATGATCTCACCACTAAAATTAATCTTTAAGGGGTTATCCAAGACTAAATACACGTGACGCAAGGGGGCAGGTCACTTCCACGGCCCCTCCATCAACAGATGTTGTTTTCTGCAGCTAGGGAAGATGTTAGGGCGGCCATGAAGCGATCCAGGTGGGAATCGGAGTCGGGGACCAGTATGCTCAGTGTCGACGGTCCAGGCATTGTGTGTGTACAGTCTTGGATAACACCTTTAATACAATTCTGTTGGAAGGGGCTGTGCTTGGTGATTTTTCATGGTACACAACAACCCTCAACATAACCAAACCATTTTATATGACCATAATACAATTCTTTTATACTCTTCACATAGACCACTACAACTCACAACATAACAAGATCTAATGCAATTACATTATACTCTATACATTATACTCCATACAGCATTACCATCTCCAACATGACCTGAGCGCCGCAGCTTCCTCAAACAGCTGATCAACAGGTGTGTCGGGAGTTGGATCTCTGCCAGTCTCATATTGATAACCTATCCTGAGGATAAGCCATCAATATTAAAAACCCGGAAAACCTTTTTAACCTCCCACATGACTCAGCCACTAAAATGACCATAATATCATTCTATTCTAACACTACAACCCCTAACATGACCCCACCACTAGACATGACCATAATACATTTTTATTATGCTCTATACATAGAACACGACAAGTCTCAACATGACCCGTCCACTGGTCACGATCTTAATACAATTCTATTATATTCTCTATAAACTTTCCAAGATATGCCCCTGAATAGATATGCATTTTGAATGATATGACCATGAGAATCATTTCCATCCTTTCCATCATTATGTAATGTCACCCCGCACACATTTTTTCACTGTTATTGTTCTGACTACAGCAACACAAGCATCGACCTGGTTATGTAACGCTGCTGATTCTCTGTAGGCGGCAGGTCAATGTGACAGCTGACAGCGTCGACTCGGATTTCCAGTTTCTTCCACTGTCAAAAGTTCTATTCTATTTTCATTCTTATCAGTAAAGGTCCATGGTCTTAAGGGGGATTCCGCTCATTCATTGGGCGATTGGCGACACATTTAGGCTACTTTCTCACTGGATTTCGGTGCGGATGCATCTTGTATCTGCACTTGACTTACATTAAAAGTCAATGGAGGAAAGATCCGTTTTCAATTGCATCATATTGAGATCCATCCCCATTGACTTACTGTCACTACCAGACATCTGAGAAGCTCTGACAGATGCCTTTCAGAACCACCTCCTTGAGCTTCCTTTGTTTTGCTTTCAGTTCCTCATCTCGTTAGCCTCTCTCAGCTGTCATGTAGTTGTACTGATTGCATCCCTTTAAATTCCTCCCTATAGTGCATCAGTGTGCGGTTTATACTTCTTCCTGGAGTGTGTGTGCATGCTGATCCTACTTCCCAGTCTTCTACAAGATAAGTGTTGTGTATTAATTTGTGTTTTTCTGTTTGCTGGATCCCAGGTGACCCTGACTCCCTCCGTATCTAGTGTAGGGAGCCGGTGGTCGTGTCCCCTCACTATTATAGGGTGTTCAGGTGTTATACAGTCGAGGTACGAGGATATGCGATCATCTGCTATTGGGATTTTCGCATAGGCTGAGCAGTCAGGGAGAGTGCCAGGTCTGATGCAGGGGTCTCCCTTTTTGTTCCTTAGTTTTGGATCCAGTGAGTCGTATATTCATTTTGTGTTGTCTTGTTTCCTGTACACCTTCCGTGACATTATAAACCGCCACAAAACAGCGCAGATATGTCTCCAGATTCTGATTGACGCGCTCTGTCTGGCCATTCGACTGCGGGTGGAAAGCAGAAGAGAATGACACCCTATTACCGTGTTTACTGACCATAAAAATCTAGCCTACTTGGAGTCAGCCAAGCGTCTGAACCCGAGACAGGCCAGATGGCCTTTGTTCTTTTCAAGGTTTAATTTTGTTGTCACGTTCCGCCCTGGGGTTAAGAATGTGAAGGCAGATGCCCTGTCACGTTGTTTTCCGGGAGGTGGGAATTTTGAAGACCCGGGTCCAATTTTGGCTGAAGGTGTGGTGGTCTCTGCTCTTTTTCCTGAATTGGAGGCAGAGGTGCAGGCAGCCCAGTCAGAGGCTCCTGATCTTTGTCCTCCTGGGAGGTTGTTTGTGCCTCTCGCTTTAAGACACAAGATTTTTAAGGAACACCACGATACGGTCCTTGCTGGGCACCCGGGGGCAAGAGCCACAGTGGATCTCATTGCTCAGAGATTCTGGTGGCCGGCGCTTCGTAAGTCGGTTGAGGGTTTTGTGGCAGCCTGCGAGACCTGCGCTCATGCCAAAGTCCCTCATTCACGGCCATCAGGTCCTCTCCTTCCCTTACCCATTCCTTCCTGTCCTTGGACCCATCTGTCCATGGACTTCATTAAGGACCTGCCTCGTTCCTCGGGGAAGACTGTGATTCTGGTGGTGGTGGACCGTTTTAGCAAATTGGTGCATATGGGTTTCATCCGCAGTTTGGGACATTCTCGGGAGAGGGGTCTTCTGGTTTACCTGATGAGGACAGATTCTCCTCGTCTTTGTCATCTATTTGGCAAAAGATTTAGGATAATCTAAAGAGCATGAGTGAGAGATATAAGCGTGTGGCAGATAAGAGACGTGTGCCTGGTCCGGACCTGAATGTTGGTGATCTGGTGTAGTTGTCTACTAAGAATATCAAATTGAAGGTTCCCTCCTGGAAGTTGGGTCCTAAGTTTATTGGGCCTTACAAAATCTTGTCTGTCATCAATCCTGTTGCCTACCGTCTTGATCTTCCTCAGACATGGAAGATCCATAATGTTTTTCATAAGTCCTTATTAAAACCTTATGTCCAACCCATTGTACCCTCATCTTTGCCTCCTCCTCCAATTATGGTTGATGGTAATCTTGAATTTCAGGTCTCTAGGATTGTGGATTCTCGTGTTGTCCGCGGTTCTCTCCAGTACCTCGTTCATTGGGAGGGTTATGGTCCTGAGGAGAGGATGTGGGTCCCAGTGACGGACATTAAGGCTACTCGTCTCATCAGGGCTTTCCATAGGTCCCATCCTGAGAAGGTGGGCTCTGAGTGTCCGGAGTCCACTCTTAGAAGGAGGGGTACTGTCACTACCAGACATCTGAGAAGCTCTGACAGATGCCTTTCAGAACCTCCTCCTTGAGCTTCCTTTGTTTTGCTTTCAGTTCCTCATCTCGTTAGCCTCTCTCAGCTGTCATGTAGTTGTACTGATTGCATCCCTTTAAATTCCTCCCCATAGTGCATCAGTGTGCGGTTTATACTTCTTCCTGGAGTGTGTGTGCATGCTGATCCTACTTCCCAGTCTTCTACAAGATAAGTGTTGTGTATTAATTTGTGTTTTTTTAAATTCTGTTTGCTGGATCCCAGGTGACCCGGACTCCCTCCGTATCTAGTGTAGGGAGCCGGTGGTCGTGTCCCCTCACTATTATAGGGTGTTCAGGTGTTATACAGTCGAGGTACGAGAATATGCGATCATCTGCCATTGGGATTTTCGCATAGGCTGAGCAGTCAGGGAGAGTGCCAGGTCTGATGCAGGGGTCTCCCTTTTTGTTCCTTAGTTTTGGATCCAGTGAGTCTTATATTCATTTTGTGTTGTCTTGTTTCCTGTACACCTTCCGTGACACTTACATTGTAAGTCAGTTTGGCTCTGCATCGTCAGGCGAACACCAAAACGATGCAAGCTGCACTTGAGTGACCACCTAAAAAAATGCAACGGAGACCAAATGCAGCCAAACTGATGCATTCTGAACAGATCCTTATCCATTCAGAATGCATTGGGGCTGAACTGATCCGTTTTGGGCCACTTGTGAGAGCCCTGAAATGGATCTCACAAGCGGACACAGAAACGCAAGTGTGAAAGTAGCCTAACATGGGCAGATTGTCGGGAACGACCATTTGCAGGAATAGTTATTCCTGATCATCTGCACAATTCTCGGGCCATCTAAATGCACCTTTAGGCTGACCAAGTACATTAGATAGCTCTAGTCTGAATGCTTATTTTGTTGACAGCTTTTCTTGCCAAGCATGTACAGTTGCAAGACAAAGTATGTGAACCCTGTGGAATGATATGGATTTCTGCACAAATTGGTCATAAAATGTGATCTGATCTTCATCTAAGTCACAATAGACAATCACAGTCTGCTTAAACTAATAACACACAAATAATTAAATGTTACCATGTTTTTATTGAACCCACCATGTAAACATTCACAGTGCAGGTGGAAAAAGTATGTGAACCCCTAGACTAATGACATCTCCAAGAGCTAATTGGAGTGAGGTGTCAGCAAACTGGAGTCCAATCAATGAGAGGAGATTGGAGGTGTTGGTTACAGCTGCCCTGCCCTATAAAAACCACACACCAGTTCTGGGTTTGCTTTTCACAAGAAGCATTGCCTGATGTGAATGATGCCTTGCACAAAAGAGTTCTCAGAAGACCTACGATTAAGAACTGTTGCCTTGCATAAAGATGGAAAGGGTTATTAAAGTATCTCCAAAAGCCTTGCTGTTCATCAGTCCAGTGGTAAGACAAATTGTCTATAAATGGAGAAAGTTCAGCACTGCTGCTACTCTCCCTAGGAGTGGCCGTCCTGTAAAGATGACTGAAAGAGCACAGCACAGACTGCTCAATGAGGTGAAGAAGAATCCTAGAGTGTCAGCTAAAGACTTACAAAAGTCTCTGGCATATGCTAACATGTTAGTGAAACTACGATACGTAAAACACTAAACAATAATGGATTTCATGGGAGGATACCACAGAGGAAGCCATTGCTGTCCACAAAAAACACATTGCTGCACGTTTACAGTTTGCACAAGAGCCACTGGATGTTCCACAGCAGTACTGGCAAAATATTCTGTGGACAGATGAAACCAAAGTAGAGTTGTTTGGAAGAAACACACAACACTATGGGCCAGATTTATCATTAGCTCAGGTCAGAATAATGGAGTGAAAAAGTCCCAAACGCTAAAACTGCACACAAATTTGCGACTTTTTTCTGCTCTGCACTATGCTCACCAGTTTTCTGAAAGTGGGCGTGTTTTATTATGTAAATGAATCTCTAGACAGATTTACTATTGGGACTATTTAAAAAGTTGCAAAAAAGTCACAAAAAAGTCGCAATTTCACTCCAGTGAGGACAATGCTTATCTTATGAGACTTTTTAATAGTACATGCGACTTTTTCCTAAAACATGCGACTTTTTCGTAAAGATGTGCGACTTTTGTAAATCTGCTTACTGACAGATAAACTGCTACCGTCAAACCATAAATCTGGCCCTATGTGTGGAGAAAAAGAGGCACAGCACACCAACATCAAAACCTCATCCCAACTGTGAAGTATGGTGGTGGGCGCATCATGGTTTGGGGCTGCTTTGCTGTGTCAGGGCCTAGACGGATTGCTATCATCGAAGGAAAAATTAATTCCCAAGTTTATCAAAACATTTTGCAGGAGAACTTAAGGCCATCTGTCCACCAGCTGAAGCTCAACAGAAGATGGGTGTTGCAACAGGACAACGACCCAAAGCATAGAAGTAAATCAACAACAGAATGGCTTAAACAGAAGAAAATACGCCTTCTAGAGTGGCCCAGTCAGAGTCCTGACCTTAACCCGATTGAGATGCTGTGGCATGACCTTAAGAAAGCGATTCACACCAGACATCCCAAGAATATTGCTGAACTAAAACTGTTCTGTAAAGAGGAATGGTCAAGAATTACTCCTGACCGTTGTGCACATCTGATCTGCAAATACAGGAAATCTTTGGTTGAACTTATTGCTGCCAAAGGAGGTTCAACCAGTTATTAAATCCAAGGGTTCATATACTTTTTCCACCTGCACTGTGAATGTTTACATGGTGTGTTCAATAAAAACATGGTAACATTTAATTCTTTGTGTGTTATTAGGTTAAGCAGGCTGTGATTGTCTATTGTTGTGACTTAGATGAAGATCAGATCACATTTTATGACCAATTTGTGCAGAAATCCATATCATTCCAAAGGGTTTACATACTTTTTCTTGCAACTGTATTTGTTCTTAATACAGACATCTCTAGCACTGGCTTACAATATTTCCTTCACATGTTCTTTTGGGAGACAGTCAGAATGCTCCAGTATACAGTACAACTGGTCAACTGGTCTCACTAAAATTAGTGGGTAGGCTATTCAATTAAGCGTCTCCTTATATTCAATATTACCTACTAAAGAGAGATCCAAATGCTATAGACAACAGTAGCTTCTACGTGATGGACAAAAAGGATCAGTTCAAGCCAATCGGTGTATTTGTTATTCATGTTTTTTTTACTCTTTTTTGACACAACATTTTGGCAAAAGACTATGGATAATGCAGCTACGGATAAGGCAGAAAGGCCAATAAGCAAGTCCTAATAAATCAAATATGAAGACGCTGAAATTCATGATAAAGAGAAAGACCCTAGTCAATGAGCAATGAAAATTTGACTTGTGCCTTGTATGATTTCTCTGAAACTTGGCACCACTGAGTAGCTGTTAAGTGACTTTGGTCTGGAGACAGTCTGCATAATACAGGTCCTTCAATCTACCTAATTCCAGTGCTTTAGTCTGGTCACTTAGGCTAAGACTAGTGCTAGTGAGCAGGGTGGACATATATCATAAAAACTTTGTATGGCACATCATCAAGCCTTCAATAATTGAGATTCCTGAATGGCAACTAGCCATTACTGTGACCCACAAAAATGTGTGAATGGAAGCAAAGAGGAGAACTGACCCAGTACCAACAGTGTATTGTCAAACTGACACCAGTCAATCCTACACCTTATAATAGAAGAATTGATTTTACAGGGGTCTGTCGGGCCTGTAGACAAGGCTGCCATGGTCACACTCACAGTTGTTGTGATCCAGTAACATCAGTTGAACCTTGAAGTATCAAACAAGAATGACTGGGAAACAAGTCAGGTTTCCCTATAATAATGGCAAAGAGTTTGTTGCTTAGAAACTGGGAGCCACGATTTTCTTATTATGTGTGTTCCTGCAGGACCGCGCATACGGCGTATAATTCCCCCGAACAACAGTAAACTGTAAATCTAGAAGAAAAAGTCTAATGATAATTATAATGATTACACATATAAGAATAATTATAACAATGTCCTCCATGCTGGGTTACTAGAGAATAACCCTCAGCACATTCTCCATACTTTGTGCCCCATTAGACCAGTTGCAAAAATCACTTGAGCAAAGTATGAATTCTCAGAACATTGCCCCCATCACCAAAAAACATAAAATAAAAAAACAAGTATATATGAGCAGTTCAAGAGAAAACATTAATAACACTCTTGCTTTGGAACTGGGGTGGTGATCTCTCATGGCCCAAAGCTTACTACCGATCGGACTCTTCAAAGCAGTAAAATAAGCCATTAGCATCTCCGCCGTTGCTCACAAAAACAACCTGCAAACCAGGCTGGGATCAGATCTCCTGTCCTGACAACAATTTTTGAAAAAATTATCTTTCTTTTTTGAATGAACTGGGAAAACACTTCTCTGCAATAACAGTCTACCCGTGTCAAGTCAAGGATACAGTCTCGTACCTAAAGCATTCCAAATGTTTAGCAATCCTACCTATTCCGAGTGCTCGTATCCTTTTTGTGCATATTCTTTTCCTTGCTACTTCGGACCCTCGAAGTGTGTTCCTCAGTAGCCCCCTCTTCTCTGCATCCTTTCTGCTCTCCAAACCCCAGGTGAACTGCCCTGTATCTCTGCACCACCTTCTAACTGCAGTGGTGGTCACTGACTCTGCACCTTGGATAAAAAAAACGCCTTTTCCTCATACCTGCTGCATAGTGGACTAATCTGAACCCTCAGGCGGTTCCCTCTGTTTACCCCACTACCGCATCTCAATCTGGAACTGCTATGGACGCAGTGGAGGAAATTTATCAAGCGCTCCACTCCAGAATTCTGTTTTCAAAAAGTCGCAAACTAGGGCTTTGAAACTTTTTGGGCTTATTTGCACTTTTTTTTTTTTAGCAATACTTTGCCTTTTTACACCACTCACTCCAGTTTTGAAAAGTGAGTGGGAAAGCGGACATGGTTGGCCTGTTGAGCTGATTTAAGACAGATTTTATCAACTGCAACTTTTGAAAGGTTGCAAAATTTGTCTCAATCCTACTCCTATAAAGGGGTGGCACAGGAAGTAGAAAAACATCTCAAGAAAGAATTGTTGGCTTTCCACCAAATTTACCAAACATGATGTGACATTTGATAAATTTGGCAGAAATTATGGCAGTGCAGACTCCTGCAAAATTGATGCAGAAATTTCCCTCATGATAAATCTCCAATATTTTTCTGCTGCTCTCCACCCAAAGGGCTCATTCGGACACAATGAAGAGCCCTATCTACTGCAGCAGGACTTCTTCCTCAATGTTTTCTCCCACCATCCCCTTTCCACCCCCCTAATGTTTTTCTGTTTGTCATGTTTGTCCGTGACTGGTTAAAAAATAAGAAAACTATTTTCAATAAAAACATGTTGACAAAAAAAACATAACTGTATGATACACCTGAATCATTAAAGGAGTTGTCTCACTTCAGCAAATAGCATTTATTATGTAAAGGAAGTTAATACAAGACACTTACTAATATATTGTTATCATCCATATTGCTTCCTTTGCTGGCTGGATTCATCACATTATACACTGCTCGTTTCCATGGTTACATGGTAACGCATTATAGGAAAAAGCGCCTGCCTCTCTGCTGGTTGGGACTGTGAGAGTGCACATAGGCTAGTGCCTTTTCCTATAGTGTGCAAGCACGGCCACCACTGATGGATTGTAGGATGGTCGTAACCATGGAAACAAGCATTGTAAAATGCAAAACAGGACTTGCACCAAAACTGCATGCAACAATCATACATTTCCCTATTGAGGTATAATAAATGAAAAAAATAATAAAAATTATGTCCACTAGGGGGAGCTCACTGCATACTGATTTATTATTGTTTTTCCTATGCAGTGAGCTCCTGCCATCGGTACCTGTAGGCAGATAAAAATATATATTTTTAACCTTTTCCTGCTCCATTTCGTCATGGGCAGGTGGCCTTTAGTTCCAAAATGGTGTATACAGCACAGTGATGGCCAGTGTCAGGCTGGGGTGTCTAGGACCCTCCAGTAAAGTTTATTTTGGGGGCTCACTGTTCAGCTACATGCAAATACTACCTGCTCAGATAGTGATAGCCAGCAATAAGATTCTCAGGATGATGGGGGTCCATGCAAAAAAGTCTAGAAGGCAAGTTCCTGGGGAAAGAGGATACTAGTTGGCCTGCCTCTGTATCTAGAAGTCGTCTCAGCCACCTGATGCATCTATAATAATAAACTGGGTAGTTTTTAAATAATCTACCCTGTTTTTATATGTAGATGCTATTGTAACACCCCAGAATTGTGTTACTACACGTCTCCACCCTGCTACTATCTGTTAAGGGCCTTTATATTGTCATCACATATGATTTTGCTCATGCCATTTTCAAATGTGCATAAAACCATGTTTAAGGTATTTTTTTCCTTGTAATGTTCCAGGCTGACCAGCAGGTGGCAGCATCATTAGTTTTAATGTTTTGGCCGTTCAGAGTGGAACGATCTTGTTCTGTTCTGCCCCCCTGCTTAAGGGAAGTGAAGTTCCCCACATCCTGCAGCAAGGGAGGAAAAAAACAGTTAGAACCAGTTCTAGCTCTCCCTGCATAGGGAAGATAGCAAGGACCAAGTCTCGTGCTGAGATTTGATCAGATTCCCAGTCTGAGCTCTGCAGCTCAGCTGGATGAAACAAAGCAGAAAGTTACAGACAACTCCAGGAAGAAACTATGCCCTGAGAAGATAACTGTGAGTAAAATCCAGAGACCCTAGGAGAAGCCATTCCTCCCCAGCTAGTCAGTCCCCATACAGCAGAAGATAGAGAGTGCAGAAGCCAAATTCCTGCCACAGTATAGAGCTAACAAGCAGACATCCTTTCCTGCAAGATCCAGGTTGATAGAGCAGAATATAAATCCCTGCCAACCATTGCCAATACCTGCTGGGACCTAAGACAAAAGCTGTATCTTGCTTGGATGAAAGTTATGTGGTCATGCAGGTGGAATACTGGTGGAAGGAAGGAATATTTCACCCAGATTTCTCACCTGGGTGAAGTAAGTGTAATCCAGGGAGTGCTGTGGCCTGAACAAACTTAGTTGTTTAGGCAGGATTCTTTTTGGAATACGTGGGGCCTGGATTATGCGGCTGTGGCTCATTTAGGTGAAAGCCTGCAAGGACAGCACACAGTGCTGTGAATACTGAGGACCAGGGAACAGACTACATGCTGTGTGAACGTCAGCTTACCAACCCTAGCCTAGGTGACAAACTCTTTGTATTATTAGTTAGTCCCAGACGGGAAGGCTTTTGTTTTGTGATTTGTTATTGCTATACTTGAAATCCTGGGTTCCACTAAAAAGCATGTAAACTTCCTGAAACATAGAATGTGTCGGCAGATAAGAACCATTTGGCCCATCTAGTCTGCCCAATATACTAAGTACTATGGATAGCCCCTGGCCCTATCTTATATGAAGGATGGCCTTATGCCTATCCCATGCATGCTTAAACTCCTCCACTGTATTTGCAGCTACCACATCTGCAGGAAGGCTATTCCACGCATCCACTACTCTCTCAGTAAAGTAATACTTCCTGATATTACTTTTAAACCTTTGCCCCACTAATTTAAAACTATGTCCTCTTGTAGTAGTTTTTCTTCTTTTAAATATTGTCTCCTCTTTTACCTTGTTGATTCCCTTTATGTATTTAAAAGTTTCTATCATATCCCCTCTGTCTCGTCTTTCTTCCAAGCTATACATGTTAAGGTCCTTTAATCTTTCCTGGTAAGTTTTGTCCTTTAATCCATGTACCAGTTTAGTAGCTCTTCTCTGAACTCTCTCCAAAGTATCAATATCCTTCTGGAGATATGGTCTCCAGTACTGAGCACAATACTCCAAATGAGGTCTCACTAGTGCTCTGTAGAGCGGCATGAGCACCTCCCTCTTTCTACTGGTAATGCCTCTCCCTATACACCCAAGCATTCTGCTAGCATTTCCTGCTGCTCTATGACATTGTCTGCCTACCTTTAAGTCTTCTGAAATAATGATCCCTAAATCCCTTTCCTCAGATACTGAGGTTAGGACTGTATCACTGATTTTATATTCTGCTCTTGGGTTTTTACGCCCCAGGTGCATTATCTTGCACTTATCAACATAAAATTTTAGTTGCCAGATTTTTGACCATTCCTCTAGTTTTCCTAAGTCCTTTTCCATTTGGTGTATCCCTCCAGGAACATCAACCCTATTACAAATCTTTGTGTCATCAGCAAAAAGACACACCTTACCATCGAGGCCTTCTGCAATTTTCGCTGATAAAGATATTAAACAATATGGGTCCCAGAACAGATCCCTGAGGTACCCCACTGGTAACAAGACCTTGGTCTGAATATACTCCATTGACTGAAATCAGACCCTAAATAAAAAGTGACGTGAACTTTATATCATCTGTGCCTCCATGAATAAACAGAACCGTACGCTGCCCCCCCCTGCAGGCTTACAATTGGTGGAGGATACGGGCTTAACGGTTGCTAACAGTAACGGCACACACACAAAAAAATATTATAATAATTTTTTTTTCTCTCTCTTCGTTTGTTCTCTGCAATAACTTTTTGCTCCAGTGGATGTCGTGGGTAAAGCCCGCTATCGGCCTGCAGGAGACACACGCTAATATGGAAGCAGCCATAACCCAGTTTATTAAAGCGCAGGCTGAGGCGAACCTACGCCAACAGGAGACGAACCGCCTTTTGTCAGAACAAATGGCCGCCCTTACAAAAGCCCTGCCGGTTGTCTCCCAGACTGCTCCAACATCTCCCCGGAATCCCAGGAAAACTGTGCAACAGTCGCTACAGAAGTTAACCCCGGAGGACGATATTGAGACATATCTAACCATTTTTGAGCACACAGCAGAGAGTGATGGCAGAGATTGGGATTGCCTACTACCCTACCTTATGTTCGCAATCCGGGAGATACCCCAAGCCTCCACAGGGTTTTCCCCATTTGAGTTAGTTTATGGCCGACATCCCCGGGGACTTCTTGACATAGCCAAAGAAACGTGGGAAAGTGAGACTACTCCTTTCAAAAGTGTTATTGAGCATATAACCCATATGCAGCAGCATATTAAGACGGTAATGCCCTTAGTGAAAGAGCATTTGCAGAAGGCCCAAGCCTCCCAAAGTAGGGTGTATAATCGCTCTGCAAGGATTAGGAGTTTCAACCCTGGGGATAGGGTCTTGGTATTAGTTCCCACAGTGGAAAGTAGGTTTCTCGCCAAATGGCAAGGTCCCTATGAAGTAGTGGAAAAAATAAGTGACGTTAACTATAAGATACATCAGCCGGGGAAAAGAAAACCTTTCCAGGTGTATCATATTAACCTTCTTAAACCCTGGAAGGATAGGGAGTCCCTATTGGCAGAAGTTCCCCAAAAAATAGAGAAGGAATCCCACCCCATTCCTCCTGTGAAAATAGGTAGAGACCCTGTCAGGGAAACAACAACAAGAGGCAAAAAAGTTTTTGCAACACAATCGGGAGAAATTTTCTGATCTACCAGGACGAACCCATCTGATTAGCCATCAGATTATCACTGAACCCAGTAAGATCGTAAACTTAAAACCTTACCGTATTCTGGAAGTCTGTAGGAAGGCTGTGTCAGAGGAGGTAAAGAGAATCTTGGAGTTGGGAGTGAAAGAAGAATCTAGGAGTGCGTGGGCCAGTCCTATTGTCTTAATGTTGCAACATAGGCCAGGGAAACTACAGACAAATGCAGATGTCAAGGGTGCATTGCATGTGGGGAACAGGTACCCAGTCCTCCGGTCTGGAGAAGGGGAAGGGGGGGGATATGTGGTCATGCAGGTGGAATACTGGTGGAAGGAAGGTATATTTTACCCAGATTTCTCACCTGGGTGAAGTAAGTGTAATCCAGGGAGTGCTGTGGCCTGAACAAACTTAGTTGTTTAGGCAGGATTCTTTTTGGAATACGCGGGGCCTGGAATATGCAGAACGGTTGTTAAGGTTGGTAGAGGGAGCAACCGTTCCCTTCCTTCCAGGCCAGTTTGTTGTTATGCTCTGAAACACCTCAAGGCAGTTAACCTCGTTAGATTACTATATACAGAGTGCTGTGGAGCACTTAGTGCTGCGAATACTGAGGACCAAGGAACAGACTACCTGCTGTGTGAATGTCAGCTTACCAACCGTAGCCTAGGTGAGACAAACTCTTTGTGTTATTAGTTAGTCCCAGACGGGAAGGCTTTTGTTTTGTGATTTGTTATTGCTATACTCAAAATCCTGGGTTCCACTAAAAAGCATGTAAACTTCCTGAAATCCGACCCTAAATAAAAAGTGACGTGAACTTTATATCATCTGTACCTCCGTGAATGAACAGAACCGTATGCTGCCCCCCCTCGCAGGCTTACAGTTACAATCAGTAAAGACAAGTTTGAACGTCACCAAAAGTCTGGATCTCAATTTCTGCTGCAAATTCCTCTATTACTCCCACTATCACTACCCTCAATTTATTTCAAGTGAGCCAGCATCCAGGAGTCCAGCCGTACCCAGGTAGGAGACACCATTGACCCTATTACCACTACCATACAGAGAAATCACACTACTCTGGCATTTGTAACCTGGTACGTGAGTTACAACACCTTAAAGGGCCCTGCGTTAGTACCCTGCACACGCTGCAATTGGCGTCACGAACAAAACTATAGACTATTATACCCGCATCCTGGTCACTGCACTATACTGGTAGACTGGGAGCCCACTACCTATTCTCCTGTGGGCCTGTCCGAGCCTGGTGAAGTGGGTGTCAGCTATGGCATACAATTGACACCCTCCTGCAATGGCCTAGATTGCAGATAAGTCTGTTAACCCCTGAGATGCCATGGTCAATAGCGACTGCTAAGTGGTTTGGCAGAGGGAATGTCACCCCCATCAGTATCCGAGCTATGTGATAATGGAGTGCCAATGGTTGTCATGATAGACACAGGCTTACTAAAGGCCACAATGTCTGCCATTGTTGTATACCTTTATGTATTAGGCACATTTTAAAAGATGGAAAAAACTATGGAGGAATTGCTGTTTTTTCCCATTCCTCCAAGGAGTTAATAAAAGTTAATAGGTTATATGTACCTCAAAATGATGGAACTAAAAAACTAAAACTCATCCCAAAATGAACAAGCCATTATATGGTTTTATCAATGGAAAAATATGCAAAGTATCTCCCAAGGAAAGAGAACCATCTAATTTGCACCACCTTGTAGAAGTAGCTCCCTATGAGTCAGAATCCGACTTTTTAACATGCCTTGGGAAATAACAAGGGAAAATAGCCAAGCCAAATATCCATCCATAGATAGCTGATTTGGGGTGCTTGATAGTGTTGATCGAGCACCATAGTGCTCGGGGGCTCGGGCCGAACACATCTGGATGCTCGGGTGCTCTACCGAGCACCCGAGTATAATGGAAGTCAATGGGAAAACCAGCCTGGTTCCTGGTTCATAGGAAAAGGTCTGAAATTGATGAAAAAAAAAACACAGAAATAGTTTGGGAACAGCATGGGGAGGATGTCTGGGTGCATCTTGGACTCCCAGGTCACTGCTGGGAACAATGTTGTCTGAGTAGTACGCCACTTTTACAGACTGATAATAATAAGCACAAAAATAGATTTTAGTAGAAACATTGTAAGGAGAAATTTTTTCCTGTATATTTACTTGTATATAAAGTGCAAGTGTTGCCAAAAATTACAAGGAAGAGGCACTCCGATACAACCTGTATATTACATAAAGGAGGGCCTCATTCACATTGTGGTACAATTGTTCAGGTAGTGGGACTCCTACACTCATAAAGCCTATGCACTAAGTGAAAGGGCTGCCAAAAATTACAAGGAACTGGCACTCCAATACACCCTTTGTTACACATAATTAAGGGCATCATACACAGCCTTGAAAAATTATGATTGATGGCCTGCTGGTGACCCTCAAAAACATTTGGAGCAAGGGCCTGCTGATCTGACCATCTAAAATATTATGGGCGCGGGCCTGCTGCCGCTTTGGTGACTCTAGATAACCTGGGGCTGAGTGCACATCCCCGTGACGGCAACAATCCATTCGGATGTCTGCCCTATCAACTTTCAATGTTATTTTTAGCGCCAATCACGGTGACCACAGGTAAGGGGGAATCAGTGTTCGATTCCGAGGAGGGAGCCTGATAAACGGCTACCACATCCAAGCAAGGCAGCATGCGCGCAAATTACCTATTGGGTATAATTAGGTGAGGGCCTGCAGGTGAGCTGACCCTGTAAAAGATTGTAGGGGAGGGCCTGCAGATGAGCTGACCCTTTAAAACATTATATGCGAGGGCCTGCAGGTGATCTGACCCTCTAAAAAATTATATCCGGAGGCCTGCTGCTGAGCTGACCATTAAAAACATTTACAGTGTTCAAAGCAGGCCGGGTCGCCTGAATACTTCAGCTAGGAATAATGGAATAGGACTTCGGTTCTATTTTGTTGGTTTTCGGAACTGGGGCCATGATTAAGAGGGACGGCCGGGGGCATCTGTATTGCGCCGCTAGAGGTGAAATTCTTGGACCGGCGAAAGACGAATCAAAGCGAAAGCATTTGCCAAGAATTTTTTCATTAATCAAAAACGAAAGTCGGAGGTTTGAAGATGATTAGATACCGTCGTAGTTCTGACCATAAACAATGACAACCGGCAATACGGTGACGTTATTCCCATGACCCGCCAAGCTGCTTCCGGGAAACCAAAGTCTTTGGGTTCCGGGGGGAGTATGGTTTCAAAGCTGACAAAGTACACTGTATGTCACAGATACATTTTTGAAGCGCACATATTACACTGCAGATGTGGCCCTGGTATGGTCACTGTCAGAAGCGGACACCGTCTACGGAAAAATTACAATGTATGTCACAGATACATTTTTGAAGCGCACACGTTACATTGCAGATGTGGCCCTGGTAATGTCACTGTCAGAAGCGGACACCGTCTACGGAAAAGTTACAATGTATGTCACAGATAAGTTTTTGAAGTGCACACGTTACATTGCAGATGTGGCCCTGGTAATGTCACTGTCAGAAGCAGACACGAAAAAAGTACACTTGATGTAACTGATATTTTAGGGATGCGCACACTTTACACAGGAGATGTGGCGCAGCTAATTTCACGGTCTGCAGCGGACACCATCTATTGAAAAAGTACACTGGATGTCACAGATATTTTTGGGATGCGCACACTTTACACTGGAGATGTGGTGCGGATAATTTAACTGTCCGCAGCGGACATCGTCTACGGAAAGAGTACTGGATGTCACTGATATTTTAGGGATGCACACACTTTACACAGGAGATGTGGCGTGAATAATTTAACTGTCCGCAGCGGCCTATTACGCGGTATTTAGCGCAGGATGCGCTAAAAATATATATTGCGGCTGTCACACACAATAGTTTTTAAAAGGACTTTTGGTCTCTGAAAAGTTTTGTGTATAATAATCTTCCTATTACACTCCCTATACTGTCTGTCCCTTCCTATGCACAGCTCTCCCTAACACTGAGCAATTTAGCGCAGGTTGCACTACAAACATATATTGCTGCTGTCACACACAATAGTCCTTACAAGGACTTTTGGGTCTTCTGAAATGTTTTTGTACAAAAAAATATTCAATTACACTCCCTACACTCTCTGTCCCTTCCTATGCTCAGCTCTCCCTGACTACGAATGAGCCAAACATGCACCCATGATGACACGTGCCGACATAGCACCCGATGACACGTGCCGACCAGCCAATCACTGCAATGCCAGTAGCCAACATGGCTACTGGAATTACAGTGAGGGCAGCACTTAGCTGTACGTTTCTTGGCTGCGTAGCAGCCACAAAACGTGTGGGGTGGAGACTCGATCATGGCGCTCGAGCAGATGCAGTACTCGGCCGAATACAGCCATGTGCCGAGCATCAAGATGATCGAGCCGAAAAGGTGTTCGGCCAAACATGCTCGATCATCACTAGTGCTTGCCCCTCATCAGTATGGAGTAAAATTCTGGCTGTCTGAGTGCGATGCTTTGGATGCAGCTTAGGTATCGTACTAACTCTCCTTAAAGTCCATGGTATGGAGATGTATTGGCAATACTCCACTGGAAAACAATATTCAAAGAGGTATCTCCCAAGGAAAGACAACAACCATCTTGCTAGTGACACCTTTTGGAAGTAACTCCCAATGAGTCAAAATCTGACTTTTTAAAAAGCCTTGGGACATGACAAGGGAAAATTGCCAAGGTGAATATCCATCAGCTTGGGAGATCATTTTCCTTGGGAGATACCTTTTTGCATATTGCTTTCCCAAGCCAATAAGTCTCCAAACCATGGAGCACTTCCAGTAAGTCAGGAATGGTTTCTTTAGGGGGAGCCATTACTCTACCTAAGCTGCATGCAAGGGATCACACAGAGACAGCCAGAATCCTAGTTCGTACTGATGAGGAGCAAGCACCCCAAAACAGCTGTCTACGGATAGCTTGGCTTTATTTCCTTGTCATCAACCAAGGCTTGTTAAAGTCAAATTCTAAGTATAGGTATGATATGTGAGAAGTGATGCATTTTGTTTATGTAGCCCATTTCCAAGTATTTCCTGCTGAGAGTGGCCAACCCTTTAAAGTTACAGAATCAGCCAGGCAGCCATTGATCAGGAAGTGTGAGTTACATGACTGCAGAACAGAACTATTAAGTGGCTGTAGTCTGTAACCATGGCGACACATGGGTCTGCATGGGCACTGTATACATAAAATGGAGAGTTGTAATAAATACCATCTGCAAAGTTGTTTCATGTATTATTTTATAGCCATAAAAAATGGGTTGAAAAAGTATTCAAACCCTTTAGATCTTTACTTGCATGCTTGTGTCCAGACGGTCACTTGTGGATCAGTACAAGAAGCCTCAGCCGTCAGCAGCAGCAGCAGATAGAGAGCTAATCAGTAACTGCTGATGGAAGATCTTCCGAGAGCCGCAATCCACCCGGGACAATTTGCTTTTCCAGAATAAGAACATGTTGTTATTTTCCTCTTGTTATTTTGTGCAGGCCGATGCAGTAATAGCTCTGTGTTCTGTCTACTCCTATTTCTGGATTTCCTGGTACATTATGTAGTATTTGATTCCTTCTATCAAAATTTAAATATTTCTTTGAGGACTGTATGTGAATGTACTGTAGATGCTTTACAGTAATTGACTGTGGTCAGGACAATTCAGGTCAAGTTGCCCGTCATCCTCCTGACCTGTCCATACGGTTTTTGCTTTGGGTCCAATAACAGGATAAATGGATAGGTAATACATTCTGTAACACCCCAGAGTTGTGTTACTAAACTCTTTTACCCCGCTACAATCTACTAAGAGCATTAATTTTGTCAGAAACGAAGTAGAAAACGTTGAGTCACAGAAACAACCCCAATAGACGGTCAAACCACGACCAACCAGCGTTCAAACAAAGTCCCGTGTGGTGCTCAGCAACCCAGAGGAACAGGTTCTTATGAAGACAGTATTATGAGAGAGAATAAGTGCGGCACTCACCAATGCTGGTTAAACTTCAAAGCTTTATTGCTTCTTAAATGAAGACATTTAGGCAGGCTGGGGAGTGGAACATGCCTATCACTGGAGATCGGCGGTGAACTAGCGCTTTATCGGACCGCTTCGAGGATCTAATATGATTTTACATTATATCCTCACAAATGTGCATAAAACCTCGTTAAATCAAATTATTGCTGTAATTTCCATGTTCACCAGCAGGTGGCAGCAGTGTGTTAGCAAGGACTTAGGTTCAGTTTAGTATATCTAAGCTGGAATAGTTCGTTCCAGCTTAGCTCCCCCCTCTGTGAGCAGAGTGGGCAGTGCCCATATCCTGCAGAATGGGGAGTGAAGGAAGTTAGAGGGAGTGTAGCCCACCCCCTGCTAAGTGCAGGGTGTGCGTGTTAGGAGCTCCCTGAGATAGAGAAGAAAGCCAGGATCTTGTCTCGGCTGAGACATTGATCCCCATCCCCCGCCTGAGCCCTGCAGCCTCAGCTGGATGAAGAAAGCAGATAAACTCCAGTTCCAAGACGACAGCATACCCTGAGAAGATAACTGTGAGTAAAGTTCCAGAGACCCAGGAGAAGCCATATTCCTCCTCAGCTAGTCAGTCCCCATACAGCAGAAGATTAAAAGTGCAGAAGCCATATTCCTGCCACAGTTTAGAGCTACAAAGCAGACATCCTTTCCTGCAAGCTCCAGGTTGATAGAGCAGAAGATAAATTCCTGCCAACCATTGCCAATACCTGCTGGGACCAAAGGCTAAAGCTGTATCTTGCTTGGATTAAAGTTACAATCAGTAAAGACAAGTTTGAACTTTACCAAAAGTCTGGATCTCAATTTCTGCTGCAAAATTCCTCTATTACTCCTACTAGCACTACACTCAATTTATTGCAAGTGAGCCAGGATCCAGGAGTCCAGCCGTACCCAGGTAGGAGACACCGTTGACACCATTGCCACTACCATACAGAGACATTACACCACTCTGGCATTCCTAAACTGGGGCGTGTACTTCCAGTGATCTGATATTGATGAACTCTCCTGAGGATAGGTCATCCATATCGAAATCTCGGACAACCCCTTCAAGGGGGTTTTCCTGACATAGGCTGTTATCGCCTGGTTGGTGACAGTACCAGCAGTGGAGTGCCTAGGGCAGGGGTGTCAAACTCAAATTCATCGGGGGCCGCATCAGCAGTTTGGTCATCCTCAAAGGGCCGGTTGTATCGGACTTATGGGGGATCTGTGGGTGACACTTATGGGGGATCTGCCCACCCCTAGGACCGCCCCCTAAAACCGCCCCTTTAGAGAACAGGGATGCAAGTAAAATTTAGGGGGGCTATAAAAGTCCAGCAAAGAAACCCCCCAGATGGGGATGGCACTGTTAATGGGGGATCTGGGGATGGCATCCACAGATCCCCCATCCTATAACAGTGTCATCCACAGACCCCGCCCACCCTATAACAGTGCCATCCACAGACCCCCCCCACCCCATAACAGTGCCATCCACAGACCCCCCCACCCCATAACAGTGCCATCCACAGACCCCCCCCACCTCATAACAGTGCCATCCACAGACCCCCCACCCCATAACAGTGCCATCCACAGACCCCCCACCTCATAACAGTGCCATCCACAGACCCCCCCACCTCATAACAATGCCATCCACAGACCCCCCACCCCATAACAGTGCCATCCACAGACCCCCCACCTCATAACAGTGCCATCCACAGACCCCCACCCACCCCATAACAGTGCCATCCACAGACCCCCACCCACCCCATAACAGTGCCATCCACAGACCCCCCCCCCCCATTGCCGCTCCAGTACAGACTAGTTATAAAATGTGTACAATTAATAAGGATTCTATTCATGAGGCCCCCTCTGCAGTAGAACATTCAATATAGCCACATCCTACTCACAGGGCTGTTATCTTAATGCTGGCCAGCCGGGCAGACGAGCGGCAGCGTCACGACTGACGTCACATGCCTGCGCCGCCTCCTTCATTCAGAAAGTAGGCCGGGCACATGACGTCAGTCGTGATGCTGCCGCTCGTCTGCCCGGCCGGCCAGCATTAAGATAACAGCCCTGTGAGTAGGATGTGGCTATATTGAATGTTCTACTGCAGAGGGGGCCTCATGAATAGAATCCTTATTAATTGTACACATTTTATAACTACTGGAGCTGGGGGCCGGAGCACAGTGAACGCACCGGCCCCCAGGTCCTCCTCCCAGCTGATACATCGCAGCCTGCGATGCTGGAGCATGGCAGGCTGCGATGTCAAAAGGTGGCGGAACGCCGTTCCGGTGCGTTCCGCCTGAAAAAAAGCCCTGCCGCTCATTATGCGATTTATTATCACTTCCTGCACGGGCCTAATAAAAGGTGAAGGCTGGCGGCCGGCGGCGGCTACGCGGGCCACATGACGAGGTCTGGCGGGCCGGATTCGGCCCGCGGGCCTTGTGTTTGACACCCGTGGCCTAGGGTGTTTGGCAACCAGGGCGGGTGCTTTCTCTGGCACCCCCCTTCCCCAATACTTGACCACATACCGCTTACATCCAAGGGCATCTCCTGTCATGTAGACCTTCTCTTTCCTTTTCTCCTCCGTTAGGCCGCCATGACAAATTCTTTCAGCCGTGTCTCGTCTCTGCAGAGTTTGTAATACGGACATGTTAGATTTCTCAGTTTTTACATCAACCTCCCCATCCTGGTGTCCCCACAGTGTCATGCTGCCGCCACCCCTAATACTGTGCCCGTGGTGCCCCCTAATATCCCAGGTACTATACTGCTGAAAAATAGTGAGCCCAGTAGACATACCGTAATTGGGGTCATTTATCAAACTGGTGTAAAGTAGAACTGGATTTCCAAAAGAGCTGTCAAATATGAAAGGTGGAATCTTATTGGCTGCTATGGGCAAGTAAGCCAGCTCTACTTTACACCAGTTTGATAAATTACCCAAATTATGTCTACTGGGCTCACTATTTTGTCCCTATAGTGTCTACAACAGTTATAATGTCCCCTAGGGTGCCTCCAGTAATAATAACACCCAGGTAATAATCCCTGTATAGTGTTCCCAGAAATAATTGAATTGCCCCTTCAGTGCCTCCCCAATAGCAATGCCTCCCACGCTGCCCCCATATAGTAATTTCCCCCACACTGCCCCCCATAATAATTTCCCCCCACACAGTAATTTCTTCCACACTGCCCCCATACAGTAATTTCCCCCACACTGCCCCCAGAGTAATTTCCCCCACACTGCCCCATACAGTAATTTCCCCCACACTGCCCCATACAGTAATTTGCCCCACACAGTAGTTTCTCCCACTCTACCCCATACAGTAATTTCCCCCACACTGCCCCCACATAGAAGTTTCCTCCACACTGCCCCCACACAGTAGTTTCCCCCACACTGCCCCATACAGTAATTTCCCCCACACTGGCCCCATACAGTAATTTGCCCCACACAGTAGTTTCTCCCACTCTACCCCATACAGTAATTTCCCCCACACTGCCCCCACATAGAAGTTTCCTCCACACTGCCCCATACAGTAATTTCCCCCACACTGCCCCATACAGTAATTTGCCCCACAAAGTAGTTTCTCCCACTCTACCCCATACAGTAATTTCCCCCACACTGCCCCCACATAGAAGTTTCCTCCACATTGCCCCCACACAGTAGTTTCCCCCACACTGCCCCCATACAGTAATTTCCCCCACACTGGCCCCATACAGTAATTTCCCCCACACTGCCCCCACACAGTAATATCCCCCACACTGCCCCCCTACAGTAATTTCCCCCACACTACCCCCATACAGTAATGTGCCCCACACAGTAATTTCCCACACACTGCCCCATACAGTAATTTCCCCCACACTGCCCCCACACAGTAGTTTTTCCCACTCTACCCCATACAGTAATTTCCCCCACACTGCCACCACATAAAAGTTTCCTCCACACTGCCCCCACACAGTAGTTTCCCCCACACTGCCCCCCAACAGTAATTTCCCCCACACTGCCCCCTCACCCCACACAGTAATATCCCCCCCACTGCCCCCACACAGTAGTTTCCCTCACACTTTCCCCCACACAGTAATTTCTCCCACACTACCCCCACACTAGTTGCCCCCACACAGTAGTTTCCCCCCCACTGCCCCCAAACAGTAGTTTCCCCCACACTGCCCCCTAACAGTAATTTCCCCCACACAATAGTTTCCCTCACACTGCCCCTCACACAGTAGTTTCCCCCACACCGTCCACCACATAGTAGTTTCCCCCACACTTCCCCCATACAGTTATTTCCCTCACATTGCCCCCACACAGTAGTTTTTCCCACTCTACCCCATACAGTAATTTCCCCCACACTGCCCCCACATAAAAGTTTCCCGCACACTGCCCCCAACAGTAATTTGTCGCACACTGCAAGCACAGAGTAATTTTCCCCACACTACCCCATACAGTAATTTCCCCCACACTGCCCCCATACAGTAGTTTCCTCCACACTGCCCCCACACAGTAGTTTCCCCCACACTGCCCCCCAACAGTATTTTCCCCCACACTGCCCCCACACAGTAATATCCCCCACACTGCCCCCACACAGTAATATCCCCCACACTGGCCCCATACAGTAATTTCCCCCACACTGCCCCCACACAGTAATATCCCCCACACTGCCCCCACACAGTAATATCCCCCACACTGCCCCCATACAGTAATATCCCCCACACTGCCCCCATACAGTAATTTCCCCCACACTGCCCCATACAGTAATGTGCCCCACACAGTAATATCCCACACACTGCCCCATAGAGTAATTTCCCCCACACTGCCCCCACACAGTAGTTTTTCCCACTCTACCCCATACAGTAATTTCCCCCACACTGCCACCACATAAAAGTTTCCCCCACACTGCCCCCACACAGTAGTTTCCCCCACACTGCCCCCCAACAGTAATTTCCCCCACACTGCCCCCCAACAGTAATTTCCCCCACACTGCCCCCTCACCCCACACAGTAATATCCCCCATACTGCCCCCACACACAGTAATTTCCCCCACACTGCCCCACACTAGTTTCCCCCCACTGCCCCCACACAGTAGTTTCCCCCACACTGCCCCCACACAGTAATTTCCCCCACACAATAGTTTCCCTCACACTGCCCCTCACACAGTAGTTTCCCCCACACTTCCCCCATATAGTTATTTCCCCCACATTGCCCCCACACAGTAGTTTTTCCCACTCTACCCCATACAGTAATTTCCCCCACACTGCCCCCACAAAAGTTTCTCGCACACTGCCCCCCAACAGTAATTTGCCCCACACTGCAAGCACAGAGTAATTTTCCCCACAGTATCCCCATACAGTAATTTCCCCCACACTACCCCCATACAGTAATTTCCCCCACACTGCCCCCATACAGTAATTTCCCCCACACTGCCCCCATACAGTAATTTCCCCCATACTGCCCCATACAGTAATTTACCCCACACTGCCCCACACAGTAATTTCCCCTACACTGCCCCATATAGTAATTTGCCCCACACAGTAATTTCCCCCACACTGCCCCATACAGTAATTTCCCCCACACTGCCCCATACAGTAATTTCCCCCACACTGCCCCCACACAGTAGTTTTTCCCACTCTACCCCATACAGTAATTTCCCCCACACTGCCCCCACATAAAAGTTTCCTCCACACTGCCCCCACACAGTAGTTTCCCCCACACTGCCCCCAACAGTAATTTCCCCCACACTGCCACCTCACCCCACACAGTAATATCCCCCACACTGCCCCCACACAGTAGTTTCCCTCACACTGCCCCCCACACAGTAATTTCCCCCACACTGCCCCCACACTAGTTGCCCACACACAGTAGTTTCCCCCCCACTGCCCCCACACAGTAATTTCCCCCACACAATAGTTTCCCCCACACTGCCCCTCACACAGTAGTTTCCCCCACACCGTCCACCACATAGTAGTTTCCCTCACACTGCCACCACACAGTAATTTCCGCCACACTGCGCCCCCACAGTAATTTCCCTCTCACTGCCCCCACACAGTAGTGTCCCCCCCACTGCCTCCCACACAGTAGTTTCCCCCATACTGCCCCCCCCCCACAGTAATTTCCCCCACACAGTAATTTCTCCCACCCTGCCCCCATATAGTAATTTGCCCCCCACATAGTAATCCCTCCCATAATAATTTCCCCCCACACAGTATCCCACCATAATATTTTTCTCCCACATGTCTTTCTGTGTGTCCCCCCCATGTCCCCCAAAGTTGGCACATCAAATAAAAAAAACGAAAGAAACAAAAACCTAAAAGCTTAATACTCACCTGCGCTTGCTCGCAGAGGAAGGCACGCACACTTCACTGTGCTGCTGCGTCCCGGCACAGGCGTCGTCACGCACGCCTGCGCCGGGATTTCACTAGCGCATAGGCTTCAGGCCTACTAGGCCTGAAGCCTATGGCAGTGATCGGCGGCGGGGCAGGGAGCTATGCGCTCCCGTACCCTGCCTCAGTATGTGGGCGTCAGTGCTCCAGCAATGAGCGCTTCCATCTGTATTGATGGAAGCGCTCATTGCTTCTGGCACCCCCCTGAGAGCCGGCCCCCAGGGTGGACCGCCCCCCCTATGCACGCCACTGAATACCTACACAATCTAACCAAGGGTAGCAATCTCCCTGCATTGTAAGAGTATGTTTTAATTACGCATTTATTCTGTCCCTTTAATTCTGTTCCATTTTCCTATTACCATTATGTTTGATGATGTGCTTTGTAAAGTCCACATTCCTGAATGATCAGGGGCTGATGGGAATAACTGTGGTCTGCACTAACAATTAATTGGGGTTCCACCAGGCACTTCATCCTAGGTAGGATGTAAGTATTGATTTGCCCTATCTCTTATATACCCTGGGGTGTTGGTCATGTGTTCTAACGTAGTAGGTAGCCATGTGTTTATAGCATGATCGACCGAATCCCTTCCCCATATTTACACTAGTGATGTTTATTTACTTTTTATTATTCTGTATGTGATTTGTTTGTGTTATCGTCTATTTAATCACACTTAGTAAATATATTCACTTAGCCTGCGTAAGTTTATTCATTCTCAAATATGTAATATGTTTATTTATTTATTTATTGTTTATATAATTTATATGTAAAACTGGGAAAGGGGGGATTTAAACTATTCTTTGGTGTTTGTTTGTTTTTTTACTTTTTATTTACTAACTATTAGCCCCTTTAGGGGCTAGAGCCCTTGTCCTATTCACCCTAATAGAGCTCTATTAGGGTGAATAGGATCTTACACTCTCACTGCTGCCCTGTGCATAGTGCACACAGCAGCAGGGAGCTTACCACAGAAGCCAGGGCTTCAGTAGCGTCCTGGCATCCATGGTAACCCATTGGAGCCCCGCGATTACACTGTTGGGGCCCTGATCGGAACTGCCACTGCCACAAATGAAGAGGGGGGAGGGGACCCTGTGGCCACTGCCACCAATGACTTTAATACTGGGGGGTTGGGGGGGGGCGCACTTGCACCACCAATGTTTTAAATACTGGGGCGCACTGAGCCACCAATGAAGATAACTCACCCATTAATTCAAATACAGGAGGCAGGTGCCAGCTGCAGAATCATATAGCTGACACCCGACCTCTATGACAGGGAGCTGTGATCTGCGGCAGTTAACCCCTCAGGTGCCGCATCGAATCGATACCAGTACAAAAGTATCTATTGGGTATCGATAATTCGATACCCGGTGCAAACCTAGACCAAACACGGATTCTTCATGGACATCTTCAAGGATGAAACAAGGACTGATTTTTTTAAGGAACGTCAAAAGGGCACAGAAATGAGGACGAGGCTTTTGGCTTTATGCACACAGCTGTGGCCGTATTTCGATCCACAAAAAAATGAATCCACATTTTTCTCACTCGCATCAATAGAACTGACTTTTTTCACCCGCAATACGGACAAGAATAGGACATGTTCTATCATTTGTGGAACGGTCATCCATAGAAATGAATGGATCAGTAAGTTATGCAGATGGCAGACTGAAGAAAAATACGGTCATATGTCTGAGCTCTAAGAAGTTAGGAAGATGAATAAATACATTTCCACCCACTCAGAGGGTCTACTGTGACAAAATAGTTGTGGACACATGATAGCATCATCTTAAAGGGCACATGCTGAGAAAAACAGGGGCGTTGCCGTTACACCTAGAGGCTCTGCTCTCTCTGCAACTGCAGCGCTCTCTGGACTTTGATTGACAGGGGCAGACAGTGTAACCGTGATCACGCCTGGTCTCGTCAATCAAAGTGCAGAGGTCTCAGCAGCTGCAGAGAGGACAGAGCCTCTAGGTGTAATGGTAATGCCCCCTTTGCTCCCAGAAGCTCATTTGCATATATTAAAACATCATTTTTCACCGCAATGCTGGCACATATGAGCATGGGACCAACACAGATGCCTTCAGCTGCCAAGCGCATCATGTAACAGGTCAGACAGTGTCATAGGTACAAATCTGCTGACAGATGCCCTTTAAGGGACTCTGGGGTTGTTATGGGGACAAGGTGATTGTATAATTTGAGGAGGTGTTTAGGTAACTATGGCTGACCCTTATGGGGTCTGCGGTTAAAGCCTATGTGCCTTCAGACTGGCACTTATGGGAACACATCAGCTGGTGCAAGATGGGCACAGACTGTCTCTTATGGGGATATTGTGTCTGAGGGACATGGGGACACTATGGCTAACATTTGTAGGGGTAAAGCTACAAGGATACCAGATGGTAGCACTGCTGCTGGCTGTCCTTTTGGTGGAGCTCAAAGAAGGGCATCTGAAAAATCTGCAATGTGTGTGGTGGGGGTTGGTGCCACTTGGTGGTTCCACCTACTGTTGGCTTCAAAAAGTTAGTGTATATGGAATGGGTAAGGCCTGGAGGTTCCTTTCCCAGAGACATCAAACACAGATTATTCCCAGTAACACCAGTTCTCCCAGACACTTACTTTGAAAGTTTGATTTCGATTTGCTGTCGTATTTGTTGCCTCTCCTCATCGGTTCTCTGGGGGAAGATGTTCCTGTCCTCTAGCTCCTGCTTGCTGGGCCGGTTCCGCAGTTTGACTGCCAGCAGCTCCTTCTTGTATTTTCTTGGCAAAGTTCCTAAAAGGAAGGAAGGAGAATTGACCTCTCCTGCAGTCATGCTTTACTCCATTCCCTCTGCCCCTCTTCTCGCTAACCTACAGACAGTAGAAGCGAGGGCAGATGAAGACAGTAGGACATGACTGCAGAGGCTATGTTTAATCCGCTATCACACAGACACATAGGTCTGCAGAGGAGCTGTATACATAAAACTGTAGTCGATTTTATATCCAAACTTTTTAGCAAACTGATTTTTTTCATATTTTAGATGCACTGGAGTAATAATTTAAAAAAAAATGGTTGCAGAATTGCGTGGAAAATCCACAGTGTGTTTCAGGTGGATGAAATTTTACCAAATCTGATCCATATGCTGTGAAAAACATCTTTAAGAGATATTGAACCTGCTACATGTCAATTTATGTTGCTGTGCATAGGGTGAAATGCATGTCAAATCCGCAGTAAAATCCACCACAAATCCACATGTAACTTACTCATCTAATAATTTTTCCACTAGTTTTATGTCTCATGTGGACATACCCTCAAAGTAAACACTACATTAGTGTTTACTTTACAGCACTGTAGTGTTGCTAGGGATGGCTGGCATAACATGTGCATGGCACTCTCCCCATAGTCCATGAAAAAAAACACATCAAAACTGCACCAAAACGCATTGGGATACAAATTGCATCCACTTATGGATTCTGCTTCAGGATTTTTCAGCAGATTCCACTAGTCACCACTAGGGAGAGCTCACCACATTCAGATTTATACAGCTCCCTTTGCATTCAGCAGTATAAAGCCATAGGCAGGTGGCTCCCCCCAGTGGTGACTGCCTGCAACCTGGGTCAGGTAAAACATGAATAATCAGAGCTCCTCTAAAGAGGTAGATCATGAAATGAATCAATACAGAATTCTGAAAAATGAGGGTGAGCACTCACTTTGCAAGTTGTAGCCCAGCTCTCACAGAGGAATGCAGTCCATTGTGACTTGCTGGGACCCTATGATTTCTGGGTACTGCTCTCCCTATATTCAAGAAGCCGTCAGTACTGAACAAAAACCTTATGACTGAATATGGAGACAGAACATCATTAAATTACATATGTATAGGGGAAATCATATTACAGTGCTCCCTCAGGATACAATGGCCTCAAGATACAATCTTTTCAACACACAGTGGTCTTTTCTGACCCATCGTAACTTGAAACTAGACTCAACATAGAATGTCTCAGACTCAGATCCAACCAATCAAGGCCACTTCTCTGGTAAAAATGCTGGATTAGTTGCTAACAAAGATAAAGTCCAAAGGTTGTGAGCAGCACAGCAGAAAACTTTGTAACAGGGTTCCAGCGGCTGAGGAGGCAATCCAACTTCCAAAAAGACAAAAAGAAAAATTCCACGGCACTTCCAAGGAGTATATTAAGGCTACTTTCACATTAGCGTTTTTTGAGGATCCGTCATGGATATGCAAAAATGCTTCCATTACCATAATACAACCGCATGAATCCGTCATGAACGGATCCGGTTGTATTATGTCCTACATAGCCATGTCAGAACCGTCATGAACACCATTGAAAGTCAGTGAGGGACGTGTAAAAAGTATAACCAAACAGCCCTTGCCCTGCATGAATCAACACAGGGCAAGGGAGAGCATCGGAGCATGAAATGCTCCAATTCTAATATTAGGGGGGCTGGAGGGGTGAGAACAGGGATATGTCCGGGATCATTTTTTTTTTTTAAATCAGATACATTTTTATTATTATCCCGGGTTCAGTTTTGAACCCGGACAACCCCTTTAAATGGGGTCTTCCAGTTACACTGAACAAAAATATAAACGCAACACTTTCGGTTTGCTCCCATTTTGCATGAGCTGAACTCAAAGATCTGAAACATTTTCTACATACACAAAAGACCCATTACTCTCAAATATGGTTCACAAATCTATCTAAATCTGTGTTAGTGAGCACTTCTCCATCCCACCTCACAGGTGTGGCATATCAAGGTGCTGATTAGACAGCATGAATATTGCACAGATGTGCCTCAGACTTCCCACAATAAAAGCCCACTCTGAAATGTGCAGTACAATGCCACAGATGTCGCAACATTTAAGGGAGCGTGCAGGCTGCGAGGGCCTGAAGGTGAGCTGACCCTGTAAAATATTGTAGGTAAAGGGCCTGCTGGTGAGCTGATCCTCTAAAAAATTGTATGTGAGGGCCTGCTGGTGACTGACCCTCTAAAAATTTTTATGCGAGGGCCTGCAGCTGAGCCTGAGCTGACCCTGTAAAAAATTATATGCGAGGACCTGCATGTGAGCTGACCCTGTAAAAAATTATATGCGAGGGCCTGCATGTGAGCTGACCCTGTAAAACATTATATGTGAAGGGCATATATGCGAGGGCATTATATGTGACAAATACCTTTATGTTCATCCGCTTTCCTCTGATGAAGTCGAGAAGTCATGGTCAATCCAGGCCTTGTTCGTTTTTATAAGAGTCAACCTGTCAGCATTTTCAGTTGACTGGCGGATACGCTTATCTGTTATAATGCCACCAGCAGCACTAAATACCCGCTCAGACAAAACGCTGTTGGCAGGGCAGGCCAACACCTCCAAGGCGTAGAGCACCAGTTTGCGCCATGTGTCCAGCTTGGACACCCAGTAGTTGTAAGGCACTGAGGGATCATGGAGGACGCTGACACAGTCTACTATGTACTCCTTCACCATCTTCCAAAATGTTTCCCTCCTTGTGACACTAGGCCGCGCATCAGGGTGAGGGAGCTGGCGGAGTGTCATGAAACTGTCCCAGGCTTTGGAGAGTGTTGCCCTGCCTCTGTTGGAACTGCTGTGTGTTTCCCTTGTCTCCCCTCCTCGGTTGGTCAAGGAACTGCGGACTCTGCGGAGCGATTTTTCAACAAGAATCTTCTGGTATTGCATCGTTTTGCTCGTCCTCTCCACCAGAGAAATGAGAGATGAGAAGTTGTAGCGAGGGTCGAGAAGGGTAAACAACCAGTAATCAATGTTGTCTAAAATGGATATAACACGCGGGTCGCGGGAAAGGCAGCCTAACATGAAGTCAGCCATGTGTGCCAGAGTACCAACAGGCAAGACTTCGCTGTCGTCATCAGGAGGATCACTCTCAATCTCATCCTCTTCCTCCTCTTCTGCCCACCCACGCAGAACAGATGAAATTAAACCTTCATGGGTACCACCCTCTGTAGTGGGGGCAACCGTCTCCTGCTCCTCCTCCTTCTCCTCCTACTTTTCATCATCCAATTTGCTCTGAGAAGACGAACTGAGGGTGGTCTGGCTATCACCCTGTATAATGTATTCCCCCATTTCCACCTCTTCCACATGCAAAGCGTCATCCTAATTGTAAGCAGCGAACGTTTGAGTAGACACAGAAGTGGGATGGTTACGCTGATAATAGCTTTATCGCCTCTCACCATCTGTGTTGATTCCTCAAAGTTTCTTAAAACCTCACAGAGGTCAGACATCCATGCCCATTCCTTGCTTGTGAATAGCGAAAGCTGACTGGAAAGGCGACGAACATGTTGCAGCTGGTATTCCACTACTGCCCTCTGCTGCTCACAAAGCCTGGCCAACATGTGGAACGTGGAGCTCCAGTGCGTGCTCACGTCACACAACAGCCAGTGAGCTGGCAATTGGAAGCGCTGCTGCAGCGTAGACAGACCGGCTGAAGCTGTCGGTGACTTGCGGAAATGTGCACACACGTGGCGCATCTTCACCAGTAGCTGAGGCAAACTGGGGTAGGTTTTGAGAAACCGCTGAACCACAAGCATAAACACGTGGGCTAGGCATGTGATGTGTCTGAGCTTGCCGAGCTCCAAAGCCACCACCAAGTTACGGCAATTATCAGACCCAACCGTGCCTGGTTCTAGGTTGAGTGGCGAGAGCCACAGCTCAGTCTGGTCTCTTATTCCCTGCCACAGCTCTGCGGGGGTGTGCTGTTTGTCACCTAAGCATATCAGCTTCAGCTGGCCTGTTGCCGCTTCCCCACTGCAGTGTTACACTTCTTCCAGCTACCAACTGATAACTGACTGGTGCTGCACGTGGATAATTCGGAGGTGGAAGTGGAGGAGGCGAAGGAGGAGAAGTGGGGGTTGGAGCCACTAATGTAGGTGCTGGCAGAAACCCTGATCGACGTAGGGCCCGCAATCCTTGGCGTCGGAAGCGCCCATGCCATCCCAGGGTACGACTTGCTCCTGGCCACCACTACATTTCCCTGACGTGTGCCGTCAGGGAAATGTAGTGTCTCTGGCCGAATGCACTTGTCCATGTGTCCGTGGTTAAGTGGACCTTCCGGGCAAGTGCGTTGGTCAGGGCACTTGTGATGTTACGGGACACATGTTGGTGTAAGGTGGGCATGGCACACCGTGAAAAATAGTGGCGCTGGGGACTGCGTAACGAGGGACGGCAGCCGACATCAGGCTGCGGAAGGCCTCAGTGTCCACAAGCCTAAATGGCAACATTTCCAGGGCCAGTAATTTGGAAAGTTGCGCATTTAGTGCTATGGCCTGTGGGTGGGTGGCTGGGTGGGTATTTGCGCTTGCGTTCAAATTCCTGGGGTAAGGACATTTGTACGTTGCGCTGGGACATGGAAAAGGATGTGGTCGCTGATGGTGCTTGCGAAGGTCCAGGTGCATGGCAGGATGCATCCGGGCCTGCGCCTTTGACAGGGGATTGGCCAGCACGTAACACAGGGGAAGAGGTGGCAGTGGTGTGACCCGCAGACACAGAGTGTGGACCCAGGTGTTCGTCCCACTTATTACGGTGCTTGGATGCCATGTGGCAGATCATGCTGGTGGTGGTGAGGTTCCTAGTGTTCACACCCCGGCTCATTTTCGTATAGCACAGGTTTCAAACTACTATCCTTTTGTCGTCCGTACTTTCCTCAAAAAAGCGCCATACTGCAGAACATCTACCCCTTGGCAAGGGAGATTTCCATAAGGGGTTGCTCTGTGGAACAGTTGCATGCCTGTGTGGTGTGGCCGGCCTTCTCCCTTTTGCCACCCCACTGCCTCTTCCAGCCTGTTACTGTGCTGCAGATCCCTCCCCCTCTGTACTGCTTTCCACCTTTCCAGGTTGGGTCAGTGACCTCATCGTCCACCACCTCCTCTTCCACTTCCTCACTCTGATCATTCTCCTGATTTGTTGACCTAACCACAACCTCAGTGATTGAAAACTGTGTCTCATCCTTTTCATCAACTTCTTGAGACAGTAATTGCGGTTGACTCATTGGCAACTGTGTCTCATCATCATCCACCTCATTAAACACTAATTGCCATTCCACACCGTCATGTTCTTGTGACTGTAAATGTTCAAGAGATTGGGAACCAGGGCACAAGATCTCCTCATGTCCCTTTTCAAGCGTGCTCGGTGAGAGGGCCAAATCAAGTAATGGCGATGAAAAGAGGTCCTCGGAATATCCAAGTGTGGGTTCACTTGTTTGGCCAGACTGTAAGTGGTGGGAGGAAGGAGGATCAGGGTCAGGATTGTGTTGACCAGACTCCTGGCTACTGAGACTGGACTTGGTGGAAGACAGGGTGGTGCTTAACTGACTGGAAGCATTATCTGCTGCAATCCAACCGACCACCTGGTCGCACTGGTCTGACTTCAAGAGTGGTGTTCTGCGCTGCCCTGCAAACTGAGAAATTAAGCTAGGTATTTTGGATGATTGTTTTTCTTGTGCTCTGGCAGAGGCGCTGTTTCTCCGCGCTCAGGGCCACGGCCTCTGCGTGTACCATTAGCATCATAGCCACTTCCCCGTGTACTGGATGTCACTGATATTTTAGGGATGCGCACACTTTAAACAGGAGATGTGGCGCCCATAATTTAACTGTCCGCAGGGGACACCGTCTATGGAAAAAGTGCACTGGATGTCACTAATATTTTAGGGATGTGCACACTTTAAACAGGAGATGTGGCGCGGATAATTTTACTGTCCGCAGTGGACACCGTCTACGGAAAAAGTGCACTGTATGTCACTGATATTTTAGGCATGCGCACACTTTAAACAGGAGATATGGCGCGGATAATTTAACTGTCCGCAGTGGACACCGTCTATGGAAAAAGTGCACTGGAGGTCACTGATATTTTAGGGATGCGCACACTCTAAACAGGAGATGTGGCACAGATAATTTAACTGTCGACAGGGGACACCGTCTACAGAAAAAATGCACTGGATGTCACTGACATTTTAGGGATGCGCACACATTAAACAGGAGATGTGGCGCAGATAATTTTACTGTACGCAGGGGACACCGTCTATGGAAAAAGTGCACTGGATGTCACTGATATTTTAGGGATGTGCACACTTTAAACAGGAGATGTGGCACGGATAATTTAACTGTCCGCAGCGGACACTGTCTACGGAAAAAGTGCTGTGTATGTCACTGATATTTTAGGGATGCGCACAATTTACACAGGAGATGTGGCGCGAATAATTTAACTGTCTGCAGCGGCCTATTACACAGTATTTTTTCACATAAATGGCCTGTTGGATATGCAAACGATGAAAAGACTCTGTCAATGGATAGTTAACTGATCAGAGGAGCCCATTGGAGCTGATGTCTGCAGTTGTGGTGCAATGGGCTCCTCTGATCAGTTAACTATCCATTGACAGAGTCTTTTCATCGTTTGCATATCCAACAGACCATTTATGGGAGCTAAGTAGTATCTTCATTTACTTATTGCTTTATTGGTATTCCCTACGAATATTTACTATACATCACCCCCTGATGAACTGCCAGGTGCAGGTAAAACGCGTTGGGGTTTTAGTACCAATATATTGATATTATGGTGTTTTCTTCTTGGATTAATGGATTTATCTTGTATCCACTATTCAAGTAAGGTTTTACTAGGGTCTAGATAGATATAGGTACGGAGACAGGGTACTTCCACCATTAGGGGGTATCCCTGGGCACAGGTTTTAGATCTCTAGGGATATCTAGGGAAAGATACCTATTTTCCTATAATATAATTCCCCCCTGTCTCCGCATATTTTTCACATTATGTGACTTTCTATCTCTTCCTGAAATCTATTATCCTATTCATAGTAGGAGTTTTCTTAAAGAGTATCTTTCTCTTAATTTAGGATATCACTTGAGCAATTATTTGCTCTGTTACCCCCTCATATTAATAAAGGTATTTTTTTAACAAGCACGTTATGTTCTACTTACTCTAAGTATAAATCTTCTGTTTCAGGGGGCAGGTATGGGCACTTGATTGAAAATCTTAATTACTGGTAATCTGCCTTCAGAATAAAGGTACCTTTACATGAGCCAGTTATTGTGTAGATTATCGTTAAATCGAGTGAAACTGCATGATTATTGAGCAGTGTAGAAGCAATGAACGATAGAGCAACAACCTACAATCGGTAGATATCCTGTGGGTTCGATCGCTTGTGTGGGCACAAAAATTATCGTTGGACGTTAACGATTTCATACTGCACGCATGATTACAGGCGATCAATTTGTCCACAACACCATACAACATTCTGCTTTACAAATAATGGAATATGCGATTGAAATTACGATTTCGCGAACGATAATTGGCACATCTAAGGGTAAATGCACACGTTCAGGATTTATGTGCGGACAATGCGCACTGAAATCCGCAGGTGTTTGCAGGGAAATCAGTGTGGTCAATCCGCATCAATTGGTGCAGATTTACATGCAGATTTGCTGCAGATTATCCGCATGTGGATTTTACTCTCCCCATTAAAGTGAATGGAGAAAATCCGGTCAGGAAAAATAAAATAAATTTACATACTGCAGATTTTAAAATACGCATGGAAAAAATCTGCATTGTGTGCATGAGAATTTAAAATTCTCATAAAATACAATGTACATGACCTACAGTGTGGATTTTTCGCGCGGTCTGATCGTGTGCATTTAGCCTTAAGGGTCATTGTTGAAACGCTCGCTACACCAAGAAACGATTCGTTTGTCACTCAATCGTACCGATCATCGCCTTGTGTAAAGGTACTGGAGTTCATCAATGTTTTGGATGCAGCTTTGAACGTGAGTGGAGTATAAAACATGAGAGGTACAGGAGGCTATTGGGAGGTCTCACCAGATATAACTGAGTTGTTGAGTTCGTCCTCATCTTCATATAACAGCATGTCGTCTTTATGGCTGGAATCCCTGATCAAGTTTTCTTTGTTTTCCTCGGCTTCCTTCACAGAGCCACATTTATTCACAGAGTCGCCGCCATTAGAATTAGAGACCCCTTCTCTGCCCTTATCTAGACTAGAGGGCCGTGATGTTCGGAAATCAATCCTCTTCTTCGGAGAAGATTTTACTTCTCGACTATGAAAGCTGAAAATAAGAAAATCTCAGCTATTTTATATTATAATCTGTTTTATAATCTAATAAAGGTACATGATATAAACTGTAGTGAAGGTACTGTTCTTACCAGTGACTGTATTTGTGAGTTATAACCTCCCTTCTGATTCTCAGCTGTGTCATGTGACCAACTCTTTGACTTCCAAATAACACAGCATCCTATGTGTGGACAGGAAGGCAGTTTCTCTATGTATTCCTATGGGAGCCTCACTCTCAGTCTCATAGGAATGAATAGAGAAGTAACTGACTTCCTGTCCTGTGTAAGTTGGAGAGTGTTGGTCACATGACACAGCTGAGGATCAGAAGGGAGGTTTTAACTCACAAATACAATCACTGGTAAGAAGATTACCTTCACTGCAGTTTACCTCATGTACCTAACAGGTCAGAGCATTAAAAAAACTGTGTGAGTTCTTCTTTAAAGAAACTCTCCAGGAGCATGACAAATGATTTCTATCAGGTTTTACCTATGATCAATCACTACAGCTTAAATGCATGGACTAATGGGACCCTGAGGTAGTCTGAAATACACCTCTTTCCTCATCAATGCCTTAGGCTGCTGATCTGCCATTCCTCCATGCTTTACACTGTAGCTCTGATTGTTGGAAGTAATTGCATAATAACTGATTTCCATTACAGAAAATATAAAATACTTGAAGCATGTATGTCAGGCAAATTACCATGGGGATCTGATTTTGTTGGACTGTCCATTAATGGCTCATCCACATGACCGTGCTCGGTCTGGGAAACGTGGCCTGTGTGTCAGCTGCACATCCCGGACAATCCACAGCTCCTCTAATCAAAACTCACTGTATCACAGTGATTTCTGATTAAGTCTGTTCCTATCTGATTGCAGGTCTGTAGTACTGTACTCACATTATCATTTGAATACAGTACATGGGCCGCATTTCCTGGTGTGAGCCCAGCCGTGTGCATGAGCCCTAGGACAATACCCTACTAGGAGGGGTAGAAATATGGAACACACCTTTTAAGGACACCCACTAAGTAATTTGTAGTAACATTGGAGTGATAAAAGGATTAACAGTAAAGCATGGGTGTAAAAACTGTGGACAACCCCTTTAAGAGAAAGCTTTTTACAGTTTCAGGAGAAAACCAGAAGATAAAGGGGATCCTCCTGCAATAAAAAAGTGACCATTACTTACCTGGCAGATCCCATCCAGGATATGTTCACCCAGTGATGTTATGTCAACAACATATGACCGTTGTAGCCAATCCCTGGTCTCAGTGGTGCATGGAACAGGCTAGTGATTGGTTGCAGCAGTCACAAGTTGTCAATGTGACATCACCGCTGCAGCCAGGTAAGCAGGTCTGTTGGGAGAACTGTAGCGGCGGTGCAGGATCTGCTAGGTAAGTAATGATCACTTCTTTACTGCAGGTTCTCTCTGCTTTCCTCCTGAAAACAGACAACCCCTTTAACCTTGCTTCCTTGGCTGCACCCACCTGTCTTGCCGATGTTTTGTAGCGAGGGCCCGGTGGAGCTCCTCAATGACTCGGCTGGGGGGTAAAGGCATATGCATGGCAGGCAGATGAGGAGATCCAGTTGGGGTGGAATGCTTCACAACTTGACTGCTACTTTCTGGGGGTTTCTGGCTGGATGTCTGGAAGAGATTGCTGTGTCCTGAGATATGGGAGCAGCCGACAGGAGTGGAGTTCTTCATGATCCTGGAGGGAGGGGAGGTCATGTCTTCGAATTCTATACAAAAGGAATTGAGAATATTGGGGGGGCAGTTCGGTTATTGATCCTTCCCGTAACTTAAAATGTCATGCTGCAGAAACCTAAGGAGCCCAAGAAAATTGTAGCTGTAAGAGTCCTCACACTTTATAACTGCTTCACCGTTGTCACTAGTGTTGAGCACGAATATTCGAATAGTAAATTTTTATCGCGAATATCGCCACTTCGAGAATTGTGCTATATATTCGTTATATCGAATATTCAGCATTTTTATTCCATCTGAACACATGATTCCTCTCTGCTTCTTGCTTGTGGGCCAATGAGAAGGAAGCAATGTCAAGTTCACAACAATACTTAGTGCACCAATCAGTAATCTGTAGTCAGACCTGCTAAAATGTGAAGTATTCTAATCACTGCTGATTAGCGCAATCGCGAATATTTCGGAGCACTTGACTCTATCTGCATATAAAGCTATTGTAATGTTTTGTCGTGCCAACCATTTTCTCCAGTCTCAGGAGAAACTCATGAAACTTCTAGCAGCTTGAAAATTGTAGCCAAAGTGACCCACACCTGTATTTCGTGTTACGAATTCGCATTACGCGATTTTTACATGCCAATTTTTCACATTCAATAAAATAATCTTGAATTCTCGAAATTCGCAAATATATGACGAATATTCTACAAAATATTCGTGAAATATCATTAATTCGAATATAGCCCCTGCCGCTCATCACTAGTTGTCACATGGACTCCACCATAAAGCTCCCTATACAGTCAGGTCTATAAATATTGGGACACCGACACAATTCTAACATTTTTGGCTCGTAACACCACCACAATGGATTTGAAATAAAACAAACAAGATGTGCTTTAACTGCAGACTGCCAGCTTTAATTTGAGGGTATTTACGTCCAAATCAGGTGACCGGTGTAGGAATTACTACAGTTTGCATATATGCCTCCCACTTGTTAAGGGACCAGAAGTAATGGGACATAATATTCATAAATCAAACTTTCACTTTTTAATACTTGATATTTCATGAAGTCTGGAACGCATAGACATCACCAGACGCTGGGTTTCATCCCTGGTGATGCTCTGCCAGGCCTCTACTGCAACTGTCTTCAGTTCCTGCTTGTTCTTGGGGCATTTTCCCTTCAGTTTTGTCTTCAGCAAGTGATATGCATGGTCAGGTGATTGACTTGGCCATTGCATAACATTCCACCTCTTTCCCTTAAAAAACTCTTTGGTTGCTTTTGCAGTATGCTTTGGGTCATTGTACATCTGCACTGTGAAGCGCCGTCCAATGAGTTCTGAAGCATTTGGCTGAATATGAGCAGATAATATTGCCCGAAACACTTCAGAATTCATCCTGCTGCTTTTGTCAGCAGTCACATCATCAATAAATACAAGAGAACCAGTTCCATTGACAGCCATACATGCCCACGCCATGACACTACCACCACCATGCTTCACTGATGAAGTGGTATGCTTAGGATCATGAGCAGTTCCTTTCCTTCTCCATACTCTTCTCTTCCCATCACTCTGGAACAAGTTGATCTTGGTCTCATCTGTCCATAGGATGTTGTTCCAGAACTGTGAAGGCTTTTTTAGATGTCATTTGGCAAACTCTAATCTGGCCTTCCTGTTTTTGAGGCTCACCAATGGTTTACATCTTGTGGTGAACCCTCTGTATTCACTCTGGTGAAGTCTTCTCTTGATTGCTGACTTTGACACACATACACCTACCTCCTGGAGAGTGTTCTTGATCTGGCCAACTGCTGTGAAGGGTGTTTTCTTCACCAGGGAAAGAATTCTTCAGTCATCCACCACAGTTGTTTTCCATGGTCTTCCGGGTCTTTTGGTGTTGCTGAGCTCACCGGTGCGTTCCTTCTTTTTAAGAATGTTCCAAACAGTTGTTTTGGCGACGCCTTATGTTTTTGCTATCTCTCTGATGGGTTTGTTTTGTTTTTTCAGCCTAATGATGGCTTGCTTCACTGATAGTGACAGCTCTTTGGATCTCATCTTGAGAGTTGACAGCAAAAGATTCCAAATGCAAATAGCAGACTTGAAATGAACTCTGGACCTTTTATCTGCTCATTGTAATTGGGATAATGAGGGAATAACACACACCTGGCCATGGAAGAGCTGAGAAGCCAAGTGGGAGGCACATATGCAAACTGTAGTAATTCCTACACCGTTCACGTGATTTGGATGTAAATACCCTCAAATTAAAGCTGACAGTCTGCAGTTAAAGCACATCTTGTTCGCTTCATTTCAAATCCATTGTGGTGGTGTATAGAGCCAAAAATGTTAGAATTGTGTCGTTGTCCCAATATTTATGGACCTGGCTGTACATGGATGTACTAACTGACGCTCAGAATCCTTGAGTCTTCTTCTGTCAAGTTGTTAGATATTATCTTCTATTTCTCAGTGTATCTGTTCCTGGGAAAGCTGGGTGGCCTATATGGTGGCCATTATAGCACTGGCAGAGCTTATGACCTAGTTTATCCCAGAATTGCAAACATGTCTGGTAATGTAGTGTTACATCCACAGCTCCATTATGACTGCATAGGGTACTTTCACACTAGCGTTTTTCTTTTCCAGCACTGAGTTCCCTCATAGGGGATCAATACCGGAAAAGAACTGATCAGTTTTATCCCCATGCATTCTGAATGGAGAGAAATCCATTCAGGATGCATCAGGATGTCTTCAGTTCAGTCACTGAACAGCGTTTTGGATGGAGGGAATACCGCAAAATTCCGGACTAGTTGCCGGAATGGCAGATCTGGCATTAATTTACATTGAAATGTATTAGTGCCGGATCCGGCATTAAAAATACTGCAATGCCAGATCCGTCCTTCCACATGCGCAGATCAGTAAAAATGTGAAAAAAATATATAACGGATCAGTTTCTCCGGATGACATCCGGAGAGATGGATCCGTTCTTGCAATGCATTTGTAAGACGGATCCGCATCCGGATCTGTCTACAAATGCTGTCCGTTTGCACACAGATTGCAGGATCCAGAAGGCAGTTCTGTCGCCGGACCTGCTTGCCAGATCACTCTGCCGCAAGTGTGAAAGTAGCCATAGTCTTGACATGCTCGAATCTAATAAAGTTGGGTCCCAGCTCCTGTAATGGGGCTTATGTTAGCTGTCACCCAGCTTTACCACAAACAAATTTAGTGTTTCGCAGTTATCCTGCTTGTCATTGGAAACAGTCAACAGGCCTGTGAACAGTGTATTGGCATGTCTGAGCAACAACCTCCAGCAAGATAAACCACAACACCGTCACACACCATAGCATCTTGCCTACTGGGGATCCATGGATTCTAATAGGGCATAGTAACTGTGAGAAACCCTGTGTGACACACCAGCGCTGCACATCTACATATCACTTACTGGCATTAGTCTTAGGTATCTCAACTAATAGCAGTTTAGGAAAGTCCGGACAGTATCATTTACGTGATACTTAATATGGGCACTGCAGAGCTGCCTTGTGTGGATTTCACCCTTATAGTGGGGCAAAACCGCTCCAAAATCCGCACAAAAAACAAACAAAACAAGTAACACATCCGTATTTTGATACACAGAGAAATCCACACAAAAATCTGCACAGAATTTGCGTGCAGGTACCCCTGGGGCATTTTTTTTTTAGTAGATTTTCATGCAGAAAAACCACAGTGTAAGACCTCATGCACACGATCGTGCCATTTTTTTGCGGTCCGCAAAAAAAGGAAGCTGCCCGTGTGCCTTCCGCAATTTGCGGAACGGAACGGGCGGCCCATTGTAGAAATGCCTATTCTTGTCCTCAAATTGGACAAGAGTAGGACAGGTTATATTATTTTTGCGGGGCCACGGAACGGTGCAGCGGATGTGGACAGCACACAGAGTGCTGTCCGCATCTTTTGCGGCCCCATTGAAGTGAATGGGTCCGCACCCAAGCCGCAAAAAATGCGGCTCGGAGGTGTACCACAAAAACGGTTGTGTGCATGAGGCCTAAGGGTCCATTCACACGTCCGTGGAATAGGTCCGCATCTGGTGCAGACCCATTCATTCTCTATGGGGCAGGAATGGATGCGGAGAGCACACTATGTACTCTCCGCATCCGCATTTCTGCTGTAGGCTGATACCTGTAGACTGTTCAGGCATGCTGGGAGTTGTAGTTTTGCAACAGCTGGAGGGCCGCAGTTTGAGGATGCCTGGTCTAGTGGATGGTGCTGCTGCCAGTTACAATTAGGGACTCACAACAGCAGGCATTAGTGCTGATTCTTCTGAGGTGAGATGGACTACCAATCCCATGAGCACTTGCTCCTTCATGCAGCCGATAGTGTAACTTGGAGAAAGTCCCCACTGTTTAAAATACTGTTGATGTGAAAATGTACTTATTAGGCCCCTTTCACATGGGCGAGTATTCCGCGCGGATGCGATGCATGAGTTGAACGCATTGCACCCGCACTGAATACCTACCCATTCATTTCTATGGGGCTGTTCACATGAGCGGTGATTTTCACGCATCACTTATGCGTTGCATGAAAATCGCAGCATGCTCCTCTTTGTGCGTTGCGGTGCGATAATCCATGCAACGCAGGCCCCATAGAAGTGAATGGGGTTGTGTGAAAATCGCAAGCATCCGCAAGCATGTGCGGATGCGGTGCGATTTTCACTCACATTGCTAGGAGACGATCGGGATGGAGACCCAATCATTATTATTTTCCCTTATAACATGGTTATAAGGGGAAATAATAGCATTCTGAATACAGAATGCATAGTAAAATTGCGCTGGAAGGGTTAAAAAAAAAATATATATAATTTAACTCACCTTAATCCACTTGCTCGCGTAGCCCGGCATCTCCTTCTGTCTTCATTTGAGCTTTGTGCAGTAACAAGGACCTTTGGTGACGTCACAGTCATCACATGATCCATCACCATGGTAAAAGATCATGTGATGGATCATGTGATGACCGGAGTGACATCATCACAGGTCCTGTTCATGTATTTAATGCTCACCCCAGGTCCTGTTCAGCAAAGGAGCCAGAAGGAGATGCCGGCTACGCGAGCAAGTGGATTAAGGTGAGTTAAAAATTTTATTATTTTTTTTTAACCCTTCCAGCGCAATTTTACTATGCATTCTGTATTCAGAATGCTATTATTTTCCCTTATAACCATGTTATAAGGGAAAATAATACAATCTACAGAACATCGATCCTAAGCCTGCACTTCTGTGAAGAAGTTCAGGTTTGGGTACCAAACACGCGCGATTTTTCTCACGCGAGTGCAAAACGCATGACAATGTTTTGCACTCGCGCGGAAAAATCGCGGGTGTTCCCGCAACGCACCCGCACATTTTCCCGCAACGCCCGTGTGAAAGGGGCCTTAGGCTGTCATTGTGCTCTTTGACCACTAGAGGCTGCTGTTTCCCCACGCAGCTAAGCTAAAGCTGGACTTTTGAATATGCATGAGAGTTGGGGTTAAGAAGCTGAAGAAGGAGCAGGCATCTTCTCAGGGACACAGGAGCTGGAAGATAGAATACAGTGGCATCCAGGCGTCAGTGTGAGCTGGAGTGGCTGGAATCACTGTTGAAAGTGACAGATTTCTGTTGGTTATCCAGATATCGTCCAGAAAAAAGAAGATTGGTTCCTGGAAAGCTTGAAGAGCTGTGGAACGGAGCTACACACCCTGTGTGATGGATACCACCCCTCGTGCCTGCTTGACGTCAACTACGTCAAGCTTACGAGACGCGGTATGGTCACTGGTTACCAAGACATGACGTTACGCCCTCCTGGAGGAGCGGGTAAGGTCAGTCTTGGTACAGTTTTCACAGACTCCTCCTGTCCACACGGGCACAGAGAGTCAACAAGCTGAGAGAGCCTGGTCACTGCCCCAGTGAAACAGCGCTTCCTCAGCCCGGGAAGACTGACCCCAGCTTCTCGTTTGATATAAGCCCGGTCCGCTAATGGGATTATATAGGGTGAGAAACCAACCCGCAGTAGCGTATAACTAGGCTGAAACACGGACGTGGGGATTCGTGATCGAGATACCAGAACAGCACAAGATTAAATTATATATTTAGGGTACTTTCACAGTAGCGTTTTTCTTTTCCGGCGCTGAGTTCCGTCCTAGGGGCTCAAATCCGGAAAAGAACTGATCAGTTTTATCCCCATGCATTCTGAATGGAGAGCAATCCGTTCAGGATGCATCAGGATGTCTTCAGTTCAGTCTTTTTGACTGATCAGTCTTTTCAGAAAACCGTAGCATGCTGTATTTTTACCTCCGGCCAAAAATCCTGAACACTTTGACTGAACGCCGGTCTTTTTCCCATTGACTTGCATTAACGCCGGCGCCGTGTGTTCAGTCAAACCGGATCCGGCTTTTGCATGTTAAATCCGAAAAATGTGAAAAAAATGTTAAAGTCTATAAATGGCGTATCCGTTTTTTCCAATGCACTTTTTCATTGTGATCAAAATCCTGATCAGGGTTCAAATGTAATCCGTTTTCACACGTTTTTCCGGATCCGGCGGGTAGTTCCGGTGTCGGAATTGAATGCCGGATTTAAACAACGCTAGTGTGAAAGTAGCCTTACTCGCCTTAAGGGCACACTAGATAACATACTATAAACAAAGAATATAGGTTACTTTTTCCACCTGCACTGTGAATGTTTGCATGGTGTGTGTTTTCTATAGGGCAGGGCAGCTGTAACCAGCACCTCCAATCTCAGCTCATCGATTGGACTCCAGTTGGCTGACACCTCACTCCAATTAGCTCTTGGAGATGTCATTAGTCTAGGGGTTCACATACTTTTTCCACCTGCACTGTGAATGTTTACATGGTGTGTTCAATAAAAACATGGTAACATTTAATTCTTTGTGTGTTATTAGATTAAGCAGACTGTGATTGTCTATTGTTGTGACTTAGATGAAGATCAGATCGCATTTTATGACCAATTTGTGCAGAAATCCATATCATTCCAAAGGGTTCACATACTTTTTCTTGCAACTGTATGTATCCGGTTTGCGCCTGCGATGGCCGGGCAATTCATAATTCCTTATAAATCTCCGGTTCCATGCTGTCTGCTAGATTTGATTGAACTGGGGAATGGCTCAGACCTCATGCTGAGAGATTCTTCCTGGCACATCATCTCGGTTCCTGGCTGACTGGAGGACGTGTCAATTTGTAAACAAGTGGCTTGTTGAAGCCTGGACCCCTGTGGAGTTCACTACCTCTGCTATCTGACAAGCCGAGCGTTGAAGTGAGAACTTATTTTGCATGTACACTGACCAAGGTGAATTAAATCAATATCATGGCTGCCATTTCAACGATAATCCATATTCCTGACACCCTGCATGGCCTCATGGTTGCTGGAAAGACTTGTCTGATTTAGGTCACCATCGGATGAATAGCAGGCCTGGGTCGGTAAGAGTGTGCATGCCACATTTTTCTGCAAGGAATCTGTTGCGTTAAAGGGACACTGCGCAACTGAACGCAACAGTATTGTTAAAGAAAATTCTAGAGCTTTATATCTGTGATAAGGTGGACGCTGCTGAGTTACACCACACGCGAGATCATATCCTGCATCACACACAATTGTTCCCGTTTCTAGGTTAATAGGTACGCAACGCAGTGTTAGTTCTGCTCGCAGTGGTAAAATTGTCGCAAATGTTTTCCCGGCTACCACTCGAGGGCGCCTTGCTGTGTAACTCAGGGGTCTCAGTCTACGGGCTGAGGGGATGTAACTTTATGCTATGTTCACTGCATTTGGAACTGTATGTCAGTGTTTCCCAACCAGTGTGCCTCCAGCTGTTGCAAAACTACAACTCCCAGCATGCCTGGACAGCCTTTGTAGTTGTAGTTTTGCAACAGCTGGAGGCCCACTGGTTGGGAAACACTGCTGTATGTGATATCCTGTTTAATACCACTATTCAGTAAAGTTTCTGTTTTTGCACAAGCTCGTGTCGGTGTTGCTTTCCTCGTCTGTGACTTCGCTGTATCCTGGGGAGCCCTCCCCGGTTCACGGTCTTACAACAGCCGGGGGACCAGGGGGAAAGGGCAAGCAAGGAAGTGGAGCAGCAGCCATTTTATAGCCAGCAGCATGGCCAGGAGATAAAGAGACTGAGAGATCTCCACAAACAGATGTGAGCATTGCTTCAGGAAAGACAGTACAATCCAGCCCAGATAGCACCTGTGGATTTTGTGTGCAAGGAGAGAGTCCCAACTACTATTGCATTCTCAGTCCAGCCTAAATTCTGTAACACCCCAGAGTGGTGTTACCACTTCTGCACCCTGCTACTGTCTTTACTGGTCTAACCTCATGTCATCTTGTGTATTTATTCCACCAGCAGGTGGCAGCAAACATGGCAGAGTTGTACTTAGATAGAATGGAACCTTCAATTTTACTACTGCGAGCAAAACTAACACTGCGTTGCGTACCTATTAACCTAGGAAACGGGAACAATAGTGTGTGATGCAGGATATGATCTCGCGTGTGGTGTAACTCAGCAGCTTCCACCTTATCACAGATATAAAGCTCTATAATTTTCTTGAACAATACTGTTGCATTCAGTGGGTGAGTCCTACTTCCTGCAGGAAGGGTGGGGACCAGTTAGCTTCAGTCTAACTTACCCCCTGCTAGGGGAAGGGTGTGCAGGGGCACTTCTCTGCTGGACATGCCCATGCCAGCGAGAGCACCCTAAGCTCTGCTGGCTATGGAGGCCAAAGCTTAAAGCCTCAGGAGCGAGGAGGAAAGTTCCCTGGCATAACCTAGAGTCAGACTACAGAGAGAAGTGCAGCATACAGAAGAAGCTGAGTTATACAGCCAGCCTGTCAGTACAGCAGAGTCAGAGAGAAACAGATGTAGCAGAGTGGAGTTTGCCTGCCATTTTAATGCTAAAGCCTGCTGGAACCAAGACAAAGCCTGAAACTGTTTTGAAGAACGTTTATACAAAGAAAAGCTGCCATTGAACTTCATCTCAAGGTCTGGACTCCAGTTATTTTTTCATCCCTCAATTATTCCCCCTATTTATTGCTTAGAAACCAAAAAGCCTGGGGTCCAGCCGTATCCATGTAGGAGCACCATGACACACATAAAGAGACATTTAGGTCGCACTATACCACTCGGCATTCCTACACCTGGGTTGCGTTATAGAGGGCCCTAGGGGGAGGCAACCGTTGCAATTCAATCAGAAGAATTGCCCTGCATCCCAGGAGGATTCTGCCACCAACTCCATAGCCATTCAAGCCTCTGAATGCTGCAGCCCCCAGCTGGTTCCTGGAAAGGACAATTGTAAGGGCGCCAACATTAGCACGCCAACATTTCTGCACCCGGGCCCCAACATTCGGACTGGGTTAACTGATAGACAGGAGTTAATAGCAAGCTGAGTGCTATTAGAAGTTAGCTAGGAAGTTATACTGTAAAGGAGAGTGTGCGTGCTCACCATCAGTGCTTACTGTTACAGCTAGACCGACCCCTTCACCTAGGGTTTCCCTTAAAGGGCTTCTGTCACCCCACTAAACAGTTTTTTTTTGTTTACTTATAATCCCTATAGTGCGATTTCTGCATACATAAGCTAAATAATCATTTCGGTCCAGTAGAATTTGTTAAAAACGTAATTTTAAAATATGCAAATTACCTTGCTACCAGCAAGTAGGGCGGCTACTTGCTGGTAGCAGCCGCATCCTCCGATCCTAAAGACGCCCCCTCCGCATTGTGATTGACAGGGCCAGGGAACGGGATCGTCCTCTGTTGGCCCTGTTTGAATTCAAAATATCGCGCCTGCGCCGTACCTGTCTTTAATTGGCGCAGGCGCACTGAGAGGCGGTCGCTCGCTCGGCCGCTCCATCCTCAATGCGTCTGCGCCGATGACGTCACATCTACACCCGGCGCAGGCGGAGGGGGCGTCTTTAGGATCGGAGGATGCGGCTGCTACCAGCAAGTAGCCGCCCTACTTGCTGGTAGCAAGGTAATTTGCATATTTTAAAATTAAGTTTTTAACAAATTCTACTGGACCCAAATGATTATTTCGCTTATGTATGCAGAAATCGCACTATAGGGATGGATTATAAGTAAACAAAACAAAAAAAAAACGGTTTAGTGGGATGACAGAAGCCCTTTAAAGAGAACTGCAATCTGTGTTCTGTTATTTTTATTACAATATATTTATGTTCTTCGCCATTGTTCACCTTTTCCAAGATAACCCTATTGATCAGTTAAGGTATTGGCTCATGGCCATGCTGCAAGGCTGAGAGCCGCATGAGAGCCGTCTGCTGGGAGTCAGGCGCCCTAAAGCCTGCTGTGGACTGCCAGGTGACATGTTTTGTTCTGTGGATTCTTGCTGTGTGAATTAGCACCAGGACTGTTGCTGTGTGAATTAACACCAGGACCCTGCAAAGTATTGTTTTTCTTTTCTGCCTTTTTGTATGAATAAACACCAAACTTTCGCTTTTCAACCGTTGGCTTGCCTCTGTATTGCGTCCGCTTACCCTGCCTACCAGAGCAAATACCTACATAGGATACAGGAGTGTATTCCACCTGGGCCTGGTAATTTGTCTATTTTTATCTTTTTAAGACAGCACTTCACTTTCTGCCCTATAGCCTGATCTTGAGGCTAAGGTGTTGGAGGCCCAAAGATGCAAAGGACTCTTGTCCTCCAGGGAAATTGTTTGTTCCTTCAGACTTACATCATAAGGTATTTGAGGAACATCACTGTACTGTCTTGGCTGTACACCCTGGGAGTAGATCCACTGTCGATCTCATCTCAAGCAGATTTTGGTGGCCAGGGCCGCGTAAGTGTGTTGAGAACTATGTGTCAGCCTATTGTACCTGTGCTTGTGCTAAGGTGACACATACTCGGCCTTCTGGATCTCTTCTTCCGTTACCCATCCCGTCTTTCGGCCGGTACCCAAAATAATTGTTTCTAGACAGCAGATCGTCCTGCGTAAACAGCGATCTCCTGCCCAGAGACAATGAATCTGTATGGAATGAGTGATAGCAGTAGAGATCCGTCATCCCCATACTGAGGAGATGACCACTGCATGAAAATGTAGCTTAGGCTGCAGACAATCGGGCAATTATTGGAAATGTTTGGTTCTTTTCTGATAACTGCCTAGTAAATCATCCGGTGTAAAACAACCATAAGCAAACTCTACAATACTCTATCAAGTGATATTATCTGGCCTGGACTTTTAATCGCTCTAAGAGCTCCCTACACACATGAATTTAGTCTGGCGTTTTTTGACCATTAAAAAAACACCATAAAAACCATATGCATGCTCTTTTATTTTTTTTTTATTTTTTTGGGGGGGGGGGGGGGGGGGCATTTTCTTAGTCTACTTTCACATTCGCGTTTGGTGTGGATTCGTCATGGATCTGCATAGACGGATCCGTTTAGATAATACAACCGCATGCATCCGTTCAGAACGGATCAGTTTGTATTATCTTTAACATAGCCAAGAAGGATCTGTTTGAACACCATTGAAAGTCAATGAAGGACGGATCCGTTTTCTTTTGTGTCAGATTGTGTCATAGAAAACAGATCCGTCCCCATTGACTTACATTGTGTGTTAGAAAGGATCCGTTTGGCTCAGTTTTGTCAGACAGACACCAAAACGCTGCAAGCAGCGTTTTGGTGTCCGTCTCCAAAACATAATGGAGACGGAACGGAGGCAAACTGATGCATTCTGAGCGGATCCTTTTCCATTCAGAATGCATTAGTGTCCATTCACACATCTGCAATTCCATTCTGCATTTTGCGGAATGGAATTGCTGACCCATACATTTCTATGGGGCTGCACGATGTGCGGCCCCGATCCGGAATTGCGGACCCGCACTTCCGGGTCCACAATTCCGATCCTGAAAAAAATAGAACATGTCCTATTCTTGTCCGCATTAGCGGACAAGAATAGGCATATTCTCTTAGTGCCGGCAATGTGCGGTCCACAAAATGCGGATCCGCAAAACACACACGGATGTGTGAATGGACCCTTAGGGCAAAACTGATCCGTTTTGGACCACTTGTGAGAGCCCTGAACGGATCTCACAAACGGAAAGCCAAAACGCCAGTGTGAAAGTAGCCTCATTTCCAAAACAAATGTGTGGATGACGTCCTTATTTCAAGCATTTTACCTATAGAGAAGGAAATTAAAAAAACAACTGAAAAAAGCTCCATTACTAACAATTAGAAAAAAAATAAACTATAAAAAAAGCAGGTTTAAAAACTAAACTAAAAGGAAAAAAATGCTGAATAGCACTCCATAAAATCCCTGTGTGATCATTCTGAACACCATATTTCTCAATGTTTACGCAACAATAAAACTAGCTGCCCGCCTGTAGCTACAACTAGGGGGAGCTCAATGCATAGGAGTGCATACACTTGCCAATGTCTGCATGTCAACTCGTTGCATTGAGCTCCCTCTAGTCTCAGCTGGATGAAAATTCAGTTTTTCCACATCGGAAACAGAAGTTTAGAGCCGCACCCCTCATCCCCAGTGACCCCTAGCAGTCGCACTGTCTGCCTCCATTAACCCCCTTCGCTATCAGCACCCTACATCTAAAGTGCTGGAGCGATGGGCAAACATGGCACCCGCTCGCAAGTGCAGCGGGTGTCATGGCCGGCGGGTGTCTGCTGTTTTAAACAGCAGAGTCCCACAGTTAATTACCGCGACCAGCAATAATGCAGATCACGGTAATTAAAGCCTTTAGATGCCGTGATCAAGTGAGAACACTGCATCTAAATGGTGAAATCCTCTGCGACCAATGAGGATACCGGTAATTAATTTAAATGTTCTAGGTGAATTTTTTCCCCGCTTCCCACTACATTGTATGCCATGATAAATGATGGCATTAGAAAATACAACTTGTCCCGCAAAAAATAAGCCCTCATACAGCTATGTGAACGGAAAAATAGTAGCTCAAGGTAGATAGGGAAAAATAGTAGCTCAAGGTAGATAGGGAAGAAAAATTAAAATACAAAAAAACCTCTGGTATCCTAAGGGTTAAAGGCTATGTACACCTTTAAAGGCAATTTTTTGTTTATGATTGCATGTTATTCATTTTTGCCTAAAAATCACATTTTCAATAGGCCTTTATTAAAAATATTGAGCCAGTCTGTCACAAAGGATTAACTGTTTTTGTAACTGTGTAACTGGTACTTTTACTTTCACTTTGTGCAGGTCATTTAATAACCCTTATCCCTAAACAACTAAGAGGTAATAAACACTTATTTAAGCCACATTCTTATCAGTAAGATAAGAACTGAGCTTTAATGAGTGTTTATAAGGTGAGATAGCAGAGATAAGGAGTCCGTCTGCTCCCCAGGTGACGGAAAAATCCACAGGCTGCTGCTTGAGCATGTCAGCTCTGTACAGAAAAAAAGGATTCCAGATATTTAATAAAGACCAATTGAAAAAAATATTTTTAGCTCAAAATAAGGACAATGCAATAATAATAAAAAATTGCTCCCAAAGGTGCACGATAGCCTTTAAAGGTATGCCATTGTTCACCTCAGTTGTGCCTCTGCCGCTGCCGTGCCAACCCTGTTTAGATCCCTGCTGTTCTTCAATACTTGGTCCCAGCATGACTAGGTTGAAAAGGATTACTAAGCCAATCACAGGCCTTAACAGTGACCTACCTCAGCATGTGATTGGCTGAATATTCCTTTCATCGCATTTCTGGAGTGTCGAGCCAGGAACAGTAAGAAAAGAGGATCAGAGCAGCGGAGGAAGGGCAGTGTCAGGGATGGGTGGAACCATTTAATATATTTTTAAACTCTTCTTACCCATTTTCTTTAAAGAATCTACGTGGAAACCCCCTTTAAGAACAAGTGTTTCCTACTATGCAGGGTATGACAGTGTTGTTTTTTATATTGTTTGAGGTTGGTGTGCAGATGGTGCCGCAATACAGTATAGTTTCACAACTGCTTACAGTAGCCTACCACTTACAGAAGGGTGAGTGTGATTGTATCCCTTTTTTCGTACAATTATAAATGGACATACCCCAAACAAATTAGATGAACCCTTTTAATGCAGGGTGATGAATAACCGTACAGTGCCTGGTGTGCAGACAAAACTTTATGGAATGCAAATCACTAAATCAGCCTGTGCAGACCATGCACAAGCAGGGAATACTGAGAGAGGTTAGCTCTGATGTCTGCAGAACTGTGGATGCAGTTCTTCCACATCTACCAGCAGAATAATGAGTGCAGCTCTGAAGAATAATACAAGTTGTAACTCAGGATCAATACAGAATCCATAATGTAATGTCTGTACACAGTAAGTACAGCTCTAGAGTACAATACAGGCTGCAATTCAGGATCAGTAAAGGATACATCAAGTATCTACAAAGTGGCTCACCAGCAGAAAAGTGATTGCAGCTCTGGAGTATAATGCAGGCTGTAACTCAGTGGTGGCTTATAGCATTAAAGTGGTATGTACCTGTCAAACACTGATTCACCCATGAAGATGCCTTTGGCTGCGGCATAGGAAGTAGCGGTGGACTACTGATGAGAGTCCTACTTCTCTCTGGTGAAGGAGATTCTACAGGTTCGGTGAGCAATAAGGCTTGTAAAGTTTTCTCCACTGAGTCTTTCAGATCTTCCTCCAAGGCCAACTGAGCTTTACCTAAGGTCAAAGATAAAAAGACCATGAGAGGGGAATTAGATCATCAACCATGTAACTGCAGCAATGTTCCATAACGTCTGCATATTCCTGATTTACCATCTCCATGTCATTTATGGTAAGTGGTGGAACCAAAAATCAGCTGTCTAGTTTCCCTTTAACAACCCCACAGGACAAGTACAGCATTACATTGAAATCAATCGACTGTGTATATAATGCATTGACAAACTCCAAATCGAGAGCTCTTTGTAGCCGCTCTGGTGGGTGGAGCAGAAACCCCTTTAAAATAAAATATTGAGCTGTCATTCATACTCTTGTCAAGTTCTCATAGAATTCTTTTCAGCTGTTTTTCTAGGGAATGCTGGGTGACAACGAATATATAGCCACCTGAAACAGCTAAATATTAGCAGAAAGGAATGACTGAAGAACTTCTTGTTGGGTTGACATCATGATACCTTCTTGATCTTCCCCTGTGTCTGTCTGCTGATCCTCGTCCAGAGAGCTGACATTCACTGCAGCTGCTGCAGATGTTTCTGGAAGTGTTTCTTCAGTGGGAGGTGACTGGCTTAGAGGCATTGTTGGGTCTCCAAAGGACTCTCTTGTGACATCTTCTACTGGACAGTCCTTAGGGTCAAGGTCTGAAAAATCAATTTGTTTTATTGGTAAATAGGTATAAAAAATTATGAATTGTCCCCAGATAGTAGATGTTGGTCTTCAGGGGTCACAAACCCAGCACACTACATACTAGAGATAAGCGAATTGATTCTAGACGAAACACATTTGTTAAGAATGTCACAAAAATTTGCTGGCAAGTTCGAAGCTTATGTGATTCATTATGGACAAATTGTGTAAAAACGGCTTGCTCTGATTGGCTCAGAGGCTGAAAGACAGCCTCATTAGCCAATTGGGCTATGCTGACTGAGAAAGGGCACCATAGTGTGTTTAGCTTTTGACCTGGAAGGAGTGTGTCTGGAAGTTTCTGACAAAATCATTATAGACAGAAGCCAATAATGTAGTTTCATGGGAACACTATATGGAGAGATATAATTGTGTAGATTTTAGGGAATGTATCAGGGAAAGCTTTGAGGGAGTGAGGGGCTGGTCACACTGTGTAATACAGCTGCTTGATTGGTGTAACAGCTCTGCCTGGCAGTTCTGTTTTCAAAAACCCCTGTAAGAAAAAAATCATTTTTATGTATATGAACAGAGTGACAGCTTTTTTTTCTAAACCTACAGTTTTTACATAGGCTTATTGCCAGCACAGCACCCCAACAGCATTCTGCTGCAAACACTGAGCAATTGCACCTTTTTTTCCCAGTGTATTATATCTGTGTTATTAACACATTGCATTATAGCCAGACCACTTTATGGCAAAAACGTCATTTTTATACCCGTGTTATTGAACAAATATTTCAAAAACATTTTACTGCAAACACTGCATTGCTTATATCTGTGTTTGCAAATGCACTGTTTGTTTCAAATACATTTTTGTACAAAAATTTCATTGTTGAACCAGTGATATTAAATGCATATTTCAAAGTAAGGATGAGTGAACAAGACTGGATGGCAGATGATCCCAAATCTGTCCAAGTTCATTTTGGACAAATCCACTAAAACGGCACATAGCACCATTTTAGTGTACATCTTGGTGAGAAAAAAGCACTAGGGAGGAAGAAGAAGGGTTCTCACATGACCCTGAGAGGATGTGGGGGGGGAGTACTTGCCCTGATTGACTCCCAAGCTGACAGCCTTGATGAGCCAGTGCTGCAGCAGACAGGGACAAGCCCTAGCAGAACGCCATTCTGTGCTGTGAGAGGGTGGTTGTGTTTGATGATGTCTGACAGGAAAATTATCTTAGTGATTCAGGGACAATGAAGAATCAGTCAGGGACAGTGAAAAATCAATCAATCAAGCTTATTTCCAGGGACAGTGAAGGTAAAGGCTAGTATTCCAAAGAAGAATTGTGTGTGTGTTGTGTACAATAGAGAGAAGCAGGGCAGCTGACAGACAGGGAAAGAAAAGACAGGACCTGTGGCTGGCTGTGCCTGCTAAAAGAAGAGCAGGTACACCTCAAAAGCAGCTACCTGCATGCAAATACTTTCATTTTCTTACCACATTTTCACATAAATCCTTTTTTGTTAGGTTTGATATTATTAAGCAGTATATCAAACCTCACAAAAAATGATCTCTGTGAAAAAATCAAGAAACAAAATGAAAAAAAAATGTCTGTTAAGGTGAAACTGAGCGTCAGGCCTCAATTTCCCATTTATGTATTTTCAGTTTCCACATGGTCTCAATTATTATTTTTTTTATTGGAGGGTGCTTTCAGTTTACTTACAGTAAGCAGCGTATATACGTGATTACTGCAGCAATAACCACGGTGTGGCAGCAATCTAGCTGTGTGTGTTAAGTTGAAATTGAGTGTCACGCCTCAGTAGTCCGAACATATTTTTAGTTTCTACATAGTTGGAATTTTTTTTGGGGGGGGGATTGTTAACTGTATTTAAACGAGCATACATTTATATATGTGATTACTACAAGACAGACAATCTACCTGTGTGAATTAACAAGAAATTGAGCGTCAATCCTCAGTTGTCCGTTTACATATTTTCAGTTTTCACATGGTTGGAATTTAAACATTTTTTGTGATTGTCAAATGTACTGTAATTAAATCAGTATGTATATATATATATATATATATATATATGTATATGTAGAAAACGGGACAGCACTCCAAGACTTGAAAAGGATAGAAATCTTTATTCACCCATGTGAAAAATAATTGCAACGTTTCAGCTCACAACTGAGCCTTTCTCAAGCAAAGAAACACAAGCCTGTGCGTGTCTTATACAGCATTCTCAAAAATCAAGTAACCAATGAATTTTGCAGATCAAAAACATGTGACTATTCATCATGTGAAAATAATTGACCAGGATCTCTGTGAGTACCTTGTGGTGACACATCCAGTCACACCTGTGATGTATGTGCTCCCCAAGGTCCACAAATCTCTGGTTGATCCCCCAGGCCGGCCGATAGTGTCTGGTTCTGAGTCAATATTCAGCAATATCGCCATATTCTTGGATAAGATACTTTGCAATTTTGCGACAGGGGCAGTCTCATATATTCAAGACACAACCGATTTTTTATGCAAACTTAATGCAATTGGGGTGGATAGAGAGCAGACATATATTCTTGCATCCTTTGATGTAGTCTCTCTCTACACCTCAATTGATCACACACTGGGCATAGCGGCTGTGGAATATATGTTAGAACTCTCCTCTATGACTGAATCTGCTAGGCATTTCATTCTATCCCTTTTGCGTATTGTTCTACATTGGAATTATTTTCTGTTTCAAGATTCCTTTTATAAGCAATTAAGGGGAGTAGCGATGGAGTCGAATGTGGCCCCAACGTTCGCGAATATTTTTATGCGAAAATTTGAGGAAGACGTCATCTATGTTTCACACCACTTCAGACATTTGTTGCGGTGGTGGCGTTATATCGATGACGTCTTCCTCATTTGGACCGGCACGGAGAAGGAACTGGTTGACTTTCATATGTATTTAAACAGTAAAAATAGTGATCTTCAATTCACATTGATTTTTTCACATACGGAGGTACAGTTCCTTGACACCACGGTCGTTTGGTCTGGGGAAAAATTCCTCACTAAATTATACACTAAGCCCACTGACAAGAACACCATATTAAGATATGACAGTAATCATCCGAAAAATATGGTCAGGCATTTACCGTACTCGCAATTTCTGTGGGTACGGAGGATAACGTCAGAGGATAGCAATTTGACGGAGGCCCTTGAAGAAATGTCAAGGAAGTTTGAAGATAGGGGCTATCCGCCAATGTTGCTACGCACACATAAGCAGAAGGCCTCTGAGATGGATAGAGGATTGACTTTAGTGAGGCAAGACAAGGAAAATCCCCAACGTCGGATTCCATTTATTTCCGTACACACGGAGGAAAGTGCAGCTATCAGTAAGATTATTAAAAAGCAATGGAGTATACTGGGAAATACTTTCAGTGATATTCAAGAATTCAGATTGCCTCCCCTGTTTTCATACCGGAGAGCTAGCAGTCTGAAGGATCAATTGGTAAGAGCGGATTGTGGTACAAAGCAGCGAACACCTCAAATGAAATTGACAAAATATGGATTGGGCAGTTTTCCGTGTTTAAGCTGCGTAAATTGCAAATACATTGGCAAGGGACGCAGCTTCACACATCCTGCCACTGGCAGAACTTACCCTATCAACTTTCATTTGACGTGCAATTCAAATTTTGTAATTTATGTGTTAACCTGCCCATGTAATATCATATATGTGGGGGAAACCTCAACTGATTTGAAAACCAGGCTGAATAATCATAGATTCTTAATACGTCAAAAACGGCGTGATCTACCAGTACCGAAGCATTTTTCTGAGCAGAAACATACAGAACGTGAATTAATATGCTGGATTGTAGACCATGTACCTCCCCCAGGAGAGGGGGTAATCGATTAAAAATATTGAAAAATAAAGAAATGTGGTGGATTTACACTCTTGATAGCCTAAAACCTAAAGGGTTAAATATGGAATATAATCCTGGATGTATTTAAATGACTGTTTGCCTGATACCCCTTAACTTATGTTCTCTGGCATGATCCCTGTTGTGAAGATGGTATTTAGCTATGATTCACAAGCATATGAGTAATTTTCTCTTTTTGTTTTGTTTTTTAGACACCATGCAGACTGATGCGGAAACAGTGAACATAGAAGTTCGGACACATGTGACAGCTCGCGATGTTCTATGTGTATAAAATTAACTGGATAGATTTTCCTCTGTTACTGTATCCACGCTGTGTCAAAATTAATCTCTGCTATTAAGTGGTCTACATGGGAGATCCCCATTACACTGTCTATGGACGAAACAGTGAGACGGTTCGGGGTACACTATACTCACGTGTGGTGTCCCCCTTACCTGACCATAATTTTGGAGGGGTTGATCCACCCGGGAGGTTGGATCCCTTTCCGATTGGCCCAGACAGTGAGGTTGACACAGTGATAAGTGCCTGGTTCCAAACTGAGACGATTCCTTGAAATAATGCCACATTATGCGCGTGCAATAGCCCCTACACAGTAACATTATGAAATCTGGTTGCTGATGATGTAATGGAGCTGAGTTGCGGGCGCATGGTGGAGGCAGAGGTCTGTCTTTGACATTTTGTGGTATTGGCAGTATTAGTTAACAGTGCTGTTCTTGGCAAGTATTCACATGGACATGCGATTTTGTCAGACATGGTCAAACTTTCATTGTTTTCCTCAGTCTCCGTGGTGTATGATTTTAAACATTAACATATGATTTATCTCTTTTGTACTTTTATGCACTTTATTCATGCACATATGCATTTTGTTAAATGCACTATTCAAATGGTAAAAGTTTGGATGCAATACCAATGGACACAGCTCCATGTATTCAGTAGTAGGATACTTTGCATATGTAATTGTTCACATGACCTAATCAGGTTAATTATTTTCACATGATGAATAGTCACATGTTTTTGATCTGCAAAATTCATTGGTTACTTGATTTTTGAGAATGCTGTATAAGACACGCACAGGCTTGTGTTTCTTTGCTTGAGAAAGGCTCAGTTGTGAGCTGAAACGTTGCAATTTTTCACATGGGTGAATAAAGATTTCTATCCTTTTCAAGTCTTGGAGTGCTGTCCCGTTTTCTACATATATAAGAAGGTTGAAGCTCATTCCTTTGGACACAGCACCTGAGCCAGCAGACTGGTGCCGCCGAATTCTTTCTGGTATATATATATATATATATATATATATATATATATAATTACTAAAATACACAAGGTATAGCAGCAATCTACCTGTGTGTATTAAAGAGATATTTAGCGTCAAGCCTCAATTGTCCATGTACGAATATTCAGTTTACGTATATACAGGCATTCCTAAAGTGGCAAGAAAACCCCACCACGTCCTACAGCAGATAGTCAAGAGAGTCTCCCTGTTGATGGCTTATGTGAGAGCCCTCACAGTTTAGGCTGCCCTGAAGAGGAGGTTGGGGAGGAGGCCGGTAACCCCATGCATAGCTGTGATGATGGTGGTTGTTATAGTGGCACCTGTAGCCACAGCATTGGTGGTGGGGGCAACAACAGTGTCAGTCAGGGAAAACGCAGAGAAGGGGAAGGGGGCCCAGGAGCACACCATGATATGTCCCAGTCTGATAAAAGAGGCAGGTAGGGTGATAACTCCGATGACAATTGTGTGCTGGACAGAATCTGGGAGCTGAATTGTGGTTCAGAAGATGAAGCAACAACTTTGAAGAACTGCAGTGGCAGTGGCAGACCACGTACCTCCCTGAGCCACATCTGCTTAGGGATCTGGTGATGCCGCTGGGTAGGTTAGGACCAAAGGGTGCCAGAACTAAGCCCGGTTTGGCTGCCTGTAGCTCTGTGCGAGCAGCTCCCATATGGCACCTTTTCCCAACAAGGCGGGTACACAAAACCACAGCAGTGTGCAAGATCTGCAGGATTAAAATAAGCTGTGGCCTTTCAAACACAATTATAGGAACCAGAACTCTATTGCAGCACATAAGGCGGCATTACTGGATCCTTTGGGAAAATACAACTGGCCAGCATTCCCAATCAGAACAAGTCTGTGATCGTCTACAAGCTGAACCCCCGCCTGGCCAAGTTGCTGGTGGTTAAGTCAGTGTAGTACCAGGTAGTAGAGCCTTGTACTCTCACGTGGCAGAGAATGCTGGCCACTCCTTGCGATTCTCGCTGTGCATCAACTGTTACGGGCAGGAATAGTGCATGTCTTTCATGGCCTATTGGGTCAATGTTATTTGCGGCAGTGGAGAGGCAGCACCCAAGCAACAAGGCCAGGTCCTTTTGACCATCTCCAACCATATCATGGAGCTGGCTCCCACAGCAGGCACTTATCTGCCTCCTCCACCTCTTCCTCCATGGACATGGTCCTGCCCCCAACATCAGCAGGGCATAGAGTCATTCACACTACCCCTCCTTACTATCACATCTGTCAGCTCAAGCATTGCCACACCATGTTGGTACTGTTCGGCCTGGGAGAGAGCAGCCACACTGGCGAGCAGTTGCTCAAGTACATCAAGCAGCAAACGTCCCGTTGGCTATCACACCAACGACTCTAACTGGGCAAGGTGTTCAGTAACAAGGGGTGCAACATCGTGGCCACCCTGAACCTGGGCAAAATAACACATGCTCCCTGCATGGCACACGCTCTTCAACCTAGTGGAGCAGCTCTTTCTAAATAAGTACACTGGCTTGTGCATGGTGCTGGCAAAGTCCAGGAGACTGTTCAAGCACTTCAGCTACTCTTACATGGCGTGGAACTCTTTCCTGGACTTGCAGTGACAGAATGGCCTGCTGCTACACCTCTTAATCTGCAATACTTCTACTTGTTGGATTTCAACATTGCACATGCTCGAGCGTCTGTATGAGCAGCGGAAAGCTGTGAACGATTTTGTCATGCACCAGACAGACTCAGCAGCAGGGAGTATGTGTTGCTTTGAGGTCAGGCAGTGGCAGCTCATCTGAGATGCTTGTCGGGTGCTGAAGCCCGTCAAAGAGGTAAAAAAAATTGTCAGCAGGGCAACTGCGGCATAAATGACATCATCCCTCTCATATTTATCTTAGAATAGACGCTGACGCTCATGCAGCAGGGAACTATTGCGGAAGAAGAGCAGCTGATGCATCTTGCTGTCCACCCTATAGCTGTTGGGGACACACAAAGTGAATCTGCCATGGAGGAGGAGATGAGGAAGATGAGAAGCTGCCACTGCCAGAGGAGGATGAGTCAGAGGTGGAGGAGTAAGAGAACGATGATGAGGATAGCACCAGCCAAAACACCTAATTGTCTCAATAGGGGAACAGAGCTGGAAAGAAGTGGCTCCTCGGACATACTGGCCAGAATGGCCACCTGTATGCTGGCTTGTTTAAGCAGTGACAGGCATATCGTTGACATCAAGCAGTCTGATGATTACTGGATAGCCATGCCTTTAGATCCTCACTACCAAGGCAAAATGGGGGAACAAACTATGTTACTAGGAAACACAGTGTAAGCAGCTTGCCGCCGCTTAGGGCGAGCAGATGCTTGCCGCCAATGTGTCTGAAAAGGAGGCCTCCCTCTGCCCCTCGCAGAGTCACCTCACTTGTGCCTCCACGAGCATTAGAAGCCGCAGACGCCATTTCAGTCTCCTCAACATAATGAAGCAGTTTTTCCACGTGCCGCGTCTGACTGAGGCCAGTTAGCTTGCCAACAGCTCCCACCTCCACGCCCAGGTTACGGCCTACCTAAACTATGGCCAGTCTGTCGCATACCCAGTTCCCTGACCCTATGGATTTCTGGGCAGTCAGGCTGGAACAGTTGCCAAACTGGTATACTCTCTATCTTCTTTGTTGCCCTGCGTTCAGAGTTTTCAGCACCGCAGTGGGAGGAATGGGGGGGGGGGGGGGAAGCATGGTGACACCCAAATGGTCAAAGTTGTCCTCCGCCAGTGTCCAAAACATCACTTTTGTCAAAATGAACCAAGCCTAGATTCAGGAGGATTTTCACATTCCTGCTGATTCTGATGTATAGACCTTGCCCACCTCACCTTGCTGGTGGTGCCCCATCTTGCCACTGTGCTGTCTGTCTGCCTATTATCGCGTTCTGTACGGCTGCTGCTGCGGCCTGCATTATGCTACTAATGCCTCTCAATCGTCAGTTTATGTCTGTTCAGTTTCCACACGGTTGAAACTTTAAACACAGTCCAAATGCTGGGGCCTGCATCATGCCACTAATGCCTGAGGGTCAGTTTCCATGTACTCACTTTCTACACGGTTGAAATTAAATTTCATTAAGCTGCATACGTACATGATTACTGCTTCTATACCGACATTTTCAGGGGGAAGAGGGGGGGTTAACACGGTTGAAATGTTAAATTATTATTATTTTTTATTATTTTTATTATTATTATGAGGTGGCATATGTACGTGATTACTGTATTAATACATACATTTTCTCACCGTCCAGACAGGCTGAATACGATCAATGGACCTCTCCTTGCTGCTAATGGCCCATCTTGCCACTCTTGCTGTCTGTTTGCCGGCCTACCTACCAACATGTTGTGTACAGCTGCTGCATGCTGTGGCCCGGCATTATGCCACTAATGCCACTTACCAACCATATTCCATAACACTATGTGTGTTTAAACATCATCTCTCCCTCATAAGGGACAATTTTTGAAAGCTTTGTAATATATGAAAAAGCATGAGATCTTTGCCAGTGCGGTTTCTTTTTAAACACGCTGTATGATAACACTGTTAAATGTGTGTTTACCTATGTATGTCAGTGTCACTTAAACATCATTTACAATTACTGTTATTGCGTTCCAGAGCTTGGGGAGGGGGATGTTGGACGAAAAAAAAAAAATAACAAGTAATTGTATAACAAGTTTTCCTAAAAATTTGTCCTAGGAAGCTAGAGGGGGTTATATACCAACGTTCAGGGAAGTTGGAGCAATTTCAGTTCGGCCACAACAATTTAGGTCTAAACTGAACTTTTTTTTTAATTTGGGGAATCAGACCAGAAATGAATGTTGACTGATTCGCTCATTTCTAGTTCAAAGACATTTCACAGCAAATACTGCATTGTTATATCTGTTCATGTTCATGTCCATGTCTATGTAACCCGCAGAAAGCAATAAAGCAAGAAGATTTTTACTCCTGGGTGAGTGCTGTGTTATGCTTTACTACACATTGTTATATCTGTGTTAGTTGATGCAATACTGCATCAGAAAGTGTGTTTTAAAAAAAATTCCAACAAAAATGTAATTGTTGAACCAGTGATATTAAATGCACAGTTAAAAGACATTTCACTGAAAACGCTGCATTGCTATATTCATGTTAGCGGACACATTACTGTATCAGACTGTTTCATAAACATTTTAGTGCAAAAATGTCATTGTTGAACCAATGATTATAAACGCATAGTTCAAAGACATTTCATTGTAAATATTGCATTTTTCCCAAAGTAAATGGTCAATACCTGTGTGCAGTGTGCTTGTAGAATGGGATGGACATTTAATTACACCTCTATTTTTAAATTTCAGAAAAGTCACTTGCAATTTTGCTAGTATTATTTAATAATCTGTGTACCAAACCCATCACTTATCACTTAAAGGAAATCCGTGACTTTTAATTTATAAGACTCATAATAACTCTGGAAAATGGAAGAGTGCAAAACAAAAGACCCAGGCCTCATCATCCAAATGTTAGAAGGTGGGTAGTTGCAGTGGTAGGAGCACCAGCCATCTGGTGGTAGCTACAGTAGCACTCTGGGTAAATACAGAGAAGGGAATAGGTAGGGAGGCTAACGAGCCCACAATAACATATCACAGTTTGTTAAAAATGACGGGAAGGGTGAGGACCATGATCCTGAATGTGTTTTGGACAAGACCTGGGGCGCTGAGGAGGAGGTGACATCAGAGGAGGAGGGTGGTCGCCACAGCAGCAATAAAAAACAACATACTGCCAAAACCTCTGAAAAAACTAGCAGGGCCAGATCTTCTTCTTTTGTGGTCAGCTGAGGAACTAGTGGTAATGTGGGCGCAGGCGTAAAACGCTTGCTTCTATCTCTGTGTGAACAACTCCTGCATGGCAGATTTTCTCCACAAGGCCGGCACACAAAACCACAGCTATGTGTAAGATCTGTAGGATTAAAACAAGCCAAGAGCATTGAAACACCAACATAGGTACCAGGGCTCTATTGCAGCACATGAAGCGGCATCAGCTGATCCTGTGGGAAATTAGAACTGCCTGCATTCTAAATCAGAATACTTCTATCCTCCTTTTCTTGGTCTTCTTTATGCCAGATCCCCAAACAGTACAGTGTCCTTGTCATCTTCATTATGAGATGCTCCTCCTCTTCTTTGTCCTCTGATCCATCATGAGACATCCATAATGGAAAGTGTGGCCATGAGAAAACTATTCGCGACCAGCAATTAGCTTGTGTACAAGCTGCAATCCTACCTGCCCAAGATGCTGGCAGTGAAGTTGGTGCCATACCACTTAAATGTGGTAATGGTGGCACAGTTTTGTGTCTTCATCAAAATTAGCAGGAGGCATGTATTGTTTCAAGATCAGGCAGTGGCAGCTCATCAAAGATGCCTGTCACATGCTCAGGCCCTTCAAAGAGGCCAGCATATTTGGCAGTAGAGACATCTGTGGCATCAACAATATTATCCCCTTGATATTTATCTTAGATTGGACGCTCACGCTAATGCAACAAAATATGGGGGGGAAAGAACACCTTAAATATTTTGCTTGCTGCTGTGAGAAAGTCCTATGGAAAAGGATGCCATTTGAAGATGAGGAGGAGTTGGTGGTGGAGGAGGATCAGGAGACAGATGATGATGATGATGACGACACTGTAAAGGGGACCAACCTTCAGAGCAGGAAAGAACTGGGTGTGCAGGCACACTGGCCAGAATGGCAAACTGTATGCTTGCTTACATAATGACCACTGCATCCTTAACATCAAGCAATCTGATGATTACTGGATAGCCATGCTTTCAGACCCTTACTATTTAAACAAAATGGCAGAATATTTTCCATTTCCCGAAAGGGAGACCAAATTACTGTATTACCAGGAAACATTGTATACACAGCTTGCCGCAGCTTTTGGCGAGCAGATGCCTGCTGCCAGTATGACTGACTGGGAGGCCCCTCTCTGCCCCTGCAATCACCCACCACTGGCTGTCTCCGATACCATAAGTAGCAGAAGCCGTAGGAGCAGCAATAGAGCCAGTTCAGTATCATAAACATGATGGATACATTTTTCTATGTGCTGTGCCAGGCTGATTCAAATCAGAAAACAGAGAACACCCAGATTCAGTCCTACCTGGATTCTGGCCTTTTTCTGGTGCATACTGTGTTCGCTGACCTCATGGACTTCTGGGCAGGCATGTTGGAATAGTATGCCAAACTAGCCCAGTAGGATGTCTCTGTCTTGTCCAGCCTCTTAGACAGGGGGGCAGCATATACCATACGGAAAAAATTGTCCTCCTCCAGTGTAGAAAACATATTTTTTGTCAGAATGAACTAGGCGTGGAGCCGCAAGGATATTGTCACGGATGGTGTTGCAGAAAGCTAGAACTTATAAATAAACATCCGACTGGCTTGATCCCAAACTAAGGAGCATATGGGTGAGCCCTATAAAACCCCTAGAGCTCTCCCTGACTGCTATGCCCATGCAAAGGTCTTTATGGTAGACGATTGCATGTCCACGTACCTCATACTATGTGACACCTGAAAACCCTATAATAGTGAGGGGACACGACTATCGGCTCCCTGCACTTAATACGGACGGAGTCAGGGTCACCTAGAATCAAGCCAGCAAGGAAACACGAATAAAGAAAACAGACTCATCTGAGGAAGCAGCTTCCAGCAGTGAACACTATCCAGGAAGAAGTATAAACTGCAAAGTGAGGCAGTATGGACGGAATATAAAAAGAGACAATTAGTGTAAATAGGTGACAGCTGGGAGAAGGAAAGGAGATGACAAAGTTAAACCAAAACAAAGAACTTCATGCAGGTAGAGAAGAACATCTAACAGACCTTCTCACAGAAGTGGCGGTGACAGATATTCAGACACCTCTGGGTGAGGCAGATGAATAGACAACAAGACGGAAGGGAAAAGACACTAGGCCTCACCGCTAGGGAAGGAAAAGGGTCACCACCTATGAAACCCTGCTCCTGGCCCTAACTCCTATCCGTATGGGCACCTCTCGATGGTAGAGATGCCCATACACAGGAACCTAGCAAACCCTGGTGGCCCTCAGATGCCCTAGACTTAGTCATTTATTAAGACCAGCATTTTAGACGCTGGTGTTAATACCCCTTGCTCTGGCACAATGGAAGACATTATCCAGCAATACTGAGCAGTGTTGCCGAGAATCCAGCACAGGTTTTGGACATAAAACTTACAAAAGCCAGCAACAGCATCACAGTGTGTCTGTACCTCTGTCTCCTTCCAGCACATCATCCCCCTAGTCCAGCCATGGCCAACCTGCAGCTCTCCAGCTGTTATAAAACTACAAATCCCACCATGCCCTGCTGTAGGCTGCTAGCTGTAGGCAGTCTAGGCATGCTGGGAGTTGTAGTTTTGCAACAGCTGGAGATGTCTGTAAAGAATAAATCAAGGCAACTGGACTTACTGTAGATTAAATCTACAGTAAGTCCAGTTGCCTTGATTTATTCTTTACAGATATACCATGGCCTGGATAAATGAGAACCTTCACAGAAAACAGCTGGAGAGCCTCAGGTTGGCCATCCCTGCCCTAGTCCCTTTCCGCTCTCCATAACCCCTTATGGGCAGCAAGTAATGTGATCTGCCAGTGATTGTCTGGTCTATCAGCTATGAACTGAAAGTGAGTGATCAGTTCAGAAGGCAGGAGGATAAGTGGATTCTAAATGGAGAAAGGGGCATTTTTTATCTAATAAGATGTATTACAAATTTTTTTGTGTTTGCTTGCAATATTCATTCATGAAAAATAAGTTGAGATTACAGTGCTTATATAATGCTACTTATGCTACTTATAGCCATACTTGAATGTCGTCAGGAACTTAAGTGGAAAAAAAATTTAAACTAAAAAGTATAACACACCTTTAACAATTCAGTTCTAAATGACGCCTTCATTAGAATACTACATTCCGGATTCCACCACTAGGGGACAGTGTCTACCTACAGGAAAGTACTATCAAGCCAAAAGCCTGTAAACTACAGGATCACTGTGATGTGGGCGACTGATACAAAACAGGATTCTGAAGGCTCCCACGTAAAAACCCATGTGTTTCAGTAACAGAACAGCAGTACATAATTGGAGCGGCGTGACTGGAAAACCCAGCGGGGACCTGCAGCTTTCCCTTTTAATCAAACATTCCCATTGTGATGGGTTATTGAGCAGTACCTGCAGCCACTACAGTGCTGATTATTAAAGCAGATTATTAAAGTATATTATTTATTAATCAAGTATGTTATGAAAATTTTACACTGCACAAATGACATTGGGATTTTTCAGATTCCTGAACAATCCTTCGCTGTAAGATTACTTCATTGTGTATAAGATCAGAGAGAAGTCAATAAGGAGAAAATATACAGGGGTAGGCATGGATGACTGAAGCATTAAGGGGGTCGTCTGGCATGTACTCTGTCCCCTTCAGAACCCTGCATGTCCATGCATTATACATACAGCCCTTTGATTACAATGGGCAGGACACTGTGTGATACTTAAAGGGAATGTGGAATCAGAAAATAACTCACTGTAGGCATACATTTAGAATTTTTTTTTGATGGTGTTATTTTTTATTTTCCATGTCAATATCTATTATTAAAAAAAATCATTTTTTAAATAAATAAGATCACTTTACTGTAGTTATCTACTTATAATCAAAGGCAGAATAAGAATGACAGATAATCCACCATTCACAATCAGTGATATCACAGCTTATCTACTCCCTCCTGACCTCTGCACAAATCACAGAGCATGCCTGGAAAACTCTGCCGTAGAAGTAAGTGAATCCCCACCAGTCTACTGTGTCTAAGGCCCATGTGGGCTGCTGTAAAGCATATCTCTAAATGCTGTTAAGAAGAGGCAAGATGGCACCCCCATAATCATGTTCAGGAAACAGAATTAAAAATCTACAATAACAAAATAAAATAAAAGTATATGCGACACTATCTGGTTTTAACTGGCAGAATAAAATATAGGTGACACGATCCCTTTATGCTCCAGGGAAATTTGACCATTGCAGCTGGGTTACCCTACAGATTACATCTGATTGCTAGTGGTCTTTTTGTTTAATAAAATGGGATTGATTGTGAACAACAGCAACAGCTAAGGTTGGACCTATGACAATTCCACAGTGGTAATATAATGTTAACATACAAGTGGAGGGTGAGGAGTGTAGCTTGTGCAAGACTTTATTATTTAAAAAAGCACATGGTAGGTGGGGGGCCCTGTTGTAGATTTGGCAAGCAATATATACTTCTGTCTGATCCTAGTCTGCCCAGTAGGTCCCCAATTCATAATGAGATGTCTATGGTAGGTGCAGAAACAGATGAGTGTTTCCCATAGACTATAATGGAGAGTGACAATTGTGGACATTGCCTGTGCAACAGGTTCAGCTCTACCTGCTGCAAACAGTGTTTGTGCCATCTCTGCCCTGTACTTGTTGCTGGGTAGTGTGGGCAACGTGTAGAAGTGGAAGGAGAAACTGGTCTATTGGCAGCAGTCACCCATGGAGAAGGCTCTCCCGCCCTGTGACATCCCCATAGGCGCAGCCACACTTGCAGGACAGACAGAGATAAACTCTCTTGTCGCCTGATCATTTGGAGCAGTTTGACAACCATCACTGCCCATGTGCATGCTAAATACACGTCACACAACAATCTGATTGGACTCCCCACTGACCCGCTTCTATAAAGTCATGGGGTGAAATACAGCAGCCCAGCACACCATTTATATTCAAATATTTTCACCCAGGCTGGCCCTGTGATACGAGCATCAGAGCTGGATTGCACAGGGCAAGGGCTTCATGTTTTTAAACTTCTAGGCGGAGGCTTCCACCCAGCAGTGTTCCCAGTGACGTCACCGTCTCTGATGGGAGGGTTTAGCCCTGCCCTAGCTGTTTTACAGGCTAGGGCAACGCTAAAGCTGGTCCATTAGTGCCGGTGATGTCGCTGGGCTCACTGCTGGGTCCTTATGGAGAGCCTGGTACGTCACCAAATCCCCATAAAAAACCTGGAAATAAAATGCTCCGATGCTCATATTAGGGGGGGTGCCTGGGTGAAAATGTGGATATGTCCGGGTTCAGCGCTCAACCTGGACAACCCCTATAATTGAGCACATTACAAGTAAATCAAGTAATGACGCCCTGAAATGGGTGTTTTGCTTTAAAACAGTTGTCCAGGATTAGAAAAGCATAGCCACTTTCTTAAAAAAATTGTGCCACAACTGTCCACAGGTTGTGTGTTATATTGCAGCTCAGCCCCATTCATGTAAGGGTTAAACTGACATATATTATGTTAGTCACTGTGATCCCTCTAGTTGCAGCTAGTCCCTCTGCCTTAACCTACAGAACTGCCAAGTTGCATTCTTCTTCTCCTGTGCCCCTTCCTCAGTGAGCCTCCTTGTTGATGCACAAGGGTCTGCCTATCCCAACATTTCCAAACCACCAGCAAGAAGTTGTGCTAGAAGTGGACAGGTGTGACAGGAGGATAGGTTCTGCTGACTGGGAGGAACAGGAATCTGACTTTTGTGGAGAGCCAGAGCCTTCAAGAATCCTACCATTCCTATCAATAAATATTTAAGGGGTTTTCCGAGATTTTGATATCAATGGAACATCCTCAAGATAGATCATCAATATCAAATCGGTGGAGTTTCGACTCCTATAGCCCCCACCAATCAGTTGTGGCCCTCCGGTGAAAGTTGCGGCCTCTTCCTAGGCCAGTGACATCACATTCCTCGGCACAGCTCAAATGCATTTATGTGAATGGTTCTGAGCTGCAATATAAAGCACAGCCACTATCTAATGGACTCACCAGAGCACCGCAGGTTCCTCAAACAGCTTGGGTCCTGGGTGTCAGACTCCTTCCAATTTGATATGGATGACCCATTCTGAGGATAGGTCATCAATATCAGAATATTTTTTTTTTAACCCTTTTAACAGAGATATGTGTTTGGGATTCCGTAACTGTCGACCTGTGGCATATGTCTACAAGACTGTGATCGCAGGGGCACAGCAGTCACCTGAGGGGGAATCTATGACTGATTGCAGCCTCCCCATCACTACAGTTGGGACTGTAAAAACTCTGATGTCAGATGTTTAACTTAATGTATATGTTTAGGTAAGGGGGTCATGCACATTCTTTGCGCAGGAGGACCCCTGCAATGTGTGTTCCCCCCTTGAGATTGATCCATGACGGGTACATTTTCTGCTGGAAACAAGGGGTGGGAAAGCAGGGGTCAGGGCGGCACACCTGTTCTTGGGATTCAGAGTTCCAAGTAGTTGGACCCCCAGTGACCAAAATGGGAAAACTACTTTTGCCAATACTAAGATGACATATCACTGGATTGGATGGAAGTTCCCTTGGCCTATACCATGGCCACCTCCATCATGTCCAGTGTAATAATTGGACTATGCTGGTTTGTCCTGCTATATATTACAACATCCTGTGGATTGTAGTTTACCTTTTTCCATAATCTCTAAAATTCCCTTCTTAATGATGTCATCACGGGTCTGCCGGGAGGTGATCTTCTTGGGAGTGGAGACAATTCCTGGGAATAGATACAAATGTAGTGATGTAGTGATGTAGCAGCACAGTTGAAGTAACCCTCAAGGGTGCAAGACTCAAAAAGGTTGGACTCCGAAACTGATCTTCACAATAGCTGCCTAAATAGAAACAGCAGCACCCCAAAGGGCTTCAAGCAAAAACAAAAATTAAAAAAATTAAATAAATCAACTTTTTTTTGCTTCCTAGAGGGATTGTCACATATATTTCCTAGGCTCCTGAATGGCAAAGCTGCATAGTTAAATAGCAATACAGGAATGGGGCGGAATGATTACACATCTAGGCATATATGCCATTCAGGAGAAGGCATATATGGAAAAGCTGGGTGTCATCTAGAATGGCAGACATTAGGGATGAGCGAATCGACTTGGGATGAAACATCTGAAGTCGATTTGCATAAAACTTTGTTTCAATACTGTAAGGAGTGAGCTCTCTGTACAGTATTGAAACAAAGTTTTATGCAAATCAAATTCGGATGTTTCACCAGTGGTCGATTCAATCATCCCTAGCAGACATATTGGACACCTTATCATCAACAAAATGCTCCCCCACTATTTCTTACCTGCAGAGGACTGTTTTAGCTTTTCACTTTTCTTTTTCCTCCATTTCCAAGGTTTGAAGATCCTCCCCAGTGTTGCAAGCTTACTGTTCCTCCTGGCAGGTGGGGTCCGCATCCCTGTTACCAAATACTCCGTCCGCAGTGCTGGAGACTGGGCCATCTCTTCTAAGTGAGAGAAAAGAAGGAGAATGTTAGTATAATTGGCCACAGTTGGGACTCCAGGATTTGTTTGCATCCCCCATAAATTATAAGAGATGGGAGGCTGGACTTATATCAAAAATATCAAGGAGACTCCTTCTCCAATCCATGAAATGTCATACATACATATTTAAAGACACAGTCATACCTGAAGGCTAACGCATTTTAGACTATCAAACTGATAAAAACTTGATGACCTATCCAAATCCAAGAACCCTCCCTTCCAACCAGCCAAATAAAGGGGCGGTAGTGGTGAAGCGAGCAGCATATTCCTTTCACTATTTACCGGGAAGAGCACCATATATTTGGTTGCGGCTCTGCATAGTCACATAAAGATTTTTTTATTTTGCCAAGTTGAGCTTCCAATTCTATGGTGTCCATGGAGAGGGGAAGCACTGTACAAATTCAGATTTCCCATGAATAAGTAGAATGTGGAAACCCCAACCTCACTTCACAGTCCTGTAACCAGCAACACCATTATGGAACCTAGACAATTTATTTTTCAAGACCCCAAATTACCATTAGAGACCCTAGTTGTTACCAAGATGGCACAGCCACTTATAATGGTTTCTAAATATCACAATACTGGCCCTTAGTATATTTGTCAGAGAGGTAGACCCTATAGCTGCCATGGGGCCTGTGGAGGGTTGAAGGCTAGCTCTGACAGGCCGACCTAGGGCCCACGTTAGGTGTATATGAGCAACAAAGTTACCGTCTACCTCGAGGTAGGGTGCATAATCATACCATGTTTACCAGTGGCCTGCAACTGCCACTGAAGGAAGCTTAGGGTGGGTTCATGTTACCTGTGCTATCTGGTAAACAAAAAGAAAAAAAATTTACAATGGAACTCTATGGTGAACGGATGCCACTGTATGGCATCTGTCTGAGGCATACGTTTAATGTATACTTTTTTGTAAACATTAAATGGATGACAAAAGCGTGATGGGAACCCACTCTTGGAAGCTTAGTACATACTTTAGTGCTATTAAGCTCAATGTATTAAAGTGTGCACTGAAGGCCTCCATATGCTTTTCAGTAGCTGCTTGGCCAATAGTTATTCCTCAGTTCACCCCAGTATGCATATCTGTTGCCACAACGAAAGGAGCACCTATGGAAATTAAACTTTCCTGATCCTTCTTTACCCCAACAGATGAAGCCCCCATGCACATCTGATTGTCATCCAGCCAGGGCCGGCCTTAGGTGTTCAGGCGCCCTGTGCGAGATAACCTTGTGGCGCCCCCCCCCCCCCCAAAAAAAAAAAAAAAAACACTGCTTGTTGCTGGCATCATGGCATAGGCTGGCTGACTATCCAACCAAGTAGTTACCAGCCCTCACACCCCAAAGGCCGGTGTAATGTTATACTTCCCTAGTTCGTGAGATTTCCCTACCCTCGTCACTTCCGGTCGCACCGGACATGACGTGAGGAGGTGTGCAGCGCCGCGCAGGCGCACAACGACAGGTTAGGGAAATTTCACAGCAGAGTGCGCATGCGCCAGGAGCCTCGCCGGCGGTTAGGGTAGGGAAAAACTATGGGCCAATGCGCAGGCGCAGTGATCGGATGGATGTTCTCAGCTGAACACCGGCCGACACTGCGCATGCATCGGGAGCCTCACCAGCGGTTAGGGAAGGGAAAAATTACGTACGGGCCAGTGCTTTTTCCCTACCCTAACCGCTGGTGAGGCTCCCAGCGCATGCGCAGTGTCGGCCGGTGTCCAGCTGAGAAAATTCGTTTCCAATGTAGTATTAATAACTAAACAATTAAATAATAAACATATTGCATTGTCTACTTACCGCCAGGACAATTAGATGATCTGGACTCTGGCTGCAGTCTGGCTCTGGGGACTCCATTGTCACTCTCTTCCCCCCCCCCTCCCTCTCTTGTCACTCTTTCCCCCCCCCTTCCCTTGTCACTCTCATTATCCCCCCTCTCCCTTGTCACGCTCATTATTTCCCCCCCCCCATCACTCTCATTATTTCCCCCCCCCCATCACTCTCATTATTTCCCCCCCCCATCACTCTCATTATTTCCCCCCCCATCACTCTCATTATTTCCCCCCCCATCACTCTCATTATTTCCCCCCCCATCACTCTCATTATTTCCCCCCCCCCCATCACTCTCATTATCCCCCCCCCCCATCACTCTCATTATCCCCCCCCCCCATCACTCTCATTATCCCCCCCCCCCCATCACTCTCATTATCCCCCCCCCATCACTCTCATTATTCCCCCCCCATCACTCTCATTATTTCCCCCCCATCACTCTCATTATTCCCCCCCCCATCACTCTCATTATTTCCCCCCCCCATCACTCTCATTATTCCCCCCCATCACTCTCATTATTCCCCCCCCCCCATGTCACTCTCTTTCTTTCCTCCCCCCTCGTCACTCTCTTTCTTTCCTCCCCCCTCCCCCCTTGTCACTCTCTTTCTTTCCTCCCCCCTCCCCCCTTGTCACTCTCTTTCTTTCCTCCCCCCTCCCCCCTTGTCACTCTCTTTCTTTCCTCCCCCCTCGTCACTCTCTTTCTTTCCTCCCCCCTCCCCCCTTGTCACTCTCTTTCTTTCCTCCCCCCTCCCCCCTTGTCACTCTCTTTCTACTCCCACCTCCACCTCTAGTGTAGCGTGGCCGAGCTCTGTTCGATCCGCGGTACAGGAGCATTTGTTTCCTGTACCCGGCCGGACTGAAAGGAAGTGCACACTAAGTGAGCACTTCCTGTCAGTCCGGCCGGGTACAGGAAACAAAAGCTCCTGTACCGCGGACCTAACAGAGCTCGGCCACGCTACATTAACAGGCGCAGGATTCTTTAGAGCGGCAAGCGCTCAGCCTCAGCCACTCAGGCGGCGCAGAATGAGGGGCGCCGCCAGCCGCCCCCAACTTATATAAGCAACTTTTTTTTTTAAACCGCAACGGGCGCCGTGCGCCCCCTGCTGAATATAGGAGGAGGAGGAGGGGGGGGAAACATAAGTGCCGCCTCGCCTGCCCATATTACATTGCGGGCTGTCGGCCGCCCGGCGCCCCTGTTGCTATGGCGCCCTGTGCGGCCGCACAGCCCGCACACCCCAAAGGCCGGCCCTGCATCCAGCAGATTATCTTTTGAAATAATTTACAAAAAGAATGGTGTTCAGTGTCTTGGTTTTCACAAAGTTTGCTGTTTCAAAGTTCTTCAATCTTTTTGGCAGATGTTTCTATGGTATACAGAAGTATTTTTTACTTTTATTGACAAATTAAGTATATGCAACAACTCGGTATTTCCAGTGTTGACCCTTTTTTAAAGACTTCTGAAATTTACTCTGGCATGCTAGATACCAGCTTCTGTGCCAAATCCTGACAATTCTTGCCTAATCAGTGTTTGGACTTTTTCAGTTTCTTTTTGTTTGTCCACCTGCTTTTTGAGGAATGACCACAGGCTCTCAATGAGATTAAGATCTGGAGAGTATCCTGGCCATGGATCTAAAATGTCAATATTTTGTTCTCTGAGCCACTTAGTTATCATATTTGCCTTGTGACCTCATGCTCCATCATGCTGGAAGAAAAACAAACAAAAAAAAAACATTTGGGGGGATTTATGAGCCTGGATGGTTGGGTGAAGTTGGGTGATGTTTGAGCCCATTCTTTTTTCAAGGCAGCCTTCTTAGGCAAAAATGTTATGTAGCTCACTCCCTTGGATGAGAAGCAACCGCACACACGAATTGTCCCACGATACATTACTGTTGGCATGACACAGGACTTTTAGTAGGACTGATTTTTTCTTCTCTGGAAACTTATTTTTCCAGATGTCTAAAGTCAGATCAAATAACTTTACCCCAGTCCTCTGAATTTCAATCCCTGTACTTCCTGCAGAATGTCAGTTTGTCTGTGGTGTTTTTGTTGGAGAGAAGTGGCTTCTTTGCTGCTCTTCTTGACACCAGGCCATACTCCAATAACCTTTGCCTCAATGTGCATACAGATACACTCACAGTTTTCTGCTGCCATTCCTGACCAAGCTTTGCACTGGTGGTGACCTGATCCCATAGCTAAATCCTCTTTAGGAGGAGGTCCTGGCACTTGGTGGACTTTCTTGGGTGCCTTGAAACCTTCTTCACAGCAACTGAACCTCCACCTTAATGATCCGATATATGGTTCATTTAGGTCAAATCTTGCAAGCAGAAATGTCCTTGCCTGTGAAGCCATTATGCTCCAAAGCAATGCACTGCACGTGTTTCCTTGGAGGTAACCATGATTAAAGGAAATCTGTCAGCTCCAAAACAGCCCCAAACTAGAGTAAGCAGTTTACTGTAAGTGGTGCTGAGTCCAATTATGTAATTTTTTTATCCTCATACGCAATTGCTTACATGTATATATGGTCCAAGCTAAGTTAAATAAGGCAAATGTGAACAAGGTTCCAGGTCCAGATGGGTTACAAACAAGAGTTCAGTTATTGCTGTGCCCCGTTCATTAATTTTAGAGATCCTTAGGAACTGGTACGGTGCCAGCTGACTGATGCAAGGCAAATGTGGTGCCCATATTTAAAAGGGGCTCTATGTCTTCTGCAGGTAATTATAGACAGTAAGCCTAATTTCTGTTGTGTGAAAATGTTTGAAGGACTCTAAAGGGAAAATATGCAGGAGTATATTATCATAAGTGCTAGCTATCAAGGACATAAGTTGTCAGACTAACCTGGTTTGTTTTTATGAGGAGGTGAGTAGAAGCCTGGGTAGAGGCATGGCTGTGGATGTAGTTACCTTGGATTTTGCAAAGGCATTTGATACTGTCCATCATATATGTTTAATAGTGTGACACAGTGAGAGGTTTTGTCTAGGAAAACAGGTATTTTCCTCCCAGCATGTGCTGCTGACTGTCATTAGTGTTGAATCTCTTTTTATTGCATAGAAAAACAAAGCAATTGAACAGAGCAGCAATGACAATATAGATAGAAGTGCCCCCTATTCCAGGTCCAAATAGAATAAGAAGTACCAGTGATTAGACGGACATAGGATACGACATAACCCTCTAGGCCATTTACAATGAGGCTTAAAGGGATCAGGTAGCGCTTAGCGCATACATCTGCTGACTGTCATTAAATAGGCAGCTGGGCTCAAAAGCCATGTCTCTGTGTCGGGATCTGTGAGTCTTGTGGCTGGATCAAGACTTGCTACCTGTTTGGCGTGAAAACAGGTTGGTGCTGCTATCAGCAAGGACTCTTTGAGGCAGAATTGCTGCATGGTGTGAATTACCACCAACACCGCAAGGTGACTTTTTGTTTGAATATGACTGCTTGTTTTGTCACTTGCCTAAAGTGTGAATAAAACACTGAACTGTTTGATCCAAAGAACTTGTTGTTGCCTCTATACTGCGTCCGCTAATCCTGTCTACCAGAGCGAGTCCCCACAATAGGTAAAATAAGGTCTATTGACTTAGTATAGTTTTTAATTTGTTCTGGTGAATGATTCCTATTCAGAATGGCCCTGGGTTATAAACGGTGTACCCCAAGGTTCAGTGCTGGGTCCTCTATTACTTAACTTATTTATTAATTAATGATATTGAGGAAGGGATTAATAGCACCATTTCTTTTTTTGTAGATGACACCAAGCTATGTAGTACTGTACAGTCTATGGAAGATGTCCATAAACTACAAGCTGACTTGGACACTCTGAGGGTTTGGACATCAGCTTGGCAAATGAGGTTCAATGGGGATAAATGTAAAGTTATGCATCTTGGCAGCGCCAGTGTTGGGGGGGGGGGGCAAACTGGGCCCTCTAAGGGGCCCCCTGCTTCAGTCTGGGCAGATAGCAGACAGTCGGGACTCCAGAGTGGGGAATTTCTCTTCTTAAGAGTCCCTGCTCTGACTCCACATATGGATGTGTTATGGAGTCAGTGTTATGAACATGAAAGGAGTATTCCCAAGCGTGGACATTATGCTTGGGGACACCCTGTATATATAAATCTAATTTAGAGTTTTAAAATGTTTCTGTGGGGATTACAACCAGTGGTGGACTGGTTGACGGCCCCCAAGCAAAAATCTTGGGTCCCAATGGAGGAGACTCCACTGGGACTTCCGTTCAGAGCGGCTTTACTGGGACGCATGTCTCCACTGCCCCCCCCCCCATCCTGATATTACCCTGGTTATGAAAGCCACTCTAAATGCATGGCACACCTTACAAAAATAACCCTTGAGCTCTCCACTCCCATCTCCGGTCCTTAAAATAGAGGACATTTTTCATTTAGCCCCCCAAGCCTTACAGAGCAGCATGCCCACTGAAATTGCTCGGTCCAATTTGAAACTGACGGATCTATACAAAGATGGCAAACTACTTACCATAAATGAAATGGGCGATCTCTTAAAAAGTTCACGCTCCAGCTTTACTGGGCTCCATTTCTTAAGAGCATACATGTCTCAAAACATACAATTACATACGTTGCTACGTCCTATTACTTGGTTTGAACATATCATCTGCCGAGATCCTACCCCACATAAGCTGATCTCACAATGGTACAACAGATTAAGAACTCCTCCTGATGCCCTAACGCCGGCTTTTATAAGACTTTGGGAAAAAGACCTAAACAAGAATCTCTCTTCAGAGGATACCTGCATCATCTATAACTCTTCACATAAATCCTCAAGATGTGTCAGGATTCAGGAGAATAACTATAAAATCATCTCAAGATGGTATAAAACCCCAGACAAGACATGCTTATACTCAGCTAAAGCTTCTGACACTTGTTGGAGATGCTCAAAAGAAAGGGGCGCTTTTATCCACATATGGCGGTCTTGTCCAATTTTACTCAGTTGGTGGGAAAAGGTTTTCCAAATCTGTAATAAGATATGCAATACCAACATCACCCCGTCTCCGGAAGTTGCTCTCCTGAATCTTTACCCTCGCAACCCTTCTCCCCCTAATCTACTTCTTCTCAAACATTTAGTGAACGCCGCAAAATTGCTGATTCCTATATTATGGTTATCAACCGAGGTTCCCTCTATGGATCAATGGTACCAGAAGATTGACCAAATTTACCGACTGGAAGAGCTATCCTCATGGGAACTGAGATCCCATTATAAATTTCTAAAGATCTGGAGCCAATGGATTTCCTTTAGAGGCTATTAGAGGGAAGGTAGCACAAATAGCACTATCCCTAGAGTTACAGCATTAAGGGCCCATTTCAGCTAGCTCCCCATCTACTTCTCTCCTGACCCCCCTCACACTACTTAACGTTGAGTTGCTCAGATGGTAATGCTGCTCTTGCTTTGGGCCGTCCCGGATGGATCGCAACACTAAGATTTAAGGTAATTAGCGGATATCTTTATGACAATAATTGCCACCTGGTTATTAAACGTGCTTTTATAAAGTATGCCTTCTGTTGGAGGTTTTCTGCTGATTATCCCTTGAGATTTTGTCTTATCACACTTGGTGTATAATTAATATTTGACAGACCTGTACTCTGTTTCTCTTGTGTGTAAGAGCAGAGGAGTATGTTACTTCTCTTCCGCTCTATTTTTGTATTGTATTGATATATTCAATAAAATTAAAAAAATAATATATTTTTTTTTTTAAGTATCTCAATGGGAGTCTCCCTGTCTCTGGCTGTAGCGCTGTCCAATTGCAACGGAGAGTGTCACAGCCAGTGAGAAGGTGTTTTTATTTTTTTTCTCCCTGGCTGTGAGCTCTCCGCTGCAATTGGACAGTGTTGTGAGAAGGAGACGCCCATTGAGAAACAGGGCAGTCTCCTCCTCCCTGTACCGATGCTAAAATTAGCATACTAGGCGGGAGAATACAATGGGGGCCAGAGAGGGCGAACGGAGCAGTGCCCAGAAAAAATAGTAAATGCCGTTAGATCCCTGCACTATGCCCTACATATCCTGATACTTGGTTTATAATGTCTGGACCAATGAAAGGTCCTCTTTAAGTCCCCCAAGTGGACCACAACTTACAATCATCAGATGTAAATTGTTCCATTATTCTGTAGAAATCACTATATCACAGTTCAGTGCTGCCATCTAGTGGCGTGAACTGGGATATACTAACAATGAGCCTGGAAGCCTAGTACAGGCTGCGGCTTATTCTTAGAACAGTGAGCTTTCCCCAATCTTCACCGGGGGAAAGCGCGCCTGAAGAGGAATCCCGCGCTTCCGGTTTTTAACACTCTCAGACGCTGTGAGTGAGGGGAACTCATTGCTGTGAGGGGAGGCGGCATGTGGCGTATTCTGGGGCCATGAGGGTGAAGAACTGTGTGAGGAGCTTTATGGGGTGGAAATCTGTGAGGGAGCGCCGGAATCAACAGAATGTAACTGTGTTGTTAGCACATCATTACCAAATTTGGGGCCTCACTTTTGATTTTGCCCAGGGCCACATTTTCTTTAAAACCAGCCCTGCATCTTGGTAATAAACTCTGTGCATCATATGTCCTAGCCTAGGGGGTGTAACACTTGGAGTTACTTGTGGAGAAGGATTTTGGTGTCTTTGTAGATCTTAGATTAACCGCCTCCCGACCATGTAACGCACGGATGCGTCCGGGAGGCGGTTGATTTATTCCTCCTGGACGCATCCGTGCGTCATCTCGCGAGACGCGAGATTTCAGACTGAGCCAGCCAGCGCATGCGCATCGCGGGCTGGCAAAATTACAAGCACCATTTCGTCACCAGCCTGCCAGCCAATGATCGTGGCTGGCAGGCTGGCAATTTTTAAAATGTCGAATCAGAAGCCATATAACACATCATATTAGTAAATATGATGTGTTATATGGCTTCCCTGCTCCTCTGCTGGTCCTTTTCGTCGGTTGGTCTCAGCAGAGGAGCAAGCTTCAGTGAGTAGCACCAAACACTACACTTTAGCCCCAGATCACCCCCTGCACCCCAATTAACCCTTTGATCACCCCTTTGTTTGCCCCTGTCAATCACTAGTGAAAGGAAAAAAGTGATCGGTGTAAACTGTTACTTTTTTTTTCACTGTTATTGACTGTTAGGTTTTAGGGATAGTTTAGGCCCCTTGGTTAGGTAGTTTAGGGATCAGTTAGCGCCCAGCCCACCGCACCGCAGTCACTGATTCGCTGATTAGCGTATTGCTAATCAGCATTTGTACTTTTATAGTGTCTGTAAGTGATCAAAACTGATCACAGTCAGATCTATAATAGTATTAGTGTCACCTTAGTTCGCCCTCCACCCAAAACGCAGTGTTTGCCCGATCAGGCCTGATCGGTCGCCCACACGTGCGTTCACCCACGCCCGCCCCGCCGCAGTGAGAAAATGTTTATTTTTTTTTATCACTGCACATTCACTTTACACGCGCTGCGGCGATAAAAAAATCAGTTTTGATATTTTTTATCAACCGCAGCGGCCTCCGGTACTTCGCTAGCCTGCCATTTGTAAGACAGGCTTGCTTTTTTTCTTGGGTAGTCTCAGGGAATACCCCTAAATTTAGTTGCCCAAATGTCAAACAGGGGGTATTCTTCTGAAGAGGCCTACAGGCTTCTGACCCAGTCGGATGAGGAATGGGAACCCTCATCTGATGAATCTAGCGGGTCAGAATATGAACCTGTAGAAAGCAGTGGCAGTCTGACCCAAAGTTCGGACGAGGAGGTTGAGGTCCCTGATAGCACCAGGCGTACCTGGCCCCATGTCGCTAGACCACAGGTTGCGCAGGATCCGCTTCAAGGGCAAAAGAGTGGGGCTGGCGCTGTCGGATTACGTGGTGAGGCATACACCAGCAGCGCAGCCCATCCTGGACCTAGTACCAGCACTGCCATACAACATGGTGAAGTGGCGAGCACCAGAAGGGCAGTTGAAGCTGGTACGGTGGCACGTGCAGTAGTTACCCCGTCGCAGCCACCGCACAGACAGGCCCGTAGAGCCCCTAGAATCCCTGAGGTGCTGGCAAGTCCCCAACTTCAGCCGCACCATTAGTTACCCCTTTCACCGCCCAGTCTGGAGTTCGGGTTGAGACAGCTCAGATCGGTTCGGCCCTGGGATTTTTTTAGCTGTTCTTGACTGCGGAGCTCTTAGACTTAGTTGTGGCAGAAACAAATCGGTATGCCACACAATTTATAACCGCCAACCCGGGAAGCTTTTATGCCCAGCCTTTCCGGTGGAAACCAGTCCGAGTTTCCGAAATTAAAATTTTTCTGGGCCTTCTCCTCAACATGGGTCTAACTAAAAAGCATGAATTGCGGTCATATTGGTCCACTAACCCAATTCATCACATGCCCATGTTCTCTGCTGCTATGTCCAGGACATGATTTGAGACCATCCTGCGTTTCCTGCACTTTAGCGACAACACCACCTCCCATCCCAGAGGCCACCCAGCTTTTGACCGGCTCCACAAAATTCGGCCCCTCATAGACCACTTCAACCAGAAATTTGCAGATTTGCATACCCCTGACTCTCCTCCATTCACGCAGACACGACAATCCAAATTGAGCGAGCAACCCGTGTCATTGAAAAGCCCCTCTCAGTCCACGACCATAACCTTCACATGGGAGGGGTGGACTTCAATGACTAGATGTTGTCTCCGTATTTAGTGTCCCGCTGCACCAGACGCTGGTATAAGAAGGTGTCTGTATACCTAATTCAATTGGCTCTGTATAATAGTTTTGTTCTCTACAGTAAGGCTGGGAGAACACGATCCTTCCTCAAATTTCAGGAAGAGATCATCGAGAACCTCCTGTACCCAGGAGGTTCCGTGGCCCCATCCACCAGTGTAGTTAGCCGTCTACACGAGCGACATTTCCCCAATGTCGTTGCCGGTACCTCAACCCAACCGTCACCCCGAAAAAGATGTTGTGTCTGTAGCAGGAGTGGAATAAGGCGTGACACCCGCTATTTCTGTCTTGACTGCCTTGACCACCCTGCTTAGGGGAGTGTTTCCGGAAGTACCACACACAGGTACACCTAGCATAGGGATCACATCTGACCAGGACAGGCACACAGGGCTATTAGGGCCCATTCACACAGAGCTGCTGCAAACCTCTCCTTTCACCTGGGACAAAGTGTATAACGCACTTGGCCACATCTTTGGGCAATTTGCGCTTTGCACATTGTCCCATGGGGAAGGAGAGGTTTGTCCTATAAAGGTAAAAAAAAAAAAAAAAAATCACCAGTAAGCAAAAAGGTTAATGTTCAGTTCAAAAAGTTAATGTTTATATGTTCTGTTCAAAAGTTAATAAAATTTATTGCGTTGCGGCCTGGTTTTTCTTTCTTTTTTTTTTTTTTTTTACCTTCCAGGTGGACCAACCGATCGACTAGCTGCAGCACTGATGTGCATTCTGACAGAAGCATTGCGCTGCTGTCAGATTACACACAAGTCGGTGTATGCGGCGCTGCAAGACGAGATTTCTCCTCTGCAGTAAAAGATATGTTTGCCAAGGCATATGAGCTGAGGAGGAGGCGGTGTTCCTATGCTTTGGCAAACACTTTGTATATAAAAAAAATAAATAAAAAATCCCGGCAATGATTTATTCATCCACATCGATTGATGTGAATGGAGAAATCTGGTTTGCCAGGGCATACGAGCTAAGTGGGTATGGATGTTGGGGGGAGCTCTTATGTCCTGGCAGACACCTTTCCCCTCCTATTTTTTTTGGGCAGAGATTTTTTCATCCACATTGATCGATGCGAATGAAGAAATCTGTGCCGTTCATTTTTTTCTTTCAGCCCAGAGGCTGAACGGAAATAAAAAATCTCATTACCTGTATGCTCAATATAAGGAGAATAGCAGAAACTCCTAATGCTGGCCATACATGTAATGATTGCGGAGACCCTCAAATGCCAGGGCAGTACAAACACCCCACAAATGACCCCATTTTGGAAAGAAGACACCCCAAGGTTTTCGCTGAGGGGCATATTGAGTCCATGAAAGATTGAAATTTTTGTCCCAAGTTAGCGGAAAGTGAGACTTTGTGAGGAAAAAAAAAAATCTATTTCCGCTAACTTATGCAAAGAAATAAAAATTCTATGAACTCGCCAGGCCCCTCATTGAATACCTTGGGGTGTCTTCTTTACAAAGTGGGGTCACATGTTGGGTATTTATACTGCCCTGACTTTTTAGGGGCCCTAAAGCGTGAGAAGAAGTCTGGGATCCAAATGTCTAAAAATGCCCTCCTAAAAGGAATTTGGGCCCCTTTGCGCATCTAGGCTGCAAAAAAGTGTCACACATGTGGTATCGCCGTACTCAGGAGAAGTTGGGGAATGTGTTTTGGGGTGTCATTTTACATATACCCATGCTGGGTGAGATTAATATCTTGGCCAACTTCTCCTGAGTACGGCGATACCAGATGTGTGACACTTTATTGCAGCCTAGGTGGGCAAAGGGGCCCACATTCCAAAGAGCACCTTTCGGATTTCACCGGTTATTTTTTACAGATTTTGATTGCAAACTACTTCTCACGCATCTGGGCCCCTAAAATGCCAGGGCAGTATAACTACCCCACAAGTGACCCTATTTTGGAAAGAAGACACCCCAAGGTATTTTGTGATGGGCATAGTGAGTTCATGGAAGTTTTTATTTTTTTGTCACAAGTTAGTGGAATATGAGACTTTGTAAGAAAAAAAGAAATAAAAAAGAAATAAATCATTATTTTCCGCTAACTTGTGACAAAAAACTATGCCCATAGGTTCACTATGCCCATTAGCAAATACCTTAGGGTGTCTACTTTCCGACATGGGGTCATTTGTGGGGGTTTTCTACTGTTTGGGCATTGTAGAACCTCAGGAAACATGACAGGTGCTCAGAAAGTCAGAGCTGCTTCAAAAAGCGGAAATTCAGATTTCTGTACCATAGTTTGTAAACGCTATAACTTTTACCCAAACCATTTTTTTTTGCCCATTTTTTTTTATCAAAGACATGTAGAACAATAAATTTTGCTAAAAATTTATATATGGATGTCGGTTTTTTTGCAAAATTTTACAACTGAAAGTGAAAAATGTCATTTTTTTGCTAAAAAATCGTTAAATTTTGATTAATAACAAAAAAGTAAAAATGTCAGCAGCAATGAAATACCACCAAATGAAAGCTCTATTAGTGAGAAGAAAAGGAGGTAAAATTCATTTGGGTGGTAAGTTGCATGACCGAACAATAAACGGTGAAAGTAGTGTAGTGCAGAAGTGTAAAAAGTGGCCTGGTCATTAAGGGGGTTTCAGCTAGGGGGGTTGAAGTGGTTAAATAACAGCAAACAATGTCAATCAGCTGCTTCTAAGGTTAGCAGGTTATTGTCATGTATAAAAAGAGGCATGGGCTTGCAGGACAAGGATGTATTATTACCACTTTAGGTGGAGGGTCTTAGTTATGAGGAAAGATTAAAATAATAAAACAAATTTAATTTTGAGATGGAGGGGACATGATTGACCTATACAATTATATAAATGGGCTGTACAAAAATTAGGTGGCATTAATGCTTATGAAAATGTGTAGGTCTTACTCCCCTTTTCTCAAATTCACATTCCCACCTATTCCTAGGCTGAACTTGATGGACTTCTGTCTTTTTCCGACTGTACTAACTATGTAACTTGCATTTTGACGCTGTGCTCCCACAATCAAGCAGTAGAATGCATTGAGAGGAGTCCTCTCCATTGTGTGTGTGAGCTTGTGAGTCCTCTCAGTGCTTTTTACTGTTGGTGTGTCGGAGTAGAGTGTCAGACTGCAAGTGAGTGTGAAGATAGTAATGACAAAACTGGTGTCACTCATACTATACACCGCTTACTCTAGTTTGGGGGGAGGTTTGAAGCTGACAGATTCCCTTTAACAGAAGAAGACAATGATTTAAAGCACAGTGCTGAGAGGACCCCGCTTTTAAAGCCAGCAGTCTGCTCTTCTAATTCAATCAGCATGACAGTGATATCAGCTGCTTTTTCCTTATTAAAGGGAGTCTGTCACTTCCATATGGCCATATACAGTGCTCACATGGCTCTGTAGCAAAACCGACACAGGATTGTAACGGTACCTTTGTTCTTTTCTTTAGACTTGCACAAGCAGGAAAAACGAAGTTTAATTCATATGCAAATGAGCACTCGCAAGTGCCCAGGGGCGGCGTTCAGTGTGTAAGTGCCCAGGGGTGGCGTTCAGTGTGTAGGTGCCCAGGCTGCTCTGCCTTCTTTTCACTTTACTCCTCCCCAGTCTCTGCCTTTTCCCGCCCTCCAAGTCTCTTTCCTCATCGATAGGTCCAGACTTGGAGGGCGGGAAAAGGAAGAGGCTGGGGAGGAGTAAAGTGAAAAGAAGGCAGAGCAGCCTGGGCACCTACACACTGAATGCCGCCCCTGGGCACTTACACACTGAACGCCGCCCCTGGGCACTTGCGAGTGCTCATTTGCATATGAATTAAACTTAGTTTTTCCTGCTGGTGCCAGTCTAAAGAAAAGAACAAAGGTACCGTTACAATCCTGTATAGGTTTTGCTACAGAGCCATGTAAGCACTGTATATGGCCATATGGAGGTGACAGACTCCCTTTAACACTTTCTCCTGAACTAACGAGAAGATCACTAAAATTATGTTAGCAGGGCATTTTGTGGCAGGGCTGAAATGCAGTGGAAATTGGGTTTTTTGTTAATGTTTATGGCAAGGAATGACTTTCAAATTAATTGCAATTCATCTGATCGTTCTTCATAACAATCTAGAGTTAATGCAAATTGTCACCATTAAAGATGAAGCAGTAAAATCTGTGAAAACCCAAATTTTCCATGACTGTACACTGCCCTTCTCTCACATCAGGTGTGGTGGTAGATGGGACACAATTGTTGGGTATATGCATTACTATGGTGGACAGGGGGTGTAGTTCTGTTCTTCCCTCTGTAGCACTGTAAGGGTTAACACTGCTTGTTTCCCTTCCTGTATTCATGCGCGGTTTACAGTCATCGATCTAAGGAAACCACTGGTGGTGTTAATCGTCTGCAGCTCTTTAATAACGCACTCATTCATCATGGACGGAGGAGGAATAAAACGAAGCAGATTTCCAGCAGCCCACAGCCAGGCTATAAATAATGTACCAGCCACGAGCACCGGGAACTGAGGCATTCATTATGTATACGGCTGGTCGCAAGAGTCTGCAGACCTGCAAACCACATGGGAAGGGACGTCTCGTGTCCTTTTGCACCCAGATTCACCCAACCATGGTCAATGATCTGTCCTGTATGAGCAAAAAATTCAGTTGTAAAAAATCGTTAATGGGAAATCTGGGTGGCAACCAATTTGCCAACACCCTGGGATTGTAACTCTGCTTTCCTAGAATCTTAAATGGGTTAATTAAGTAAAAAAAAAAAATGGTCAAAGACAGGGAAGTTGTTAAAATAATAAAAGTAATTATACCAGTTTAAACCTCTCTGCTCTAGCTCTGTCACTCCAATCCTCAACGCCACTGCAGCCATGACGTCATGTTCTTGGTTGCAGCAAAGACGTGCCCATATACTTCACATGACAGCCTGTCACTGGCCTAAACGGCTGCTGAGGCCATTGATCGGCTGCAGCTGTCATATGCAGTATACAGCATGTCACCACTGCAGATATAGGAACAAGCTCAGCGGGGAGGACGGCAGCAGTGGCAGCATTGGAGTGGAGGGAATTCGAGGCAGTGAGTATAATGTATTTTAGTATTTTAACACCTTCCCTGCCTTTTACCATTTTTATTTTCACTCAGACAACCCCCTTAAAAGGGACAGTACCATCAAAACCATTTTCATCACATATGTATTTTTTATCATTTTTTTTTTACATAAATGGGTAGATGTGTAACACCCCAGAGTTGTGTTACTACACACCACTACCCTTCTACTAGCTTCTAAGAGCTTCTATATTGTCATCTGATATAATTTGTATTATGTCTTCACAACTGTGCATGTAAAACCATGTTAAATACAATTGTTCCTTGTCATTTTCCAGGTTTAACAGCAGGTGGCAGCAATACATTGGTAAGGAGCTAGTTACAGTTTAGTATACCTAGGCTGGAATGGATTATTCCAGTTTAGCTCCCCCTCTGTGGAGGTGTGCACTGTTCCCACATCCTTCAGCTTAGGTGGAGAAGGAAGTTAGAGTCAGTGTGCAGCCCACCTCCTGCTAGGGGTAGGTTGTGTGTAAGGAGTCCCCCTGTATAGGGAAGAAAGCCAGAATCTTGTCTCGGCTAAGACATTGATCATATTCCCAGTCTGAGCCCTGCAGCCTCAGCTGGAGGACAAGAAAGCAGACAATCTCCAGAGTTCCAGGACAACAGTATTCCCTGGAAAACCATCTGAGAGTAAGTCCAGAGATCTAGGTAAAGCCATAATCCTCCTCAGCTAGTCTGTCTCCACAAAGCAGAAGATATAGAGAAGTGCAAAAGATAAATTCCTACCACAGTTTCAGAGTTACTAAGCAGACGTCTTATCCTGCAAGCTCCAGATTTATAGTGCAGAAGATTTATTCCTGCCAAACATTGCCAAAACATGCTGGGACCAAAGACCAAAGCTGTATACTGCTTGGATACAAGTTATCTTCAGTAAAGAAAAGTTTGAACTTCATCTAAAGGTCTGGACATCAATTTATGCTGCAAAATTCCTCTATTACTCCTACTATCACTACACTCAATTTATTGCAAGTGAGCCAGGAGCCAGGAGTCCAGTCGTACCCAGGTAGGAGACACCGTTGACACAATTATCACCACCTAAAGAGACATTATAGGCCATTACACCACTCTGGCATTCCTAACCTGGGACATGCGTTATAACACCTTCGGAGGGCCCTATGATAGTACCCTGCGCACGCTGCAATTGGCGTCACGAACAGAATACAGACTATAATCCACCCATATCCCGGCCCATTGCATAAGTGGTGTCAGCGTCAGGGGCGTAGCTAAAGGCTCATGGGCCCTGGTGCAAGAGTTAGGCTTGGGCCCCCCTTCCCTCAGTGCTTTGTGTGTCTTCTTATGCAGCACAAGGGTCTTTGGGCCCCCTCAGGCTCCTGGGCCCGGTAGCGACTGCTACCTCTGCACTCCCTATAGCTACGCCCCTGGTCAGCGTACCCAGTTCCTGGTCACTGCAGATGGTTTTCTGGATATAGTTTTTTGAAGTATCTTCATGTATTCTACTTCCTGCCCTGGCTCTTTAACTTTCTCTTTGTTTGGCCTTTTACAATGGCAAACAACCTTGCATGACTTTCTCAATCAGACCATTCACTCTGACCAGAGAGGGAGGGGAATAAGTGAGTCAATTACTGCATCACACATTACACTGATAAGTGCAATTGCTCTGTGTTTAGGCCTATCAAGAGAGCAATAGAGTGGTCATACTGTTATCCTGAGATCAGTCCGGACCCGTAGTTTAGTTCCAAAAATATAGAGCATGTCCTATTCTTGTCAGCAATTGCGGGCAAAAATAGGCATTTTCTATATAGTGCCAGCCATGTGCGGTCCGCAAAATGCGGAACACACATGGCCGGTATCCGTGTTTTGTGGGCCCGCAATTTGTGGACCACAAAACACGTACAGTCGGCTGAATGTAGCCTAACACTGATAACCACAGTCCCCTGTGCTTAACTAAGACAGTGAATATTCCGATATCCAGTGACAGACACAGAGTTCTCCTCCTTAAATAGGATCTGTCTCCTCTCCTGACATGTCTGTTTTGGTAATTACTTGCATCCCCATGTAATAATTGTGGAACATCTATTCTTATGAATCTAAGATGTGCCATTCCTTTCTTATTCCTGCTAGAAGTTATGAAAGAATTGCTAGCACTTTGCAATAAAGCTCAAGATGGGTGTTACCAATTAGGGGTGTGTCCTTGCATGGTCTGACACTATCCAATCAGTGCTGCCAGTGTCAGACTAAGCAGGGACACGCCCCCAACTAGTAACACCCATCTGGACAATCCCTGCAAACTGCTAGCAATTCGTTCATAACGTCATAAGCGTCATAAAAATGCTCCAGAACTATTACAAGGGGATGCAAGTGGTTACAAAAACAGACATGTCAGGAGAGGTTCTCTTTAAAGTGGTTATGTCATGATTGATGTAAGAAATGAAAATCAGACATTAAATAGTACATGACGATACCTTTCTAACAAAGCTAGAACCAGCCCTGTACCTCACATGGATCCAGAGTTCCTCCATTCATTGATCCAATTGATCTGATAGAGTCTCTTCAGGCTAGAAGTTCAGTGTCTCCCATAACAGTAACAATCAATTATTCCTGACATTTATAGTGTCCCCCATAACGGTAACAATCAATTCCTCCTGACATTTATAGTGTCCCCCATATTCGTAACAATCAATTCCTCCTGACATTTAGGGTCCATTCACACGTCCGTAGAATGTGTCCGCACCCGTTCCGCAATTATTCGGAACAGGTGGGGACCCATTCATTCTCTATGGGGCAGGAATGAATGTGGACAGTACACAGTGTGCTGTCTGCATCCATATTTCCGGAGCGCTGTCCCGAACTTCCGGTCCGCGGCTCTGGAAAAAAAATAGAACATGTCCTATTCCTGTCCGCAATTGCGGACAAGAATAGACAGTTCTATGGGGGTGTCGGCCGGGTGTATTGCGGATCCGCAATACACTACGGACGTGTGAATAGACTCTTATAGTGTCCCCCATAACAGTAACAATCAATTCCTCGTGATATTTATAGTGTTCCCCCATAATGGTAACAGTTAATTCCTCCAGACATTTACAGTGTCCCCTATAACACTAACAATCAATTCTTCCAGAAATTTATACTGTCCCCATAACACTAACGATCAATTCCTCCTGACATTTACAGTGTCCCCCATAATTCTAACAATCAATTCCTCTTGACATTTATAGTGTCCCCCATAATAATAACGATCAATTCCTCCTGACATTTACAGTGACCCCCATAACAATAACAATCAATTCCTCTTGACATTTATAGTGTCCCCCATAACAGTAACAGTCAATTCCTCCAAATATTTAACAGTGTCCCCCATAACAGTAACAATCAATTCCTTCTGACCTTTACAGTGTCCCCCATAACAATAACAAATTCCTCCTGACATTTATAGGGTCCCCCATAACAGTGACTGCCACAGTGCCCCTGTACTTAACAGTGACAGCCACAGTTTGCCCATAACAGTGACAGCCTCAATGCCATCATAATAATGACAACAACAATGCCACTTCTCTGAAAGTGGAATGTCTAGTTCTATGTGAGGTTAGAATAAAGGTTTATTCAGGGTATGATAACATGCACTTGAAATTTCTAGTATACATTGTGAATACTTTTCCTAATTGTTTTCAAGAAATCTGCTTTGTGGTTTACATGCAGAAGCCAATCCTATTCTGAAAATGTAGCCCCACCCTTGAAGTTATAAAGCCCAAAGCCTGAGGCGGCACTACTAAGAGATTTTGATGACTAATGCGGAACTAGTTCACCAAATACAACAATACTTACATGCTTTACGGCTTGATCTGTACCTGACAGAAATCAGAAAGGTACAAGTTGTCATCAGAATCTCTCACTTGTGCAGTTTAAAGCTTTGAGTCTTTAATTTCAAGTGACTGTATCTCAAAGTAAAGAAGCATTAAAGTGTACCTGAGTTTTCAAAAAAAAAGTTTGCATAATGGCTTCTTTGCACAATCAAAATTGTGAATGAATCGTTATGTTTGGGCTTTGCTAAAGTCTCTTTCAGCCATATTATTCCTTGTTTCAGCTGCACAGACAGATTAATTTCTCTCACAAGCAGTGGGTGTTTCCTATCTACCAGTAATGTATGCAATGACCTCACTTCCCTTACTTCCCACTATGTTTGTTTTCTTCTAGTGAACTCAAAAGATGATAAGGAGAGATAAGTCAGCTTACAGAAAGACTGAACACTCCTGTGATGCTTAGAAACAGTTGTTTATCAGGCTCAGGATCTCAGCTAGCTCTGACACACCAGAAACTCCTCTCAGCCATCTTCTGAGTCTCTCTTATTATGGATGGATCTTGCCTGACAACAGGCAGTGGACTGCAAGTTGGGTGAAAGCGAGACATTATAGCTTTTTTCAGCTGGATGCACACATATTTTTTAAATTAAGTGATTTATAAATTTGATAATTGCACCATTCTTTATTAAATGAAATGAAATTGTGTGAAAATAGAGTGACTCTTTAAGGTATAAAAAATGGTATTGACATACCCAGGAGACTGAGCAATAATACACTGCGGGTAAAACACTGACCACCTCACCACTCCTAAGATACAGATGTAGCAGAGATAAGTTTGTTATTTTCGGTAAAATGTATCAAGCTTTTACTCCAGAAGACTGGCATACCAAAGTAAAAAATTTTGGTTCAAGTGCTGTGTGACTTTTTGCCATTTTATACCGCCATTGCCACTTTTGAAAAGTGTGGGAAAGGGGATGTGGTTAGCTATGTTAATTAGTTTCACTCCAGATCTATCCCAGTGTATCATTTCTTGGCAAATGTTTTACAGGGAACAGGCAAGTATAAATCTTTCCAGTAAAATAGTATATTATCATACAACCCTTTTAAAGATCAAGTTTTCCACATAATTTTGCACTCAGTTACCCCATAATAAAAAAGTGAAAGCTGAATTTTAGTAATTTCAGAAAATGTATATAAATGGAAAAACTAAAATATTGCATTCACATAAGTATTCAGACCTTTTGTTATGACACTTGAATTTAGCTCTTGGTGCCTCCCATTCCTCATGTGTATCTTTGAGATGTTTCTATACCTTGATTGGGGTCCACCTGTGGTAAATTCAGTTGATTGGACCAAACTAACTAATATCGCATGTGCAGATGGGAGAAAATTGATTCCACCAATCTTGGCTTTATGGCAGAGTGTCCAGAAAGAAGCTTCTCCTCTGTAAAAGACACTTGAAAGCCCACCTGAAGTTAGCACCTAAAAGAATCTCACATTGTAAAAAAAACAAGATTCTCTTGTCTCATCAAACCAAGATTAAACTTTTTTGTTAAATCGTCATGTCTGGAGAAAACCAGCTCATCATCTGACTAATACCATTCCTACAGTGAAACATTCTGGTGGTAGCATCATGCTGTGGAGGTGTTTTTCAGTGTCTGGAACAGGGAGACTGTTCAGGGTTGAGGGAAAGCTGAATGGAGCAAAGTTCAGAGATATTCGGGATGAAGGTTCACCTTCCAACAAGACAATGACCCTAAACACACCGTCAAGACAACACAGGAGTGGCTTAGGTACAACTCTGCGAATATCCGTTAGTGGCCTAGCCAGAGCCCTGACTTGAACCCATTCAAACATCTCTAGAGAGACATGCAAATGGATGTCCACCAACGGTCCTCATCCTACCTGACAGATCTTGAGATAAATTGGCAGAGAAGAATGTAAGAAAACCTCAAATCCATGTGTGCAAACCTTGTGACATCATACCCAGGAGGACAGGAGGCTGTAATTGCTGCCAAAGGTGCTTCAACTAAGTCCTGAGTAAAGGGTTTGAATACTTACGTCAATGCAATATTTTAGTTTTTCCTTTTTAAAAATGTAGAACATTTCTAACATTCTGTTTATACTTTCTCATTATGGGGTACTGAGTTAAAATGTCAACTTTTTATTTTATTTTAGCGCAAGGCTGCACATCATGAGTTTTAGGGACTCAGTTCTGCTACATGTACACATATTCACAGCAATGAGCCTTTCACATTAAATTAGACAGATGGAGCAGTGACCTGGAACACACAACTCAGACTAACCATCATATCATTAAATATATAACGAGATCAAAGAGAGGCCTTCAACATCATATCTGATTAGATATTTTTAGAAGACTGAATGGGGTCCCAAATCAACTCTCGTCAAGTGTATGCTGTTCTTGGAGCATCTCAGAACACAGATTTATCCACACTGAATGTCATCTATCTATCTATCTATCTATCTAATTATCTATCTATCTCTCTCATATCTATCTATCTATTATCAATCAATCTATCTATCCCATATCTATCTATCTATCTATCTCATATCTATCTGTCTATCTATCTCATATATATCTATCTATCTAATTATCTATCTATCTCTCTATCTATCGCATATCTATCTATCTATCTATCTATCTATCTATCTGTCAGTCTCTCTATCTATCCATCTATCTCGCATATCTACCTAAGATCTGCAAATTATCAAATTTTCAAGCACTTAGCTCCATTCTGTGGCATATGTGAGGGGTAAGTTTTTTAGCCACACGAATCTTCAAAAATCCTCAGATCAAGTCATATGGGATGATTGTGAGATGCCTTCTGTTCAGAGACGTGCCAGTTATTGCCACTTGTTGAAAACTGACAGGGACAGCATCCTTGAACTGAGAGACCTTGGTTTATTACTCCGGCAGATCACTATGTGTCTAGGGCAAGATGTCAGCACTGTTCAATGTTGTGTGTCCCGGCGGTTAGGAGAACATGAACAAACTGGAATGATAGCAAGTGTAGCAAACTCCTGTAAGGATGGATCGTGTGATTAGAAGAATAGGGATCCTTTCTGCACTGCAGGTGAAATTGGACAACACATCCCAAGCCTAGGGAGGCAAATTGTCTGCACAATCCATCAGACAGCGCTTGCAAAACATTGGGCCAGATGTCCAGCTACAGGCGTTCCACTGACCTCATGCCACCGCTCTCATAGGCTATCATAGTGCTCATGGCAGAACAGTCCTCAGACGACCACCTATAACATTATTGATAGCATGCCAGACGTGTAAGTGCATGTATTTCTGCTCATGGTGCTCATACTTAATACTATTTCAATTTTTTTTTATTTGCATATCATTAACGTGTCTATCGATCTTCTCGGTGTTGCAGTTTTAATGTTGAGGCTTGTATGTACAGTATCTATCTATCCATCCAACTATTATCTATATATCAGTTTGGCTTTCCGACCATATTGAAAGTTGTAGTTGCGCAACCCGTTGCTTTAAAACACCATTAGCTATAGTTAGAAGCACATAAGAAAACATGCTACTAGCCTCACACCATGCTACTAGGCCTGATTGACACGACCGTGCTCAGTATCATAAATCATTATGATGCAGTCAGTTCGGATCACGAGAGCCGGGGTCGGTCCAGGAGATGAGGCTGGCACATGGGCCGTGTTTCCCAGACTGAGAATGGTCATGCGAATTAGGCCTGAATCTTAGTGCACATTTAAAGAGCTTACAAAGTCAGGTGGCACAACTCTCTGGACAACAGGGGGCAGTAGTGAAAAATGGAATTCATCAGCATCATCAATAGGACATTTAAGGGGCCACTGATCCTAAGGTCATCAACCTGCAGAGGCATAAAGGTAGATAGTGATAAGCAGGATTCATTTGTAGTCAGTCATCCTTCTGAAGAACACTATAGTGAGCATCTCCCCAGCCTGACATGGCTGATAACAGAGAGCAATATATCACATTTAATGACAAATGCAGATAACAGAGACAATAATGTTCCTACTGTAGTTAGTACGGGGGTCTCGGATCAATGGTCTCAGGGTGCATTGACTTATATGGAGCTGGAGACTCATCTCTGCTCCTCTTGACCTTGGATAGATCATGCAGTTGGAGTCCATCGTCCAAACGGAATTCATTTCTGACAATGTGTTTTCCCCAGCACTAACCTCAGAGAGATGTCAAAGCTTTCCGGGATGACACAAGCTGCAAATGGACATCCCCAGGGGCATAATCAGGAAACCCCAGCGTGGTTCCAATGACAGTTGCCAAGCATTGGGTTCAATCACACGCCCGGACATCCCTGGGAAGACAGCAGGTGGGAGGCAGTGGCTTAGGGATCTTCAGCCGGTTGCAGCAGTTGTCCCATCCTGCAGAATAATTCATTTCATGGGGTTGTCAGCTCAGTGCTGCAGAATCCTGTATGGAGAGGACTGCAGCCAAAATTACGCCTCCGGATGCCCAATCCGTGCATGTCTCTCTAGGGATGAATCATCTCCTCTTCATGCTTCTTTAGACAGACTCTTGTCCTCCACCAAATAGCTCATGCAGAGCATTGCGGCACCCTCCCCCAGCCGTGGAGCCTCATGTGCTCTTTTCTCCTTACCTGCCTTATGTGATCTCAGTCCTATCCTGCAGAAAACCAGGTGATTGTTATATAAAGGATACAGTCCGTGGTCTGCATAGGGCAGAAGGTCCACAAAGCAAAATCTGTGCCAGGACTCATCACCTACTATGTGCCATTTATACATCTTATGTCTTCGCTTGTCACAGGGGCATTTGGACCCCTCCTTAGGCTGCTACTTAAAGGGTTTCTGTCACCAGATTGAACCCTATTAAGCTAGCTGACATTAGCGATGTGCTATGTCAGCTAAACCTAACTAGCCTATTCCTACTTTTATCTATGCCCCCGTTACACCAGAAATCTAACTTTTATAATATGCTAATTAGTCTCTAGGAGCAGGGGAGGCGCTGTTCCTGTTCCTAGAGGCTCTGTTCTCCCACCTTTGTCGCCTCCCTCCAAGTGCTGATTGACAGGGCCAGGCAGTGCTTGCATCTGTTTGCAAGCCCTGTGCTCTGGTGAAATCTCGCACCGTTTAGTATTCAGCGCAGGCGCAGTGAGGGAAAGACGCTCGCAGGCTGCCAGCTTGCTCACCGTGCCTGCGCTGAATACCGAACGTCGTGAGATCTCACCAGAGCACAGGGCTGGCAGACAGATGTGAGCACCTGATCAATCACTGTTTTTGGTAGAAATTATATTTCTACATGCCAAATAATTTACTAGCAGGTGTTGTAGAGTAATAGAAATCCAACAGACCCAACAGTCATGACATGCATGCTGCTGATTCTCTGTAATTCAATCACTTATTGAAAGGGGACCTGTTCAAAATAATAGCAGTGTGGAGTTCAATGAGTGAGGTCATTCATTCTTTGAAAAACAGGTGGCAATTATTGCCCTTATTTAAGGAAGGAAGGCAGCAAATGTTGTACATGCTGGTTACATTGTACTTCTCTCTGAAATTCTGAGGAAAATGGGTTGTTCCAGACATTGTTCAGAAGAACAGCGTACCTTGATTAAAAAGTTGATTGGAGAGGGGAAACATATAAAGAAGTGCAGAAAATGATAGGCTGCTCAGCTAAAATGATCGCAAATGCTTTAAAATGGCAACCAAAACCTAATGGACGTGGAAGAAAGCGAAAAACTACCATTCGAATGGATAGAAGAAGAGCCAAAATGGCAAGGACTCGGCCAACAATCATCTCCAGGAAGATCAAAGAAGGTCTAAAGTTACCTGTGAGTACTGTTACAATTAGAAGACGCCTATGTGAAGCCAAGCTATCTGCAAGAAGCCCCTGCAAAGTCCCACTGTTGAAAAAAAGCACAATGACTCGCCTAAAGAGACATCTTGTGGACTGATGAAAGTAAGATTGTTCTTGTTGGGTCTAGTGGCCGGAGACAGTTTGTCAGACGTCCCCCCAAACACTGAATTCAAGCCACAGTACAATGTGAAGACAGTGAAGCATGGTGGTGCAAGCATCATGATATGGGGATATTTCTCATACTAAGGTGTTGGGCCCATTTATCACATACCAGGGATCATGGATCAGTTTGAATACATCAGAATACTTGAAGAGGTCATGCTGCCTTATGCTGAAGAGGAAATGCCCTTGAAATGGGTGTTCCAACAAGACAACGACTCCAAACACACCAGTAAACGTGCAACATCTTGGTTCCAGACCAACAAGATTGACGTTATAGAGTGGACAGCCCAATCCCCGGATCTTAATCCAATAGAAAACTTTGTGGGGTGACATCAAAAATGCAGTTTCTGAGGCAAAACCAAGAAATAGAGAAGAACTGTGGAATGTAGTCCAATCATCCTGGGCTGGAATACCTGTTCACAGGGGCCAGAAGTTGGTTGACTCCATGCAACACAGATGTACAGCAGTTCTCAGAAACAGCGGTTATACAACTAAATATTAGTAAGTGATTCAAAGGAAAGCAAAATCTTCCAACATTTTTCAGTTTATATAGTGAATGTTTGAGTTTGTAAAGAAGAATACAAACACTGCTATTTTTTAAACAGTCTAATATTCACTTTTCTAAAAAAAAAATTAGAGGAACAACACAGATTTGATATATTTTTCGTCATGTTTTGATTTGGAATAGAATGTGTAGTGTTCCCAATACATTAATCTATATGGAAATATAAACTATTAGAAGGATTTTGAGCTTTATTAACTTTATTAAACACACTGCTATTATTTTGAACACAACTGTATATGCATGAATTTTTGTGTATGCATGGCCAGGTATGACTACTGGTATGGATGTGCAGTGTATCTACATGTGTATTAAAACACTCCTTAAAGGTGTAATCCAAACCAAAAAATGCCCCCCCCCCCCCAATGCCTGGACCCCTCACACAGATTGTACTTACCTGTCACTTTTGCTGCCCATATTGCTGCTGCTGCATCTCTCCGTGGCATGGATCAAAACATCCGTCGAGGAAGGGGGGTAGCCAATAGCAGGCCGCGATGGGGATGAGTCTTCTTAGCATCGCGGGTGAAGATAGGGAGGCTTGTTCCTGTCGCAGCCAGCTATCCGCTGCCCCCCGCCGCTGGATGTTTTGATCCACACAACAAGGAGATGCAGCGGCAGCAGAAGCAACGTGGGTGCCAGGGCGTGAGGTGAGTCTATGTTGTGCTGTTTCTCTTTTTTGCCTGCCAGAAGTTTATAAATGAATTGCCAGCAGTCAAATGGAGGACACCTAATTGGGAGTATTTCCCTGCACAGTCTGATACTGTCCAATCAGTGCTGCCATTGTCAGAGTATGCAGGGACACGCCCTGTCTGGTAACACCCATCTGGACCTTCATGGCAGACAGCTAGTAATTCATTGATAAACTCTTCGTTGGCATAGAGAAATATAGGAATAAAGGGATGGCAGAAGACAGAGGAGGGATACTAGTTACTAAAACAGACATGTCAGGAAAGGTTGGCGGTCCTCTTTAAGGATTTATTTAATTGCATGTTTAGCATTCTGCCTGTTATATTAAATTGCAATACATGTGAGATCACGTCACGGTGTACATACTTTACTTATCCTGTAAAGACTCTGAGTTACATCCTATATTATACTCCAGAGCTGCATTCACTATTCTGCTGGTGGAGTCACTGTATATACAGGTATATACATTACATCTGTCCTGATCTTAGTTACATTCTATTATGCTTTAGAGCTGTACTCACTATTCTCCTGCTGGACTCACTATGTGCAAAGCATACATAGCATAACGTATCCTGTACTCATCCTGATCTACATCCTGTAATAGATTTCAGAGCTATACCCACTATTCTGCTGGTGGAGTCACTGAGCACATGCATTACACTACATACCTGATCCTGAGTTATATCCTGTATTATGTATACTCCACAGCTGAACTCACTATTATGTGGTAGAACAAATTTAGACTAGAACCTTCAGAAATCACAGGTGCATATCCATGAAGCAAATATGATTATAAAAAAGAATCTGCACACCATTATACATACAAACAATAGAGCTAAAAAATGGGGGTTATTCTAAATAAAAGTGGTACAATACCGACTAGTGAGTCAATGGAAGCTCTTAGCTCACATATTTGATCAAACGTGTGTCGGGCCCATCTACCAGGCGTCAAGGTGGCTTCCGCAGTCCAAAGTCCAAAGAGAGGCAGTGTATTTAGTGTTAGGGACCCATCTGCGGAAGCCACCTTGACACCTGGTAGATGGGCCCGACACACGTTTGATCAAATATGTGCGCGAAGAGCTTCCATTGACTCACTTATAGTCGGTATTGTACCACTTTTATTTAGAATGACCCCCATTTCTTAGCTCTATTGTTTGTATGTATAATGGTGTGCAGCCATTTTCTTTTTTATATTCTGTGGTAGAGTCACTGTGTACATACATCACATTACTTATTCTGTACTAATCCTGATTTACAGCCTGTATTATACTCCAAAGCTACATTTGCAATTTTGATGACTTCAGAGCTGAAAAGTGTAGAGCAGGGGTGTCAAACTCAAATTCATCGGGGGCCGCATCAGCAGTTTGGTCACCCTCAAAGGGCCGCTTGTATCTGTAGGATGTATACGGTTGTAAACTGTATGGGGGCAGGGGCCACAGGGTGACGTTATACTGTACGGGGGCAGCTGCTTGGTGACGTTATACTGTATGGGGCACTAGGGCAGCCCCAAGGTGACGTTATACTGTATGGGGGCCACAAGGAGACGTTATACTGTATGGGGGCAGCCACAAGGAGATGTTATACTGTATGGGGGCAACAGGGAGACATTATAGTTTATCAAGTGCCACGTGCAGTGCAGATTGCAGGCAGGGCCAGAGCCTCAGAAGACAGACAGCACAACCTTTATTTCTGACACCCCTGCAGATGAGCGTTCCTCCCGGAGCCTGTCCATATGGCAGCTCCCGGCCTGACCTGCAAGCGCTGACTGGGGTCACATAGCATTATACTGATTTATGATGCTATGTAACCCTTACAGTTCTGGAATGTGTTGGATAACACTGACATAATGCTGTCAGTGTTATCCAACACATTCCAGAACTGTAAGGCCCCTTTCACACGGGCGAGTTTTCCGTGCGGGTGCGATGCGTGAGTTGAACGCATTGCACCCGCACTGAATCCTGACCCATTCATTTCTATGGGGCTGTGCACACGAGCGGTGATTTTCACGCATCACTTGTGCGTTGCGTGAAAATCGCAGCATGCTCCTCTTTGTGCGTTTTTCACGTAACGCAGGCCCTATAGAAATGAATGGGGTTGCGTGAAAATCGCATGCATCCGCAAGCAAGTGCGGATGCGGTGCGATTTTCACGCATGGGTTCTAGGTGACAGTCTATTCACTGTATTATTTTCCCTTATAACATGGTTATAAGGGAAAATAATAGCATTCTCAATACAGAATGCTTAGTATAATAGTGCTGGAAGGGTTAAAAATAATAAAAAAGTTAACTCACCTTCTCTTCTTGTTCGCGTAGATGCCGGTCTGTTCTTTATCTGTGGGCTAAAGGACCTGTGGTGACGTCAGATCACATGCTCCATCACCATGGTGATGGACCATGTGATTGGAGCATGTGATCTGACATCACCTCAGGTCATTCAGCCCACAGCTAAAGAACAGACCGGGATCTACACGAACAAGAGGAGAAGGTGAGTTAACTTTTTTATTATTTTTAACCCTTCCAGCACTATTATACTAAGCATTCTGTAGTCAGAATGCTATTATTTTCCCTTATAACCATGTTATAAGGGAAAATAATACAATCTTCAGAACATCAATCCCAAGCCCGAACTTCTGTGAAGAAGTTCGGGTCTGGGTACCAAACATGCGCGATTGTTTTCACGCGAGTGCAAAACGCATGACAATGTTTTGCACTCGCGCGGAAAAATCGCGCATTTTCCCGCAACGCACCCGCCTCTTATCCGGGCAAAAAACATGACGCCCGTGTGAAAGAGGCCTAAGGGTTACATAGCATCATAAATCAGTATAATGCTATGTGACCCCAGTCAGCGCTTGCAGGTCAGGCCGGGAGCTGCGATGTGGACAGGCTCCGGGAGGAACGCTCATCTGCAGGGGGCCGCGGGGTCTCTCACTCCTCTTCTCCCATCTTGGCCTGCAATTACTCAGTCTCTAGAGACGGTGTGCTGACTTACTGTGCGCTCCTGTGCTGGCAGGTGGGCGGAGACTTCGATACAGGAGCCGGGAGGAGCGGGGGCCGCCTGCAGGAAGTGATATGTACGGTACTCATATGCACAATGCAGGGGCAGGCTGACATAGATGTAGGAGCGGTCAGCTCGCGGCTAGCATATAACCGCTCCTATTACTGCCCAACCGACATGTCCCTGCTACTTGCCCACACAGGGCTAAACAACTGTTCAAACTACTTGCCCGGCGCCCGGAACTGCATGTCCCGGGCGTCGGGCGATAGGAATTCCACACCCCTGAAAGTGGAGGTTTCCAGTGTAGAACGGCCAGCGCCGCTAGAGGGCAGACGTTCTCTGGCTTGTAGGCTGCTGCGCATGTGCTGAAGAGGCGGCTTTCTTGTGTCCAAAAAAAAAAAAGCGAGAATAAAAGGTGAAGACTGGCGGTCGGCGGTGGCTACGTGGGCCACGTGACGAGGTCTGGTGGGCTGGATTCGGCCCGTGGGCCTTGTGTTTGACACCCGTGGTGTAGAGCAAACAAACCTCAGTAGTATAATATCACTGTCCCTCCATTATATCTAATCAGTGCAAGCAATATGTGGCACTCTCTTGTTGCTAATGCAACACTACTGATCCCAGCATACTCTGCCACTGCACCGGACCTTGTGTTATTTACAGTGTTGAGTGTGCCGTCTGTGTCTTAGCTGTGCAGTATGAGGTTCAGCGGTAACTCGCTTCTATCATAGGGAGAAAATTAATATTACAAGATCCCCACTGTGACCTCAGCGAATGATTATAGATCAAGCCAAAATATTATTGTGTCACCTCCAAGAGCTTCCTCTTGTCTTCCAAGTCTTAATTAATTTTCATGTAAATTTGCTGTAATACAGCCTGTGCTACAGAAGACAAATGATACCCTCCACATTTCTAGAGAGGCCGGAGCTATGAGACAGAACCACTGAAGGAAAAGAACCGAACTCAAGTGTGATCCGTAACCAGAGCCGGTCTACTACACTCAGATATTGTGTATACTCAAAGAAATCTTCAGTGACCATTGCAGAACCCGCACTACACTGGATGGTGCCTTCTTTGGGTGCCCCCGAAGATATACAAATAACCATACCATGCCATACCATATAGGGGGACATTTATGAAGACTGGCGATTTAGACACTGGTCTTTGTCCCTCTGTGATGGCAGTTCATTTGCCTAAGTTAAGGGACTTTACACTTGGAGTAGATTTAGACCATTTTCTATGCCTAAAACAGGCATACAAAATGATAGATGAGATGGCCGGACAGCCCTTTTTCCTGCCCAGACCTGGCGCGAGTTGTGGAAAAAGTGAAAAAGTCACAGATTGCGGCGTAAATAACCTGTGCGCTGCAATCTGCAACAGATATATGCCAAAAAGTGGCGAATATCTGTTTGTAAATGACCCCCAGGGTGCCTAATTAAAAGGACCATATAGTGCCTCAAATAACAGCATCATACATTAACCAACCAACCAAAATGCCTAAATAAAAACACTATATAGTGCCTGTAGCGTCATAGATTGCAAAAATAAAATACTTTCCAGGTAGTAGCGCCACACATTGTATAAGTAAATACTACCATACAGTGTTAAAAGGACAGCTCCATACATCAAGTGCTACACAGTGTCTAAATAGTACTGCTATACAATGAATTTTCAGGAATGCGGGTGATGTCCCCTTCAGTAAGCTCTGACGATGTTCCCCCTGTATCGCTGTACAGTCTTCCAAGTGAGGAGCTCGAGCATGCAATTCTATCAGTCACCACCATCAATAAATATACCATACTCCATGTAGTGGGGCTGTTTGTCATGTTGCAACATGTGTCATGATACACAGGTTAAAATGGGTTATTTCATGACAAATATTTATCACCTATCCAAGGGGGTCCAACTGCTGGGTCCTAGGGTCCCCTCTTAAAATAGAGGTAAGGGCACATCAGTCCACTGCTCTCTATACATTTCTATAGGCCGGATGGAGTACAGAATAAGTAAGTCCATAGAAACATGCAGTGTTGGACTGGCCCACCATAGTATCAGAGGACCCTCTGGTGGGCCCAGGCTCTGGACCCAAGGGTCCAGTAGATAAAACCTGTACTGTTAATATGGGGTTGAGCCCTGAAAATAATCTCCTCTGGTGGGCCCAAGGAATTTGGATCCAACACTGGAACCATGTTTACTACCACTCCATCCAGAGAGGGGACCCAGGGACCCATTGTTCGCTACATCTTGTGCGGTCCCACCAGTCAGACCCCTGCAATCTGATATTTATCACCTTTTCTGTGGATGAGTAACTACTACTTTTCATAGGATAACCCCTTTACAGGGGTTGCCCAGTTTCCTATATTGACGACCTATGCTCATCAATATCTGATCGTCGGGGGTATGACTCCCGGCACGCCCACAATCAGCTGTTTGAAAAGATAGCAGCACCCTTTCGAGCACAGTTTTCTCTTCACTGTTTATGTGCTCGCCGTCAACATCACAGTAGTGAGCAGTGTAATTACATCTCAGCTGAATGGGATGGAGTGTAACTACAACTGCTGAATGGGACGGAGTGTAACTACAATGCCTGAATGGGACAGAGTGTAACTATAACCGCTGAATGGAACGGAGTGTAACTACAACCGCTGAATGGAACGGAGTGTAACTACAACTGCTGAATGGGACGGAGTGTAACTACAATGCCTGAATGGGACAGAGTGTAACTATAACCGCTGAATGGAACGGAGTGTAACTACAATGCCTGAATGGGACAGAGTGTAACTATAACCGCTGAATGGAACGGAGTGTAACTACAACCGCTGAATGGAACGGAGTGTAACTACAACTGCTGAATGGGATGGAGTGTAACTACAACTGCTGAACAGGATGGAGTGTAACTACAACCGCTGAATGGGACACAGTGTAACTACAACTGCTGAACAGGATGGAGTGTAACTACAACCGCTGAATGGGATGGAGTGTAACTACAACCGCTGAATGGGATGGAGTGTAACTACAACTGCTGAATAGGATGGAGTGTAACTACAACCGCTGAATGGGATGGACTGTAACTACAACTGCTGAATGGGATGGAGTGTAACTACAACTGCTGAATGGGACGGAGTGTAACTACAATGCCTGAATGGGACAGAGTGTAACTACAACCGCTGAATGGAACGGAGTGTAACTACAACTGCTGAATGGGATGGAGTGTAACTACAACTGCTGAACAGGATGGAGTGTAACTACAACTGCTGAATGGGACGGAGTGTAAGTACAAACGCTGAATAGGATGGACTGTAACTACAACTGCTGAATGGGACGGAGTGTAACTACAATGCCTGAATGGGACAGAGTGTAACTACAACCGCTGAATGGAACGGAGTGTAACTACAACTGCTGAATGGAACGGAGTGTAACTACAACCGCTGAATGGGATGGAGTGTAACTACAACCGCTGAATGGGATGGAGTGTAACTACAACCGCTGAATAGGATGGAGTGTAACTACAACTGCTGAATGGGATGGACTGTAACTACAACTGCTGAATGGGATGGAGTGTAACTACAACTGCTGAATGGGACGGAGTGTAACTACAATGCCTGAATGGGACAGAGTGTAACCACAACCGCTGAATGGAACGGAGTGTAACTACAACTGCTGAATGGGATGGAGTGTAACTACAACTGCTGAACAGGATGGAGTGTAACTACAACCGCTGAATGGGACACAGTGTAACTACAACTGCTGAACAGGATGGAGTGTAACTACAACCGCTGAATGGGATGGAGTGTAACTACAACTGCTGAATGGGATGGAGTGTAACTACAACTGCTGAATAGGATGGAGTGTAACTACAACCGCTGAATGGGATGGACTGTAACTACAACTGCTGAATGGGATGGAGTGTAACTACAACTGCTGAATGGGACGGAGTGTAACTACAACTGCTGAATGGGACGGAGTGTAACTACAATGCCTGAATGGGACAGAGTGTAACTACAACCGCTGAATGGAACGGAGTGTAACTACAACTGCTGAATGGGATGGAGTGTAACTACAACTGCTGAACAGGATGGAGTGTAACTCCAACCGCTGAATGGGACACAGTGTAACTACAACTGCTGAACAGGATGGAGTGTAACTACAACTGCTGAACAGGATGGAGTGTAACTACAACTGCTGAACAGGATGGAGTGTAACTACAACCGCTGAATGGGATGGAGTGTAACTACAACTGCTGAATGGGATGGAGTGTAACTACAATTGCTGAATGGGATGGAGTGTAACTACAACTGCTGAATGGGATGGAGTGTAACTACAACTGCTGAATGGGACGAAGTGCAACTACTTCTGCTGAATGGGACGGAGTGTAACTACAACCGCTGAATGGGATGGACTGTAAATACCAACTGCTGAATGAGACAGAGTGTAACAACCACTGAATGGGACGCAGTGTAACTACAACTGCTGAACAGGATGGAGTGAAACTGCAACTGCTGAATGGGACGAAGTGCAACTACTACTGCTGAATGGGACGGAGTGTAACTACAACCGCCGAATGGGATGGAGTGTAACTATAACCGCTGAATGGGATGGAGTGAAACTGCAACCGCTGAATGGGACGAAGTGCAACTACTACTGCTGAATGGGATGGAGTGTAACTACAACTGCTGAATGAGACCGAGGGTAACTACAACTGCTCCTTCCCAATGCAATTAATAGGATGGAGATGAATAGTTACACCTGCTCACCGCTGCAATGTCAACAGCAAGCAGGTAAACAATGAAAAGAAGGCAGAGCATGCAGGAGCGCTTTATTCTCTTCAAACATCTAATCGAGGCGGGTGGTGACAGGAGTTGGACCTCCACCAATCTAATATTGATGACCTATACTGAGGATAGGTCATCAATACAGTAAACTGGACAACCTCTTTAAGGACTGTTTGTACATAGGGCTGCCGGTCACTTTGATTTCAGCACCACGGTCAGCTCTGTTCTATTCATTGCCTGATATTCTGTGGCAACCAGCACATGAAAGATTATACAACGAAGTGCATGCAAACCGAGGTTTAATGCCCTGAATGAGTCGATATTTGTGGTGGTCTTCACTTTCAGAAGGTACAAAGTCAATAAGCACGGACACTGTTATGTCTCTGTCATGACAAGACAGGCACAGACAAATATCCAAACATCCAGATGTTATGTAGCCAAGTCGGATTCGTCATTTTACTCTGCTTTGGGGCACTGAAATAATGATCAGCAAAAAATACTGTAAGTCAGGAGGTTTTCTCCAGATCTGTGTAACACCAAAGATGACGTGCATTCACAAGGAGTCAAATGACAAAGTCATCCCTACTACATCAGCGTACAAATGTATACTGCATCAAAATGAAATTTACAATATATATAACATATGCAACTAAGGAAGATGTCATAGAATACAAACATAAACAGATGCAGCAGGGTGATCTTCTGTGTTTTATGTCTAATGACAAACTCAGCTTTTCTATATCTGCCTATAACATATATGTATAGCAAAATGAGAGTTGCAAAACATATATAGGAAGACATTATGTAAAAAATAAATAAATTGAATTTTGATAATTGTGAGAACAGCTTCATATATTTATTTTCAAATGTAGCAGAGCTGACCTGGTCACGTCATGATTTATTTTATACAGTTAAAGGGGTTATACGTGACAACCTCTTTCTAACAAAGCTAGAACCAGTCCTGTACCTCACATGGATCCAGAGATCTCTCCATTTATTGTTCTGCTAGATTTATATCAAGCAGAAACCTGAGGATGTGTGCCCTTTCTCAGAGGGCGTGTCCTGTCTGCTGCAGCTAGCGACAGTTAAAGGATGGAACTGAGCATGTGCTTCCATCTCAGTGAGCGGGACAGAGAAATTAGAAAAAAGCAAACAGTAGGTGGCGCTATACAGATAGATTTCATTGAATAAGTCAGTAGCTATAATACATTTTATATTACATGCAATTACAAAAGTATTCAAATCCAGGTTCTGGTTTGAAAACTGTAGAATATTATTCCTGGCACAACTTCTTTCAGATTTTACTAGAAGTTACCAATAAGGCAACAATTTCACTATTTGTGCCCCCATTTAAACAAAAGAGAATAAATGGATGACTTGGAGCTAAATAATCAGTAAGACTGTGGTAGAAAGCTCAGAAAACTATTGGAACGGACTTTCTGGGGCTGGAGTTGCACTGGAAATCACATCCAGCTTGGATACAAATCAATCTATTTAAGTGTTTCTTGTCAATGTATATACAGCACTGCTCTTCCTTCAGAAAATATAGTTTATTTAAATGGTGTGTATACTTTTTCAACTTTTTTCATTGCTCCTATGCATCTAAAATAAAAGTGCTTTAATTAAAATCTCCATTCATTTTGTACTTGCAGCTTCTATGTAGACCTGTATGTCTCCATGGTTACAGAATACAAACCTGTCATGTGCAGTCTGATCCTGCAGTCATGTTTCACTCATCTTCTACTGTCTGTAGATTATCAAGAAGGGGATCAGACTACACAGGTTTGTTTGTAGTCTGTAGCCATAGAGACACATTGGTCTGCAGAAGAGCTGTAGACACAAAATGGTAGTGTCACGACCATGGTCATGGTCGTGACTCCTGTAGCCGCATGCAGTTGCCTGCGGTCTGGTCTGGTTGTCAATAACAGGTGAGGGCTGAAGTATGTTGCCTCACCTGTGGTTGCCGCTGGCAACATTGTTTATGTGGCAGCATAGCAGCCTGAGCTGTTGCAAGGCAGCTTGCTATGTTGTGCATGCGGTTGCACCTGGCAACCTGTCTATTTAGGTGTGCCTTGTTTCTGTTTCTGTGCACAAGGTTTATTTATGGGTGCACGTCCCCTTTTAGTGACTCCACTACCCTGTTTGGTGATGGAAGGGTTAACTCCCTTCCCACAGTGTGTCTGTGTGGGTGTGGCCACTTTGGGCTATTTAGCTTCTGTGGAGACCTGAAGCTGAGGGGGTTCTTCAGCCATGGTTTGCTGGGGACATCCTCCTGGTTATTCACTATCTCTCCAGTGAGGGCCACCCTTGTGGTCATAAATGTTTTATGTGATGTTTAGTTGAGGTTGTTTTCCTTTTCATATTTTATGCACCTATGGATCTGGGTTCCTGTGTGTTTGTGTGTGTGTGCTGTGTCCATCTATGTTTGGGTGTGGACACTAGTTTGTATTGCACGGGATCCAGTCAGTGTGTCTGTGGCAGGTAGGTGTGGAAGTTCTTTTCATCCACCTGCCATATCCATAGGCTGTTCATGTTCCTATCCCCTTGCAGCTTGGCCACTTTAGACACCTGTTTCTCCGCGTCCAGGAGGAACGGGCTGTCCACCCAGCTCCTAGCTCAGGGATCTGCCGAGGGTGAGTAGGGATCCAAAGTTCCTGAGCATGAGCCCTCCCACCTTCAAGGTCGGCTCATGTAGCTAGGAGTCAGGGTCAGATTAGGGAAGCTCTAGGAGGTGACCAAAGAAGTCGTAAGTATGCTTCCTTCTACATGTCCGGCAGGGCTGCTGAAAATTGTTTCAAAGCTGGATAACCCCTTTAACACCTTAACACATAATTCTGTACATGTACGGCATTATGTGCCCGCATTTGTATGGAGTGGGCTGCTGCAGTGAGCCTGTTCCATACGCAGCGGGTGCCAGCTGTATAGTACAGCAGGCACCTGGCTGCCATGACGTGAAATGGTTATCACAGTGAACCCCATCATTTAACCACAGATACTGTGATAAACAGAAACTCCAGCATCTTTAAGGTAAGGCAGAGGGATGCGGCTCCCTCTGCCTTCTGATCAGAGCCCCCACAGTGAAAGTGTGGGGCTATGATCAGTTACTATGACAGCCTAGGGCCTGCGGAGACTTTCCAGGGCTGTCATAGTAACCTCCCGGCTAAGCCATGCATGAGGCACAGCCCAGCAGGGAACGTGTCAAAATCCCATTCACCCTAATAGAAGCTCTATATGGGTGAATGGGACAAGGGATAAAAAGATCCAAGGTTCTAGCCCCTTAGGGGGCTGATAGTTATTAAATAGTGAAAAAAGTTTAAATTCTTTTTTTAAAAAGCACCAAAATATTAAACGTCTATAAGTGATTTCCATTAAACTTAATTGTAGAGGTAAAAAGGAGCTAGTCCTGAGAATTACTCAGAAATCCCTGAATACAGCAGTTCTAAAGAAAGTTGCTAGTTATTTATTGGGACTGCAGCAACTTGTCTGCAGCCATGACACAGGAGGAGGTGGTGACAGTGCAGGAATACCTGCTCATGCGTAGTAGGAGCCCAGGACTGTACTGGTTTATATGGCAATGAGACACTTGGCGTCAGTGCACTCTTCTGCAGGGCACTATGTTCGAGCGCATACACTTCTACAGTTATGGTGGGAACAGGGAGAGTCATCTATCTCATACTACAAAATCACATGGAAATGACTGGTCCTGGCTGGTAACTGAGATCTCCATGTTGTCCTATGGCACAGTATCGTAGCATGGTCAAAACCTGGCATGCAATAATTAAGCAAAACACTATTGCCTATTGCAGATAGGGATTTGCAGGTGATCTTGGTCATTTCTAGGTATAGCAGTTGTTTGATCCTATAGATCAGGCATGCTCAACCTGTGGCTCTCCAGCTGTTGCAAAACTACAACTCCCAGCATGCCTGAACAGCCTACAGCAGGGCACGGTGGGAGTTGTAGTTTTACAACAGCTGGAGGGCCGCAGGTTGAGCATCCCTGCTATAGATCACTAAGATCCTGAGAAAAGCCTAAAAGGCTCTCCTATATTAAGGACCTATCCTCAGGGTAGGTCATCAATATCAGATCGGTGGAGGTCCGACACCTGGCAACCCCGCCAATCAGCTGTATGAAGGGAAGGCGCGCGCAGTGTGCACATGCCGTCTCCGTCTCTCTTCCTGCTCACCACTGCTATATCTATGGCAAAACAGCAGTGAGCAGAAAGAGTGAAGGGAGACGGCACGTGCACAATACGCGTGCCGTCTCCTCATACAGCTGATTGGGGCAGGGTGCCAGGTGTTGGACCCCCGCCGATCTGATATTAACCACCTATCCTGAGGACAGCTCATCAATATTAAAAGCCGTTTAATGCAGTTGTCCAGGTGTTTAATGTACGCCACTGACATCACATTCATCAGTCACATGGCCTAGGCACAGCTCGACCCCATTCAAGTGCAAAGGACTGAGCTGCAATACCAAGCACAGCCATTATGCAATGGACGGCGCTGTGCCTGGTGAGCTTTGAGGAGGCTGCGTTATTAACTCCGCGGACTCCTCAAACAGCTGATCCGCTGGGGTACCAAGAGATTACCAATCAGATGTTGATGACCTATACTGAAGATAGAAAACCCCCTTAAAGGTGTTGTCCATGCTACACGTTCTGCAACCATCTCCTACAAACTCTGCGTTAATTTGTCACCATTTCTATTTAAGACCTGTGCTTGCTTCCAGTGAACAGAATCATCCTTGTGTACCTCGAAAGGCTGGCGATTTATCCCGATCCCATTCTTTAGACAGCGCGGGGCTCGTTACATTGTATCAGAGCTCTGTCTTCCTTTGTCGGTTGGTTATGATCAGGGCAGGTTTTCAGTCCCTGAGTCTAATGCTTCCCTTCACTGACAGCAAGCAGAAATCTTGAAAATGGTGAGATACTGAAACCCAAAGTATCTTAGAAAGTCACCCAACTGTCAATTACGATTACTTTTTATGATAGATCTGGAAATTCACCTAGCAGACATGGCCCTGGTTCTGCAGCCTCCTATGGTCGGGCACTGTTCGCAGCAGACCAGTCAGTTGTATTTACAGTCTGCAGCCAGTACTTACTGTACAACGCTCTCTCAGGAGACAGCAACAGAGCGTGGATATAAATCATGCACAGACCGTGGACTGTAATGAAAGATCAATGACAAGAGCATTTAAATTATCCAAGAAATCTTCTCTGCAGCGACTGCTGCGTGTCTCGCCGCCAGCTAACATCAAGAGCTAGAAATGTGTGTAACTACTGTACCGTTCTCCCTTGAATTAAAGGGTATGTAGACTTTTGCAACCATTTTTTCTGCATTGCTCTGATACATCAAGAACCAACAATAAAAATACCATGCAAATAGTTTATAAGCAAAGCCTAATCTGTTCTATGTATACAACTCCTACAGAGATCCATGCATTAGTTCCGTGGTCTGCATCCCATGGAGGCAAACCATGCAAAAACTATGGGGCCCCTGGTGAGGGAGGGGGGCAGTGTTGAACTCTTTCTGATTCCCGACATAAAAAACAGCTTGCAGCTTTCACCGAGTAACTGTATACATTCTTATGCACTGAGCTCCCCCTAGTGGAGGCTGCAGGTGGCCGTATTTATAATATACTGTGTAAAGCAGGGATGCCCAACCTGCGGCCCTCCAGCTGTTGCAAAACTACAACTCCCCGCATGCCTGGAAAGCCTACAGCTATTAGGGCATGCTAGTTTTGCAACTGCTGGAGGGCTGCAGGTTGAGCATCCTTAGTGTAAGGGAAGCAGGACATTTATAGCTGTATATGGGAGATTTATCAATGCAGTTCTGGAAATTGTCTGGAGTAAATACATTGAAATATGGAGATCGGAGTGAGTGCCATATTTATACAGTATTTATATTCAATACAGTGGGTGAAAGTATACATTTTATTTATAAAAATATTCCTCCATGAATAAAAAAAATAGTCAAGTAGAAGAAGAGGATCAGCACTCACTTTTCAAGGCCAATAAATCTTCACTTTATTGCCAGGCAGATGTGATGTGCAAGTTTGTTTAAAAAAGGCCATTTAGCCGAAACCTGTCACATCTGCTCATATTCTGTTGATGGCAATAAAGTGAGGATTTATTAGTCTTAAAAAGTGAGTGCTGATCCACTTCTTGGATGTGTGGGCCTGCAACCCAGGATATGAGCACCACCTCCTTCCAGAGTGCCCTACATAAATAGTCAGAAATCTCAGGGGGTTACTTACTAAATTTTCCTACGGGGTCCTATCATATCTGTGTACGCCGTCATCATCGTTACAAACAATAAAGCATCCATGTTTTACTCCAGTCCCTCTTTTGATTTATAGACAGTAGAAAAAGGGGCAATTGTATTGAGAAGACTCCCAAGCTCTCGCACATAATGGAGAGGACTTAGAGGAGTCCTCTCAATGTATTTCAATGCTGGTTTATTGAAACACAGTGTCATAATGCAAGTGAGTATGACGATAAAAATTACATAATCGGATTCGGCATCACTTACAGTATATCCCGCTCACTCTATTTTTATTTTTTTTCCCTTTAAAGGATGTGTCCAGAAAATAAAAAGTACCTTTAACCCCTTAATGACCGGGCCATTTTGCACCTTCGTGACCAGACTGATTTTTGCAAATCTGACATGTGTCACTTTATGTGGTAATAACTTTGGAATACGTTCACTTATCCAAGCCATCCTGAGAATGATTTCTCGTGACACATTGTACTTCATGTTAGTAGTAAATTTGAGTCAATATGTTTCACCTTCATTTATAAAAAAAAATCCCAAATTTACAGAAAATTTTGAAAAATGTATCATTTTTAAAATGAGAATTTCTCTGCTTTTAAGGCTGATAATAATACCTCACAAAATAGTTGTTACCTTACATTTCCCATATGTCTACTTTATGTTTTGAAAATGTCATATACAGTACAGACCAAAAGTTTGGACACACCTTCTCATTCAAAGAGTTTTCTTTATTTTCATGACTATGAAAATTGTAGATTCACATTGAAGGCATCAAAACTATGAATTAACACATGTGGAATTATATACATAACAAACAAGTGTGAAACAACTGAAAATATGGCATATTCTAGGTTCTTCAAAGTAGCCACCTTTTGCTTTGATTACTGCTTTGCACACTCTTGGCATTCTCTTGATGAGCTTCAAGAGGTAGTCACCTGAAATGGTTTTCACTTCACAGGTGTGCCCTGTCAGGTTTAATAAGTTGGATTTCTTGCCTCATTAATGGGATTGGGACCATCAGTTGCGTTGAGGAGAAGTCAGGTGGATACACAGCTGATAGTCCTACTGAATAGACTGTTAGAATTTGTATTATGGCAAGAAAAAAGCAGCTAAGTAAAAAAAAAACTAGTGCCCATCATTACTTTAAGAAATGAAGGTCAGTCAGTCAGCCGAAAAATTGGGAAAACTTTGAAAGTAAGGGCTATTTGCCCATGAAGGAGAGTGATGGGGTGCTGCGCCAGATGACCTGGCCTCCACAGTCACCGGACCTGAACCCAATCGAGATGGTTTGGGGTGAGCTGGACCGCAGAGTGAAGGCAAAAGGGCCAACAAGTGCTAAGCATCTCTGGGAACTCCCTCAAGACTGTTGGAAGACCTATTTCAGGTGACTACCTCTTGAAGCTCATCAAGAGAATGCCAAGAGTGTGCAAAGGAGTAATCAAAGCAAAAGGTGGCTACTTTGAAGAACCTAGAATATGACATTTTCAATTGTTTCACACTTGTTTGTTATGTGTATAATTCCACATGTGTTAATTCATAGTTTTGATGCCTTCATAGTCATGAAAATAAAGAAAACTCTTTGAATGAGAAGGTAGTGTCCAAACTTTTGGTCTGCACTGTATATATATTTTTTTAGGACATTAGAAGGCTTAGAATTTTGGAAGCAATTCTTAAATTTTTCTTTACATTTTTAAGGACCAGTTCAGTTATGAAGTCACTTTGTGGGCCTTACATAGTAGTAACCACCCCAAAACTACATAGTAAAAACTACACCCCTCAAGTTATTCAAAACTGATGTTACAAACTTTGTTAACCCTTTAGGTGCTCCACAAGAATTAAAGGAAAATTGAGATGAAATTTCAAAATTTCACTTTTTTCACAGATTTTCCATTTTAATAAATTTCTTCCTGTAACACAGCAAGGGTTAACAGCCAAACTAAACTCAATATCTATTACCCTGATTCTGCAGTTTACATTAACACCCCATATGTGGTTGTCGACTGCTATATGGGCGCACGGCAGAGCTTAGAACACATGGAGCACAATATGGCTTTTGTAGTGCAGATTTCAATGGAATAATTTTCAGGCTCTGTGTCGCATTTGAAGGTACCCGGAGGTACGCCACAGTGAAAACCCCAAAAAATTGACCCCATTTTGGAAACTACACCCCCCAAGGAATTTTTTAAGAGGTGTAGTGAGCACTTTGGCCCAATATGCATTTCATAGAATTTAGAAATCCTTGGCTGTAAAAAAGAAAAATTACATATTTTACTGAAAAATTTCACTTTAAGCCCAAGTTATTCATTGTCACAAGGGGTAACAGGAGAAAGTCACCACAATTTTTTTTACCCATTTTCTCCTGAATATGGCAACACCCCATATGTGGTTGTCGACTGCTGCATGGGCGCACGGCAGGGGTTGGAAAAGATGGGGCACGATATGGTTTTTGGAGGGCAGATTTCACCGTAAAAAATTAAGATAAAAGCTGTTAGAAATTTTGGTCATCTTACATAACAAAAAGTGCAACAACAAGCGATCAAAAAGGTGTATGCCCCCCAAAATGATACCAATAAAACCGTCACCTCATCCTGAAAAAAAGAGCCCATGCATAAGACAATCGCCCAAAAAGTTAAAAAAAACTATAGCAGAACATGGAGACACTAAAACATCAATTTTATTGGTATCAAAAATGCAATTATTGTGTTAAAAAGTGAAAAAAAAGCTCTATAAAAATATCACATGACTTAACCCCTCAGCTGAACACAGTAAAAAAAAAATATATATTTAAAACAGTGTCAAAAAAAGGCAGCTTACTTCACAAAAATTGCAACACCAAGCGATCAAAAAGGCATATGCCCCCCAAAATAGTACCAATCAAACTCGGCCAGGACCACAGCATTAGGGAGCAGGTCACCTCCTAACGCATCCCTAATCTGACCCTGACTCCTAGCTACATGAGCCGACCTTGAAGGTAGGAGGGCTCATACTCAGGATCCTTGGATCCCTACTCACCCTCCGCAGATACCTGAGCTAGGAGCTGGGTAGACAGCCCGTTCCTCCTGGACGCGGAGAAACAGGAGTCTAAAGTGGCCAAGCTGCAACGGGGATAGGAACATGAACAGCCTATGGATATGGCAGGAGGATGAAAAGTACTTTCTCACCTACCTGCCACAGACACACAGACTGGATCCCGTGGCAATACAAGCTAGTGTCCACACTCAAACATAAATGGACACAGCACACACACAGGAACCCAGATCCATAGGTGCATAAAATATGAAAGAGAAAATAACATCAAGTGAACATCACATATAACATTTTTGACCACAAGGGTGGCCCCCACTGGCAGATGGTATTAGAGAGCAGGAGGGTGCCTCCAGGTTACTACAAGGCTGGAGTACCCCTCAGCTTCAGGTCTCCACAGAGGCTTTATAGCCCAAAGTGGCCACACCCACAGGAAAGGGAATTAACCCTTCCAACACCAACCAGCGAAGTGAAACCACTTAAAGGGGAATACACACACAATAAACACACTGGAGCTGTTACCGCCGGCAACGACATGCGTGGCAACCATGTCCTGGGAGTCAGCCAAAAGGCCGAGACACTGCCACCACATGTACAATATACAACACATTGCCACGGGCAGCCACCAGTGAAGGGAAGTGTCACAGTGCACACCTACATAAACCTTGTGCACACCAGACATACAAAGTGCATACATACAAGGAGAGGTTGCCTGAGACAACCGCATGTTATGACAGCGAGCAGCCTAGCAAGCAGCTCCAGCTGCTCTACTGCCACATACCTCATAAGAACATGTTGCCAGCGGCAACCACAAGTGAGGCAACATATAAGCGGCCCTCACCTGTGGTTGAAACAACCAAATGAGACCGCAGGCAACAGCCTGCGGTTCAGGAGTCACGACCATGACCATGGTCGTGACACTGACATAATTTAAAGTGCAACACCAAGCGATCAAAAAGGCATATGCACCCCAAAATAGAACCAATCAAACTGTCATCTCACCCCGCAAAAAATGAGTCCCTACCTAAGACAATCGATCAAAAAATAATCTATGGCACTGAGACTATGGAGACACTAAAACATTATTTTTTTTGTTTCAAAAATACTATTATTGTGTAAAACTTAAATAAATAAGAAATATTATACATATTAGGTATTGCCACGTCTGTAACGACCTGCTCTATAAAAATCTCACATGATCTAACCCCTCAGGTGAACGCTGTAAAAATAAATAAATAAAAACTGCACCAAAACCACCAATTTATTTGGTCACCTTGCCTCATAAAGTGTAATAATAAATGATCCAAAAATTATATGTACCCAAAAATGGTACCAATAAAAACTTCAAATCTTCATGCAAAAAATGAGCCCCTGCACAAGACGATTGGCAGAAAGATAAAAAAAATATGGCGTTCAGAAAATGGAGACAGAAAATGGAGAGCACTCGCCCTGAAAAGAGTGACCCCCAGACGCTGGAACCTCTGGCCTGGTCTAAAATTCCCTCTCTTCCCTATTGACTAAAAGCATTATTCATGGCGAAACATGCTGGATGGTGCTTTTAGTCAATTGGGAAGAGAGGGAATTTTACACCAGGCCCGAGGTTCCAGCGGCTGGGGGTCGCTCTTTTCAGGGCGAGTGATCCGACTACAGCCTGTTAGCCTTTCCCTACTATAGACCAGTGGGTAGGGGTCAGTAAGTTGATTGACTTAGGGTCCATTCACACGTCCGTAGAATGGGTCCGGATCCGTTCTGCAACATTGCGGAACAAATCCGGACCCATTTATTCTCTATGGGGCCGGAAGAGATGCGGACAGCACACAGTGTGCTGTCCACATACGCATTTCTGGAGCGCAGCCCCAATCTTCCGGTCTGCGGCTCACGAATGTTCTATTCTTGTCCACAATTGCTGACAAGAATACGCAGTTCTATGGGGGTGCCGGCCGGGTGTATTGCGGACCCGCAATACACTACGGACGTGTGAATGGACCCTAAAGCCTAGTTTGTGAAGCACTCCAGCAAAGAGAACCCTGCTAGGTGATCCCCCAGCAAACCAACGAGTAGAGAATATGGCTAACTGCAAATCAGTCCTCTCTTTTTCCCTCGAACAAAGGAAGTGTGTACAAAAGATTCTAACTCACACTGTCTAACTTTTTTAATAGGAGAAAAATAAAAGTTACGTATTATTTCTTATTAAGGTACACTCAGTTTTAGTATAGTTCAACATCTCAATCGGATTTAAGTCTGGACTTTGACTGGGCTGCTCCTTTACAGCAAGTCATACAGGTCCTGAAGCAGCAAAGCAGCCCCAGACCATCACACTACCACCATGTTTGACTGTTCTTTTAAAATGCGGTGTTAGTTTTATGCCAGATGTAAGAGACGCACACCTTCCAAAAAGTTCCACTTTTGTCTCATCAGTCCACAGAATATTTTCCCAAAAGGCTTGGGTATTATCAAGATGTTTTTTTTGGAAAATCAAAGACGGGCCTTTGTTTGTTTGCTTTTTTGGTCAGCAGTGGTTTTCACGAATGAACTCTCCATTGGATACCATTTTTTCCCAGTCTCTTTTTTATTGTTGAATCATGAACACTGACCTTAACTGAGGTAAGTGAGGCCTGCAGTGCATTAGATGTTGTTCTGGGGTTGTTGTTTTTTTGTGACCCCATGGTGAGTCGTTAATGCACTCTTGGCCAGCCACTCCTGGGAAGGTCCACCACTGTTCCATGTTTTCTCCATTTGTGGATAATCGCTCTCACTGTGGTTCTCTGAAGTCCCAAAGCCTTAGAAATGGCCTTGTAACTTTTTCCAGACTTTCGTTCTCATCTGTTGTTGAATTTCTTCAGATCAGGGCATGATGTGTTGATTTTTGAGATCTGTTAGCCTACAGTACTTCATGCTCTCAGACAGCCAAAATCTAAAAGGGCAGTAGTAAAATATAACTATTAATGATTAAAAGTTATATTTTACTACTGCCGTTTTAGATTTTGTATCATATACCATATGGTGGTAGCCTTGTAGGACTACATCTTGTCCCATGAGCAGCAACAGCTCCTGTGGTGGCTGTATTGATTTTATGTTCTCAGACAGGTTCTATTTAAGGGATTTCTTGATTCTACAGGTCTGGCAGCAATCAGGCCTGGCTAGTGGCTAGTGAAATTTAACTCTGCTTTCCAAAAACTGTGGTTAATCACAGTTAAATCATGGGGGCGGGGGGCAATTAGTTTTTTTTTTTACATAGGGACAGGTTTTGAGATAGCTTTTTATCCTTAACCCCTTCCCGACTGCCCACTGTGTATATACGTCCTATCTGCACATGCCCCGTGCAGATAGCATGTACTGTATATACACAGTCAGGCAGCGCTTTATTCCCAGCACTGATCAGTGCTGGGATTAAAGCTCCTGCAATCTAGCAGGAGCAGGTCGGGCCGCGACTGACAGACACAGCGGGGACCCTGAGGAGAAGACAGGAGCGGTTCCTGTGCCGGCAGGAAAGCGCTGAACTAGCGCATAGGGCAGAGCTGCTTCCTCTGTTAGTCCCGCCGCGGGTGTCTGGAGCAGGGGCAGGAGCAGAGCTGCATGATCTAAGGAGACCCTGATCAGCTCTGCTTGTGTGTCATGTCCCCACAGGGGGCTGTTTTCTCCTGTAACTGGGGCTCCTGTGGATGCCCCAGTTAGGGCTCATGCACACGACAGTATTTTGTGTTCAGTATACTGGCCGTTTTTTTTAGTTCAGTATGCGGTACATATACTGAACCATTCATTTCAATGGTTCAGCAAAATAACTGAAGTGTCTCCGTGTGCATTCCGTTTCAGTGAAAAGATAGAACATGTCCTATTCTTGTCCGCAAATCACGGTGCTTGGCTCCATTCAAGTCAATGGGTCCGCCAAAAAAACGGAACACATACGGAAATGCATCTGTTTGTCTTCCATATCTGTTCCGTTTTTGCGGAACCATCTATTGAAAATGTTATGCCCAGCACAATTTTTTCTATGTAATTACTGTATACTGTATATGGCATACGGAAAAACGGAAAGGAAACGGAAACACAACGGAAACAAAAAAGGGAATGGATCTGTAAAAACAGACTGCAAAACACTGAGAAAGCAATACGGTCGTGTGCATGAGCCCTTACAGTGGAAACAGTGAAAAAAAAAAGAAAAAAAAAGAAAAAACTCAGTGTCCTCCAGAGGTCTTTTAATGACCTCCTGGGGGACATATTGTGTGCCAAATAAGAAATTAAAACATAATAAAAAATAATAATTATTTTTTAAATAATTTTTTAAATGCAGTCGCTAAGAGAAACCGTCACCATAGTCGCCCCGTTCACTCAAACCTATACATGTTATATATGAAAATGATCGTCACAAAATAGGGAACCCATTGCAATAATAAATTTTTGTTTCAGCTTTAATTGAAAAAACAAAAACCTATAATCCCCCCCAAATTTTTTTAATAATAATAAGCTGTTTTCCTCCAAATTAAACCTTCTCAAAATCAAAAAAAATTCTCAAAAAAATATTTTGGTAGTCAAACAAATACAAAATCTACGGTCACTAAACCTCCACGTGCACAAAATCTCAAAAAGTTGCCTGGACATTCGGGCCTTTTTTGGGCCCAGGCATGAAAGGGTTAATAGATTAATCATTTAAAAGTTGCTTTTTTGTATTTACTCAGGTTACCTTTGTTTGGTATTCAAATTTGTTTCATAATCTGAAACTTTAAATGGGACAAAAGTGCTAAAACAAAAGAAAATACTTTTTCACAGCACTGTATCTATCTATCTAGTCTGAATGTCTATCTCTATATCTATTCTCTCCTTTCTTTTTCCTTTCCTTCTTTCTTTCTTTCTTTCTTTCTTTCCCACAAGTCTATTCATCCATATATCTAACTAATAAGGCCTCATGCACACGACCGTTCCGTTTTTGCGGTCCGCAAACCACAGATCTGCAAAAAACGGAAGCCGCCCGTGTGCCTTCCGCAATTTGCGGAACGGAACGGGCGGCCCATTGTAGAAATGCCTATTCTTGTCCGCAAAACGGACAAAAATGGGACATGCTATATTTTTTTGGGGCAGAGTGCTGTCAGCATCTTTTGCGGCCCCATTGAAGTGAATGGGTCTGCACCCGAGCCGCAAAAAATGCGGCTCGGATGCGGACCACAACAACGGCCATGTGCATGAGGCCTAAGTCTGTGATTCTAATACTATTTTTTAGCCAACTATAGCGACCTACTTGTAAAAGCCGCAGTCGTTGCTTACCGAATGAACTATGACCTCTAACAAAACCTGGCAGTGAATGGACTACACTATAATAATGGGGTATTCATTATAAAATATAGTACTCGCTTGGCAAATTATAGACATTTGGTTTTGGTATTAAAAGGGTTAATCTATTAGTATAAAATTTGTTAATCTATGGGAGTAATAAAGTAATAATACACATCCTAAGGCCTCATGCACACGACCGTTGTGTGCATCCGTGGCCGTTGTGCCGTTTTCCGTTTTTTTTTGCGGACCCATTGACTTTCAATGGGTCCGTGGAAAAATCGGAAACTGCACCGTTTGGCAGCCGCATCCGTGATCCGTTTTTCCTGGCCGTAAAAAAAATATGACCTGTCCTATTTTTTTCACGGCCAACGGTTCACGGACCCATTCAAGTCAATGGGTCCGTGAAAATCACGGATGCACACAAGATTGTCATCCGTGTCCGTGATCCGTGTCCGTGATCCGTGTCCGTTTTTTCCTATCATTTCAATGGCAAACTTGACTTAGATTTTTTTTTCATTTTTCATGTCCGTGGATCCTCCAAAAAACAAGGAAGACCCACGGACGAAAAAACGGTCACAGATCACGGACCAACGGAACCCCGTTTTGCGGACAGTGAAAAAATACTGTCGTGTGCATGAGGCCTAATAGTAACAAAAGTAATAACATTTATATAGAAATGCAAATACATACTGTATAAACTACCTGAGTAATAAACAGTAGACGCATAGTAGCTAGTAAGTATTAGTCACTATAAAACAGGCATGGTCATGTGCATTGACCTGGCAATAAAGGAGTTAAACCATGTAATGATGATGACGATGATGATAATAATATTGCTATGATAATGATGATAACGTAGTCACCTGGCATGGCTGGTCTGTGTGCAGTCCTCCTCCTCCCCCAAAGTCTTTGTTCTGTATGTAGGAGCCCCCGGCTCAGTGCAAGGACTGACAAAGAAGCTTTGGGGGAGCCCTGGAGAAGCTTGGACCTCCCCACCACCACTAGTGACAGCCCCGTGCTGAGTAGGCACATTCTGACACTGGAACGGTTCATCTCATTGTGAGGATGTCCTCATCAGAAACTGAAAATGGGATTGTCACATGTGAGTCCCTGACACAATGGACTGTAAGACATGGGAAGCGGGACTGGGTTATTTTATGGGAGGGGAGGCATACAGTAATTAGGAACAAAGCAGATTGTGAACATTGCACCCACCTCCCCTACACTATCCCGCTTCTCTTTGTCCCTAAGCATTTTCATGTCATTTGTATGACAGGAGTGTATGGCTTGTGTTTGTTACTAATTGTTACTATTCCATACATGATACACAGAGCTGAGTGGTGGCAGGAGCAGTGGATACAGCGTATCTATCATGTGTATCACATGTTATCCTGGGTATATCACATACATGATATATAGGACTGTACGGTGTCAGGAGCAGTGGATACAGCATATCTATCATGTGTATCACATGTTATCCTGGGTATATCATATATATGATATATAGGACTGTATGGTGACAGGAGCAGTGGATACAGCGTATCTATCATGTGTATCACATGTTATCCTGGGTATATTACATACATGATATATAAGACTGTACGGTGTCAGGAGCAGTGGATACAGCATATCTATCATGTGTATCACATGTTATCCTGGGTATATCATATATATGATATATAGGACTGTATGGTGACAGGAGCAGTGGATACAGCATATCTATCATGTGTATCACATGTTATCCTGGGTATATTACATGCATGATATATAGGACTGTACGGTGTCAGGAGTAGTGGATACAGCATATCTATCATGTGTATCACATGTTATCCTGGGTATATCATATATATGATATATAGGACAGTACGGTGTCAGGAGCAGTGGATACAGCATATCTATCATGTGTATCACATGTTATCTTGGGTATATTACATACATGATATATAGGACTGTACGGTGTTAGGAGCAGTGGATACAGCGTATATATCATGTGTATCACATGTTATCCTGGGTATATCACAAATATGATATATAGGACTGTACGGTGTCAGGAGCAGTGGATACAGCATATCTATCATGTGTATCACATGTTATCCTGGGTATATCATATATATGATATATAGGACTGTATGGTGTCAGGAGCAGTGGATACAGCATATCTATCATGTGTATCCCATGTTATCTTGGGTATATTACATACATGATATATAGGACTGTACGGTGTTAGGAGCAGTGGATACAGCGTATATATCATGTGTATCACATGTTATCCTGGGTATATCACATATATGATATATAGGACTGTACAGTGTCAGGAGCAGTGGAAACAGCGTATCTATCATGTGTATCACATGTTATCCTGGGTATATCACATATATGATATATAGGACTGTACGGTGTCAGGAGCAGTGGATACAGCGTATCTATCACGTGTATCACGTTATCCTGGGTATATCACATATATGATATATAGGACTGTACGGTGACAAGAACAGTGGATACAGTATATCACATGATATTCTGGGTTTATCACATATATGATATACAGGACTTCCGGATTTTCTGGTAGAGAGCAAAAATTCATGGTTCCATCAATTACAGCAAGTCATACAGGTCCTGAAGCAGCAAATATATTGTGTGTGTATATATATATATATATATATATATATATATATCACACACTATACATGGTGCTGTGTTGTGAGAGGAGTGGTGGATACAGTGTATTCTGTATATATATCACCCACTATACAGGGTGCTGTGTGGTGACAGGAGTGGTGGATACAGTGTATTCTGCATATATATCACACACTATACAGGGTGCTGTGTGGTGACAGGAGTGGTGGATACAGTGTATTCTGTATATATATATCTATATATATATATATATATATATATATATATTGCACACTGTATGGGGTGCTGTGTGGTGACAGGAGTGGTGGATACAGTGTAATCTGTATATATATCACACACTATACGGGGTGCTGTGTGGTGACAAGAGTGGTGGATACAGTGTAATCTGTATATATATCACACACTATACGGGGTTCTGTGTGGTGACAGGAGTGGTGGATACAGTGTAATCTGTATATATATCACACACTATATGGGGTGCTGTGTGGTGACAGGAGTGGTGGATACAGTGTAATCTGTATATATATCACACACTATACGGGGTTCTGTGTGGTGACAGGAGTGGTGGATACAGTGTAATCTGTATATATATCACACACTATACGGGGTGCTGTGTGGTGACAGGAGTGGTGGATACAGTGTAATCTGTATATATATATCACACACTATATGGGGTGCTGTGTGGTGACAGGAGTGGTGGATACAGTGTATTCTGTGTTATTCTGGGTATATTGCAATGCAGGAGTGGTGGATACAGAGCTCTATAATATATATACATATCTTCCATTTATTATACATTAGCACTGTATTCTGGACGGATCATGTGGCCACATCTGGCAGGCCCAGGATTTATTCTCACAATCCAATCACTTCTTCCTGACACAACTGTTAATTGCTGTCCTGCTAAGAGACATTTTCCGTGGGTGCAATTATGACTCCTCTTGTATCCATGTTACCATGGAAATGACAAATCCCCACCCCCACCCCCCAAAACAATCCATGCAAATGGCAAATGGGATACCTGTAATGGATGATTAGTAAGTGCAAAAGAGGCCTGCACACCCCATTATGAAGGTGACCCCAAATGGTAAACCTAATATGTGCAGGATACAAAGAGTTAAACCTAGAAGCTCCTTGCTGATCATGTGACGTGATCTGGGCCTCTCTGCATTATTACTAAGGACACAGGTCTGTTATATATGATAGACATTATAGCGGTAATATAGAGAGAAAACGGATAGATGTGAGATAGATAGATATTGGTAGAGAGATAGATAGATAGATATATAGATATATATAATAGATAGAAAAATAGATAGATAGATAACTGTAGATATATATGAGCTAGATATTGGTAGATGGATAGATAGATAGATATTGGTAGATAGATGGATATTAGTAGATGGATGGATAGAGAGATAGATAGATGGATAGATAGAAGATAGATGGATAGATAGAAGGTAGATGGATAGAGAGATAGATATAATAGATATGAGGTGGATAGATCGATCGATCGATCTCCACCTGGAAACGACCATTCCCTATGGGAGAAGACCCCCAGACACTATTCCTGCACTGTACAGGGGCAGTAGCCCCCCTTCCCCCTATCTTCAGGTTTGACAGTGTCTAAGGGGCCCTAACACAAAGCCCATCATGCCGGGGCCATCCCAAGCCGAGACCTGTGAGGTTAACACAAAAGCCCGGATGCTACTGAACTGTAATAATGTTATAACAAGCCTGTGATGTCACTGCCGGCATTAACCCCTTCAGCTTCCCCTCCCCCACACACACCCCCTTTGTACCTGTGCAGTCCTCTGACTCTGGCTCCTGGAGGCGGTAGGGGTCGCTGATGATGATGTTGGGGTCACTGTGGGATCTGCCCCTCTTGTGAAATGGTCCGGGAAGCTCTTGAGGTGTTGCCATCAGCCTCAGGGTGTAGGGATACTTGAGCAGGTTGCATTAAAGAGGCGGCTGGGTGCCAGGTGCCCAAGCAAAGGCAGAAGAAGAGGGGGCACACAATTCAGCAGACGGGGGTCCCCTGGAATCCACCCCGGGCAGCAGAGTGGGGTCCTCGCATCATCTTAAGCTCCAAAAATCGCTGCACATCATCCAATGAGGCCAGGGAGACACCAGATCCCCCTCCCCAAATCCTCCCCTCCAATGCTCTCCCGAAAGCAGTAGCAGAAAACATTGGGATTTTACCATCATCCCTTGCGAGAGGGATGCACCATGCTGACGTCTGCAGCGCTGCCAGCTGAAATACCTGCACTGCAACAGCGCTGCTGGGCCGGGGGCAGTGCGGGCTCTGCTGTGTCCTGCTGTGCCAGGGGCCGTGGGCAGTGCGGGCTCTACTGTGCCAGGGGCAGTGCGGGCTCTGCTGTCTGCTGTGCCAGGGGCCGGGGGCAGTGCGGGCTCTGCTGTGCCAGGGGCCGGGGGCAGTGCGGGCTCTGCTGTGCCAGGGGCCGGGGGCAGTGCGGGCTAAGCTGTGTCCTGCTGTAGTGACAGAACACACATAAATGGCAAATAGGGGGCAGTGGAATGCTATAGGAGGCGAAACAGATAGTATAACAACAATGCGTATAACACGTAAATAAACAATAGAACAAAATAATACATAGAAATATATATATATGTTTCTGCTCTTCATCAATAGATATTTTGTCCAATTTCATCTTAAAAGGTCCAATAGATATCAGATATGTAATATACACGCAATGTATTTCCATATAAAATATAATACAGAAATAATATAATACAATTTTCATGCTATATAAAATAATATGACACAAAACAACACACAGTAGTATACTATACAATATTATCTAACAATATAATTTAATAACATATAACATAATACAATTTAATACACATATGATTCTAAACAATAGAATACAATAAATGATATATACACAGTACAGACCAAAAGTTTGGACACACCTTCTCATTCAAAGAGTTTTCTTTATTTTCATGACTATGAAAATTGTAGATTCACACTGAAGGCATCAAAACTATGAATTAACACATGTGGAATTATATACATAACAAAAAAGTGTGAAACAACTGAAAATATGTCATATTCTAGGTTCTTCAAAGTAGCCAGCTTTTGCTTTGATTACTGCTTTGCACACTCTTGGCATTCTCTTGAGGAGCTTCAAGAGGTAGTCACCTGAAATGGTTTTCACTTCACAGGTGTGCCCTGTCAGGTTTAATAAGTGGGATTTCTTGCCTTATAAATGGGGTTGGGACCATCAGTTGCGTTGTGGAGACGTCAGGTGGATACACAGCTGATAGTCCTACTGAATAGACTGTTAGAATTTGTATTATGGCAAGAAAAAAGCAGCTAAGTAAAGAAAAACGAGTGGCCATCATTACTTTAGGGCTGGGTTCACACCTGAGCGTTGCACAAACGCGCGTTTCACGCGCGTTTTTGTCGCGCATTTTTATGCACGTTTTTTGTAATAGTAAATAGACGCGCGTTTGTGTGATTGACTACAGTGTCCTATGGCCACAAACGCACGTCAAAACGCCCCAAAGTCGCTCATGTACTTTTTTGAGCGTCGGGCGTTTTACAGCGCGATCGTACGCGCTGTAAAACGCCCAGGTGTGAACCATTCCCATAGGGAATCATTGGTTTCTCCTTGTTGAGCGTTTTACAGCGCGTAACGCTCAGGTGTGAACCCAGCCTAAGAAATGAAGGTCAGTCAGTCCGAAAAATTGGGAAAACTTTGAAAGTGTCCCCAAGTGCAGTCACAAAAACCATCAAGCGCTACAAAGAAACTGGCCCACATATGGACTGCCCCAGGAAAGGAAGACCAAGAGTCACCTCTGCTGCAGAGGATAAGTTCATCCGAGTCACCAGCCTCCGAAATCGCAGGTTAACAGCAGCTCAGATTAGAGACCAGGTCAATGCCACACAGAGTTCTAGCAGCAGACACATCTCTAAAACAACTGTTAAGAGGAGACTGTGTGAATCAGGCCTTCATGGTAGAATATCTGCTAGGAAACCACTGCTTAGGACAGGCAACAAGCAGAAGAGACTTGTTTGGGCTAACGAACACAAGGAATGGACATTAGACCAGTGGAAATCTGTGCTTTGGTCTGATGAGTCCAAATTTGAGATCTTTGGTTCCAACCACTGTGTCTTTGTGCGATGCAGAAAAGGGGAACGGATGGACTCTACATGCCTGGTTCCCACCGTGAAGCATGGAGGAGGAGGTGTGATGGTGTGGGGGTGCTTTGCTGGTGACATTGTTGGGGAGTTATTCAAAATTGAAGGCATACTGAACCAGCATGGCTACCACAGCATCTTGCAGAGGCATGCTATTCCATCCGGTTTGCGTTTAGTTGGACCAGCATTTATTTTTCAACAGGACAATGACCCCAAACACACCTCCAGGCTGTGTAAGGGCTATTTGACCATGAAGGAGAGTGATGGGGTGCTGCGCCAGATGACCTGGCCTCCACAGTCACCGGACCTGAACCCAATCGAGATGGTTTGGGGTGAGCTGGACCACAGAGTGAAGGCAAAAGGGCCAACAAGTGCTAAGCATCTCTGGGAACTCCTTCAAGACTGTTAGAAGACCATTTCAGGTGACTACCTCTTGAAGCTTATCAAGAGAATGCCAAGAGTGTGCAAAGCAGTAATCAAAGCAAAAGGTGGCTACTTTGAAGAACCTAGAATATGACATATGTTCAGTTGTTTCACACTTTTTTGCTATGTATATAATTCCACATGTGTTAATTCATAGTTTTGATGCCTTCAGTGTGAATCTACAATTTTCATAGTCATGAAAATAAAGAAAACTCTTTGAATGAGAAGGTGTGTCCAAACTTTTGGTCTGTACTGTATATATATACAGGAGTAAACACAGACAGTAAAGGGCCCCTGTGCAAACAATGTGCCTGCCCCCTCCCCCCCCTTTTCCCTCAGTGCTTTATGGCAACGGGCAGGAAGGCATCTAGCATTTCTGCTGTGAGGCAAAATTGACATGTACCCCCCCCATGCCAAATTCTTAACCCATTGTGTGCATCCGTGTCCGTTTCGTCATTTTTCACAGTTTAGCGGAGGTCCCATTCATTTCTATGGAGCTGTGAAAAAAAACTGATAGTCCTCCGTTTTTTATCTGCATCCGAGATCCGTGATTCCAGTCCGTCAGAAAAATATAACCTGTCCTATTCTTGTCAGTGGAAAACGGAGGACGGACCCATTCTACAAGACCTTGGTGCAATAAAATTACACTTTTCATTAACCTTCCTTTTTTGTCCCGTCAGGCAAAAAAAAAGGAAGACACCAGGAAACACAACTGAAGCCAAATCGGACAAGGGCCACTGAAGCCAAATCACTGACAGTGAAAAAACACTGTCGTGTGCATGAGGCCTAACCTCTTCCCTCCAGCTTTACTCTTAGGCCTCTTTCACACTACCGTATGGCTATTTCAGTGTTTTGCGGTCTGTTTTTCACGTTTTTGTTTCCGTTTCCGTTCCATTTTTCCGTTCCGTTTTTCAGTATGGCATATATAGTATACAGTAATTACATAGAAAAAATTGGTCTGGGCATAACATTTTCAATAGATGGTTCCTCAAAAACGGAATAGATACGGAAGACATACGGATGCATTTCCATATGTGCTCTGGTTTTTTTTGCGGACCCATTGACTTGAATGGAGCCACGGAGCGTGATTTGCGGGCAATAATAGGACATGTTCTATCTTTCAATGGAACAGAAAAACGGAAATATGTAAACGGAATGCATACGGAGTACATTCCGTTTTTTTGAGGAACCATTGAAATTAATGGTACCGTATACGGAACGCAACAAACGGCCCGCAAAACGAAAAAAAAAAACGGTGGAGGAACTATTGAAATGAATGGTACCGTACACGGAACGCAACAAACAGCCCGCAAAACGAAAAAAAAAAAAAAAAAACGGCAGTGTGAAAGAGGCCTTAAAAACATACTTGGAAACCATTATATACCGAGCTACAAACATACTGTACAGGAGAATACAGCGCCCCATACCTCTTACATCTAGTGACTTCTTCTCTGATGTAGATATTCTCTTTCCTCCTTCTCCATTCAGACCAGACCACCATGATGACTTCTTTCAGCCATCTCTTGTCTCAGCAGAGTACAAAAAAAAACCAAAAACATAAATAAAATAACAATCTAATAAAATACAAATAACTGCACCCATGAAATAGTATTTCTGACACTAATAGTGTATCCGTAATGTCCCCCACAAATAATTGCTCTAAACTGATAGTGTGCCAGGGTGCCACCAATAGAAATCCCACCAAAGTCCCACCAATAGAAATAATTATCTACCAGAGTGCACTTAGTGTTAACAGTGCCCCCAATAGTAATAATGTCGCTATTGTACCCTAAAAGTAATAATGCCCCCATAGTGCCCATACTAGTAATCATGTTCCCCGTAGCCCCTTAGTAGTACTAATTCTCCTTACAATGAGGGCCCCCTGGGAAAAATGCCCCCTTATAATGTGCACCAGTACAAAAATAACCCCCTATAATGTGTGACAATACAAAAAATACCCCCTTGCTTTTAGTTCCGACCCCCACATCAGACCTCAAATCAGATCCTCAAATCAAACCTCCATAGCAGATCCTCAAATCAAACCGCCATATCAGATGCTCAGACCCCCTTATCAGATGCTCAGACCCCCATATCAGATGCTCAGTCCCCTATATTAGATGCTCAGGCCCCCCAGGCTAGTGGATGGAGGACTCCAGTCCGGCCACCACCATGCCGGCTCCCCATAGAAGTGAATGGGAGCGTACTGCGCATGCGCGCCCCACGCTCACGTTCCTTTTTATGGGGCCGACGGAAATAGCTGAGCCAGTGCTTGGCTATTTTCGCCGGCCCCATAAAAAATGAATGGAGGGCGGCTATAAATGCGCAGTGAGCCCTCCTTCACTTGCGGGGCTCCGTTCTCGATATAGGTGCGGGTCCCGCACCTATAAGACAATGGGCGCATATCCTAGCGATATGCCCACATTATCCATGATGAGACAACCCCTTTACCCTAAGTTCACACCTGAGCGTTTTACAGCGCGTTCAAACGTGCTGTAAAACGCTCAACACATGAAAAGCAATGCTTCCCTATGGGAATGGTTCTCACCTGGGCGTTTTACAGCGCGTACGATTGCGCTGTAAAACGCCCGACGCTCAAACAAGTACTTGAGCTTCTTTGGGGCGTTTTGACGCGCGTTTGTGGCCATAGGACACTGCAGTCAATGACACAAATGCGCGTTTACTATTACAAAAAACGTGCGTCAGAAACGCGCGTCAGAAACGCGCGTCAGACGCGCGTTTGGGAAACGCTCAGGTGTGAAAGCAGGGTTAATGTTAGCTTGCCGATCACTAGGAAAAGAGGTCGAAACCATAGCAGCATGTTCCAGTTCTATACATGTCAGTGGTAGATGTGGAGCTCTCAATCTCATAGGCCCCTTTCACACGAGCGAGTTTTCTGCGCGGGTGAAATGCGTGACGTGAACGCACAGCACCCGCACTAAATCCTGACCCATTCATTTCAATGTGGCTGTGTACATGAGCGTTGTTTTTCACGCATCAGTTCTGCGTTGCGTGAAAATCGCAGCATGTTCTATATTCTGCGTTTTTCATGCAGCCCTGGCCCCATAGAAGTGAATGGGGCTGCGTGAAAAACGCATTGCATCCACAAGCAAGTGCGGGTGCGATGCGTTTTTCACTGATGGTTGCTAAGAGAAATTGTTTGTAAACCTTCAGTTTTTTATCACGCCCGTGAAAAACGCATCAAAACGCATTGCACCCGCGCGTAAAAAACTGAACAACTGAACGCAATCGCAGACAATATTGACTGAACTTGCTTGCAAAATGGTGCGAGTTTCACTGAACGCACCCTGAACGCATCCGGAGCCACCGCTCCATACAATTCCATCCTCCGGTGGATGTGTTGGTGGGAAAGAAGGAAAGAAGGGAGTCATTTAGTCTTAAGATATGCATATTTCATACTTCATTTCCCCTTGGGGTGGAGCTGAAAGGAAATGATTGCTTCCTTTCGGGTGCCCCCCATATTACAGTTGACTCCTTGGGATACCAGCAGTAGTACCCCCCCTGTGATCTTTTTATCGTCGGAGAACCCAAGGCCTTAGACCCTACAGTGAAATTTCCAGGTGGGCCAATGACCAGGGGCTGCCCGAGCCCTCCTGACTGCCACTAACCATGTACATAAGGATCTTATGCTCTCAGCATTAATTTAAAGTAGTACCAGGAACATCAGGTACTTACACACCTGGCCAGCAGCTTCAGGAGCCTTCCTAAATTCAACTGTATTGCCCTCCTCAATATGATGATAGGACGGTATTTTGTGCTGCACTACGTATTGCTGGCGCTCCCTACTTCTGTTGTCCCTGCCTACTTGTTTTGCCCCACCATCTGTCAATTTGGACTCGCCCACAATATGGGGCCACTTTTTTTTTTTTTTCCATGGCCACTTCAAGTTCCTAGTCTACCCAGGGGAACCCTTCCCAACTAAGAGATTGAACAAGCTGGCCAGCTCCTTTAATATCATACATCTGATGTCATCCACACATACTGACCAGTTTTGGGAGGGAACCTACAAACTGGTGTGATTGTCAAAACCAGGCGACTCCTGTTATTGTGCCGATAATAGACACCACATCCAGTATAAAGATGGTGACATGAGACATAAGGTCGGCCTTGCAGACAAGTATTTTTCCAGCTGACTCCATCAGTCTATTGTCCTCCAGGGAGCAGTTGTGTGCAGCACATTATCCTTCAGCAGAGGTTTTCCATCATCTGACCTGTACTCAGAGACTGTGGTCAGCATCACCAAGATGAGATGTCTGAAGCAGTTTATAAGCATCTGTCCAGTTAACCACTTCCAGACTGGGCCACTTACTGTCACGGTGTGGTGTGGGAACTAACTCCATACTGAACACAGAAAGGAAAGGAAAAGGTATTAGGTCTGGAATCTAGGGAAAGGGAAATGGTCACACCTAGTGAGTCCCTACGGCAAGTCCTGACTGCTATCAGTATGAACAGACCTTGATGGTAGGAATGTTCATACACAGGAAACTAAGCCCAATATCACCCTAACAGGTCCCTGCAGATAGTATCAGGACACAGATGGCCTATTCCTCCCCAGATGAAGAAATAGAAGACGCCCTTAGGCCTAATATCAGGAGGTAGGGTAAAAAAACAAAGAAGATACACTTAACTTCCAGAAGAGCAGGAACTGTGGGGTTTCGCTCTAGTAGACAGGATTAGCGGACGCAGTATAGAGGTGTGGGGTTCCTCTCTGGTAGACAGGATTAGCGGATGCAGTATAGAGGCAACAACAAGTTCTTTGGCTCAAACAGTTCAGTGTTTTATTCACACTTTAGGCAAGTGACAAAACAAGCAGTCATAAACAAGCAAAAAGTCACCTTGCGGTGTTGGTGGTAATTCACACCATGCGGCAATTCTGCCTCAAAGAATCTTTGAGCATAGCAGCACCAACCTGTTTTCACACCAAACAGGTAGCAAGCCTTCCCAGACACAAGGCTCCCAGATCCCAACACAGAGACCTGGCTTCTGAACCCAGCTGCCTATTTGACCGCCTCCGGACCGCCTAACGCAGGATCGCGGTCCGGAGGCGGCAGTCTGAGGCACAGTCACGCATATACACGTCATTTCGCAAGACGTGAGATGACGCTCACAGCCGCTCGCGCATGCGCATAGCAGGCCGGCAAAAGTTCGAGGGGGGTTGCATCATCAGCCTGCCAGCCAATGATCGTGGCTGGCAGGCTGATGATTTAAAAAAAAAAAAAGAATCACAGGCCAGTTAACACTTTATATTTATAAATATAAAGTGTTAAATGGCTGCTGTGCTCCTCTGCTGATTCTTTTCGTCGGTTGGTTTCAGCAGAGGAACACAGTTCACAGTGAGTACACAAGACACAACACTTAGCCCCCAGATAACCCCCCATCACCCCAATTAACCCCTTGATCGCCCCTGTCAATCACCTACTGAAAGGGAAAAAAGTGATCAGTGTAAACTGTCACTTTTTTTTTCACTGGTATTGACTGATAGGTTTTAGGATAGTTTAGGCCCCTTGGTTAGGTAGTTAGCAATTGGTTAGCGCCCAGCCCACTGCACCGCAGTCACTGATTCGCTGATTAGCGTATCGCTAATCAGCATTTGTACTTTTATTGTATCTGTAAGTGATCAAAACTGATCACAGTCAGATCTATAATAGTATTAGTGTCACCTTAGTTCGCCCTCCACCCAAAACGCAGTGTTTGCCCGATTAGGCCTGATCGGTCGCCCACACGTGCGTTCACCCACGCCTGCCCCGCCGCAGTGACAAAAAATTATTTATTTTTGATCACTGCATATTCACTTTACAAGCGCTGCGGCGATAAAAAAAATCAGTTTTGATATTTTTTATCAACCGCAGCGGCCTCCGGTACTTCGCTAGCCTCCCATTTGTAAGACAGGCTTGCTTTTTTTCTTGGGTAGTCTCAGGGAATACCCCCTAAATTTAGTAGTCCAAATGTCAAACAAGGGGTATTCTTCTGAAAAGGCCTACGGGATTCTGACCCAGTCGGATGAGGGATGGGAACCCTCATCTGACGAATCTAGCGGGTCAGAATATGAACCTGTAGAAAGCAGTGGAAGTCTGACCCAAAGTTCGGACAAGGAGGTTGAGGTCCCTGATACCACCAGGCGTACCCGGCCCCATGTTGCTACACCACAGGTTGCGCAGGATCCGCTTCAAGGGCAGCAGAGTGGGGCTGGCGCTGTCGGATTACGTGGTGAGGCATACACCAGCAGCGCAGCCCACCCTGGACCTAGTACTAGCACTGCCGTACAACATGGTGAACTGGCGAGCACCAGAAGGGCAGTTGAAGCCCGTAGACCCCCTAGAGTCCCTGAGGTGCTGGCAAACCCTGATTGGCAGTCCCCAACTTCAACCGCACCATTAGTTACCCCTTTCACCGCCCAGTCTGGAGTTCGGGTTGAGACAGCTCAGATAGGTTCGGCCCTGGGATTTTTTGAGCTGTTCTTGACTGCGGAGCTCTTGGACATAGTCGTAACAGAAACAAACCGGTATGCCACTCAATTTATATCCGCCAACCCCGGAAGCTTTTATGCCTTTCCAAGTTTCTGAATTAAAAAAAATTCTGAGCCTTCTCCTCAACATGGGTCTAACCAAAAAGCATGAATTGCGGTCATATTGGTCCACGAACCCAATTCATCACATGCCCATGTTCTCTGCTGCCATGTCCAAGGCACGATTTGAGGCCATCCTGAGTTTCCTGCACTTTAGCGATAACACCACCTCCTGTCCCAGAGGCCACCCAGCTTTTGACCGGCTCCACAAAATTCGGCCCCTCATAGACCACTTCAACCAGAAATTTGCAGATTTGTATACCCCTGAGCAAAACATCTGTGTAGACGAGTCCCTTATACATTTTACCGGGCGCCTTGGCTTCAAACAATACATCCCAAGCAAGCGCGCCCGGTATGGGGTCAAATTGTATAAGCTCTGTGAAAGGGCCACAGGCTATACCCACAAATTTCGGATCTATGAGGGTAAAGATCAGACCCTGGAGCTGGTCGGTTGCCCTGACTACCTGGGGAGCAGTGGGAAGACAGTCTGGGACTTGGTGTCACCCTTATTTGGCAAGGGGTACCATCTTTAAGTGGACAATTTCTACACAAGTGTGCCCCTCTTCAGGCATTTGTTCCTAGAACAGATTAGCTGCTGTGGCACCGCGCGACCTGGTCGCAAGGGCTTCCCCCAACGGCTCGTTACCACCTGTCTTGCAAGGGGGGAGAAGGCTGCCTTGTGTAATGAAGAACTGCTCGCGGTGAAATGGAGAGACAAGCGTGACGTTTACATGCTCTCCTCCATTCACGCAGACACGACAATACAAATTGAACGAGCAACCAGTGTCATTGAAAAGCCCCTCTGTGTCCACGACTATAATTCACTCATGGAAGGGGTGGACTTCAATGACCAGATGTTGGCTCCTTATCTACTTTCCCGCAGGACCAGACGCTGGTATAAGAAGGTGTCTGTATATTTAATTCAATTGGCTCTGTATAATTGTTTTGTTCTCCACCGTAAGGTTGGGAGAACAGGATCCTTCCTCAAATTTCAGGAAGAGATCATCGAGAACTTCCTGTATCCAGGAGGTTCCGTGGCCCCATCCACCAGTGTAGTGAGCCGTCTACACGAGCAACATTTCCCCAGTGTCGTTGCTGGTACCTCAAACCGACTGCCACCCCGAAAAAAATGTCGTGTCTGTATCAGGAGTGGAATAAGGCGTGACACCAGCTATTTCTGTCCTGACTGCCCTGACCACCCCGCCCTATGCTTAGGGGAGTGTTTCCAGAAGTACCACACACAGGTACACTTGGCATAGGGATTGCATCTCACAGGACAGGCACACAGGGCTATTAGGGCCCATTCACACAGAGCTGCTGCAAACTTCTCCTTTCACCTGGGACAAAGTGCATAATGTACTTCGCCACATCTTTGGGCGATTTGCGCTTTGCACATTGTCCTATGGGGAAGGAGAGGTTTGTCCTATAAAGGTAAAAAAAAAAATCAAAAAAAAAAATCACCGGTAAGCAAAAAAGTTAACGTTCTGTTCAAAAAGTCATTTTTTTTTTTGGGGTAGTTACATTCCTTATAGTGCAATATATGAGAATATAATGGTGTTACTTACTTTCATTCGGCCGTCTCTTATAAAAACGAAGTTTTATAATATGCAAATCAGGTCTCTACCAGCAAGTAGGGCGTCTACTTGCTGGTAGCCGCCGCAAAAAAACGCCCCCTCGTCGTGTTGATTGACAGGGCCAGCCGCGATCTCCTTCTCCGGCCGGCCCTGTCAGCATTTTAAAAATCGCGCGCCTCTGTTCATTCGGCGCAGGCGCTCTGAGATGAGGCTCGTCTCCTCAGAACTCCCTCAGTGCGCCTGCGCCGATGACATCACCGAAAGAGAAGACGTCATCAGTGCAGGCGCACTGAGGGAGTTCTGAGGAGACGAGCCTCCTCATCTCAGAGCGCCTGCGCCGAATGAACAGAGGATTTTTAAAATGCTGACAGGGCCGGCCGGAGGAGGAGATCGCGGCTGGCCCTGTCAATCAACACGACGAGGGGGCGGTTTTTTGCGGCGGCTACCAGCAAGTAGACGCCCTACTTGCTGGTAGAGACCTGATTTGCATATTATAAAACTTCGTTTTTATAAGAAACGGCCGAATGAAAGTAAGTAACACCATTATATTCTCATATATCGCACTATAAGGAATGTAACTACCCCCCCAAAAAAATGACTTTAGTAGGGTGACAGAAGCCCTTTAAATAAAGTTTATATGTTCTGTTCAAATGTTATTATAAAGTTAATAAATTTATTGCGTTGCGGCCTGTTTTTTTTTTTTTTTTACCTTCCAGGTGGACCAACCGATCGACTAGCTGCAGCACTGATGTGCATTCTGACAGAGGCATTGCGCTGCTGTCAGATTACACGCAAGTCGGTGTATGCGGCGCTGCAAGACGAGATTTCTCCTCTGCAGTAAAAGATACGTTTGCCGAGGCATATGAGCTGAGGAGGCGGCGGTGTTCATATGCTTTGGCAAACACTTTGTATATATAAAAAAAATAATAAAAAATTCCCGGCAATGATTTATTCATCCACATCGATTGATGTGAATGGAGAAATCGGGTTTGCCAGGGCATACGAGCTAAGTGGGTATGGATGTTGGGCGGAGCTCCTATGTCCTGGCAGACGCCTTTCCCCTCTTTTTTTGGCAGAGATTTTTTCATCCACATTGATCGATGTGAATGAAGAAATCTGTGCCGTTCATTTTGTTTTTCAGCTCAGAGGCTGAACGAAAAAAAATAATCTCATTACTCATATGCTCAATATAAGGAGAATAGCAGAAACTCTGAATGCTGGCCATACATGTAATGATTGCGGAGACCCTCAAATGCCAGGGCAGTACAAACACCCCACAAATTACCCCATTTTGAAAAAAAGACACCCCAAGGTATTCGCTGAGGGGCATATTGAGTCCATGAAAGATTGAAATTTTTGTCTCAAGTTAGCGGAAAGGGAGACTTTGTGAGAAAAAAAAAAAAAAAACAATTTCCGCTAACTTGTGCCCCCAATTTTGTTTTTTCTATGAACTTGGCATGCCCCTCATTGAATACCTTAGGGTGTCTTCTTTCCAAAATGGGGTCACATGTGGGGTATTTATACTGCCCTGGCTTTTTAGGGCCCCAAAGCGTGAGAAGAAGTCTGGGTTCTAAATGTCAAAAAATGCCCTCCTAAAAGGAATTTGGGGCCCTTTGCGCATCTAGGCTGCAAAAAAGTGTCACACATGTGGTATCGCCGTACTCAGGAGAAGTTGGGGAATGTGTTTTGGGGTGTCATTTTACATATACCCATGCTGGGTGAGATAAATATCTTGGTCAAATGCCAACTTTGTATAAAAAAAAAATGGGAAAAGTTGTCTTTTGACTAAATATTTATCTCACCCAGCATGGGTATATGTAAAAAGACACCCCAAAACATGGCATTTTTTACAGATTTTTATTTCAAACTACTTCTCACGCATTTGGGCCCCTAAAATGCCAGGGCAGTATAACTACCCCACTAGTGACCGCGTTTTGGAAAGAAGACACCCCAAGGTATTTCATGATGGGCATAATGAGTTCATGGAAGTTTTTCTTTTTTGTCACAAGTTAGTGGAATATGAGACTTTGTAAGGATAAAATAAAATAAAAAATCATCATTTTCCGCTAACTTGTGACAAAAAATAAAAAGTTCTATGAACTCACTATGCCCATCAGCGAATACCTTAGGGTGTCTACTTATGGAAATGAAGTCATTTGTGGGGGTTTTCTACTGTCTGGGCATTGTAGAACCTCAGGAAACATGACAGGTGCTCAGAAAGTCAGAGCTGCTTCCAAAAGCGGAAATTCACATTTTCACATTCACATTCACATTCACGCTATAACTTTTACCCAAACCATTTTTTTTTACCCAAACATTTTTTTTTTATCAAAGACATGTAGAACAATAAATTGAGCGAAAAATGTATATATGGATGTCGTTTAAAAAAAAAAATTTACAACTGAAAGTGAAAAATGTCATTTTTTGCAAAAATTTCGTTAAATTTCGATTAATGACAAAAAATCTCAGCAGCAATGAAATACCACCAAATGAAAGCTCTATTAGTGAGAAGAAAAGGAGGAAATATTTATTTGGGTGGCAAGTTGCATGACCGAGCAATAAACGGTGAAAGTAGTGTAGTGCAGAAGTGTAAAAAGTGGCCTGGTCATTAAGGGTGTTTAAGCTAGGGGGGCTGAGGTGGTTAAGGACAGCCAGGTGCTGCCAAAACCCATGCAGGCACTTAAAATCCAGTCCGGTATTTTACCTCACCTGGCTGTAAATCATCCCAGTAGCACATTGTCACGGCTGAGGATGGGGGAAACCTTCAGCCATGCGATGCCACAGGATATTAGTCGCTGCTCGGCCAGGACAACAGAATAAGGGAGCAGGTCACCTCCTAATGCATCCCTAATCCGAGCCTGACTCCTAGCTGCATGAGCCGACCTTGAAGGTAGGAGGGCTCATGCTCAGGAACCTCAAATCCCTACTCACCCTCCGCCGATCCCCGAGCTAGGTAGACAACCTGTTCCTCCTGGACGCAGAGAAACAGGAGTCTAAACTGGCCGAGCTGCAAGGGGATATAAACATAAACAGCCTATGGATATGGCAGGAGAGTGAAAGACTTCCACCCCTACCTGCCACAGACACACTGACTAGATCCCTGAGCGCAAGTGCTGTAGTCCCGTGGCTTGTGTCCCGTTCAAGAGTCCTGTCAAGGGCTTGGCTAGAGTAGCAAAATGAGGAACAAACCTCATGTAATAGCCCACCATTCCTAGGAATGAGTTTATTTGCCTAGTGGTGACAGGTAGGGGCCAATTTCGTATTGCCTCTATTTTGTTCACTTGGGATTTGATGACTCCGCGCCCAATGACATACCCCAGGTACTTAGTCTCTTCTAACCCTATTGCAAATTGTTTTGGGTTAGCGGTTAGGCCAGCTTTCCTATGGGAGTCCACTACAGCCTGCTCTTTGGGTAGGTGACTTTTCCAGTCGGTACTGTGGATCAAAAGCTGAAGCGTACCGACGATGTGGACAAAGCACTATGTCCATTAGTCGCTGAAAAGTGGCAGGGGCGCCATGTAGACCAAAGGGTAAGTCATTATATTGATACAGCCCCTCAGGCGTTATGAAGGCAGTTTTCTCTTTGGCAGCCTCCGTTAAGGGCACCTGTCAGTACCCTTTCGTGAGGTCCAAAACAGAAAAATACCAGCCTTGTCCTAACCTCTCCATGAGCTCATCCACCCGGGGCATGGGATACGCATCAAACTTGGAAACCTTGTTAAGTTTTCGAAAGTCATTACAAAAACGCAACGTCCTGTCCGGCTTGGCTATCAATACTTTAGGACTAGCACACTCATTTTTTGACTCCTTAATGACGTCTAGCTGCAACATTAGCTGCACCTCCTCCGATATGGCTTGTTACCGAGCCTCAGGCACCCAGTATGCTTTTAATTGGACTTTTGCCTGAGGCTCAGTGACAGTGTCATGCTGGATTATAGAACCTGGCCTCCTGAGTCTGTTTAGAGGAGAGGCTGTCAGCAATTTTTACTGTGGCAGCCGCCTCTCTTGCATCAGAGAGACCTCTTCTCCTAGAAAACCCGGCCGCGGGCTGTCTTCTGTACAGGTTTCCCTATCTTTCCACGGTTTGAGTAAATTCACATGGTAAACCTTTTCTGGCTTTTGCTGTCCGGGCTGGTGTACCTTGTAGCTTACATCTCAAATTTTCTTGAGTACCTAATAGGGCCCCTGCCACCTAGCCAAGAACTTACTGTCCACGGTCGGCACCAGAACCAAAACCCGATCACCCGGGTTAAAGATCCGGACCCAAGCCTGCCGATTATAGACCCGACTCTGGGCTCGCTGATCTGCCTCCATATGCTCCCTAACAAGAGGCAATGCAGCGTCCTACTATGTGTGTGTGTGGGCACTGCTTAAAAGCACTTTTTACATTTGAAACTGTATTATGTTGTATTGTGGTACTTTGTACTATTATATCTGCAAAATCCCTGTTACCAGGCAGATTAGGTGTAATTTATACATCCCACCACTAGATGGGGATAAAGCTTAGGTCTTATATATATACCTAGGTCAGGCCTAGTGAGTAAGATAAGAAAATGTAGTTCAGACAAGAGCAGATCTGAGTAGATCAGATTAGATTAGTGGGAGAGAATGTAGAGGGAAGACTCCATGACACAGATTAGTGAGTGCAGCCAACTTCGCTAGGAGGTGATACTAAGATGTGAGGCGCAGAAGAGCGTTTTCCTTCTGTGGCTGGACTATACACTTGCATCCCTGACCAGTAGGAGAGAGTTTGGCTTCCTGGAATAGAAACAAGCTTCCTAAGGAATCATCGGTGATAAGAGCCATTATTGAGGGCCACAGACACCTTTACATGGTGGAGGATTTATAGTATGGGTGCACAACCTGCGGCCCGGGGGGCCACATGCGGCCCTTGATACCATTCTGTGCGTCCCCCAACCATCTGGTAACATAAATGTATGTCTATGTCTTGTGGCTGCTCACGTGTATTTTTTATGTATTTCCCCATTAGATGGGAGTCCTCGAGGTGTAACCAGACATTTATAGTATATACAGTATGTACAATACACCATAAATACAATATTTCAGTTCTTAATACCCCTTTAAATTTTATTTTCGGCCCTCGTGATCGGTTCAGTCTGGCAATGTGGCCCCCAACCAGTAAAAGTTGTGCACCCCTGAATTATAGCTTCTGGCAGCCACACCATACTTCTGAGAGACAGTTGAGTTTTCCTGTCCAAATGTTCAGATTGTAGGGAAAGAACAAGGAATAGGACCCAGCACATCAATAGGAACCAGGTACACCTAACCCACTGCTCCAAACTAAAACCTGAAAAGTCTAGAAACAGTGGATTTGCAGAATCAACTCTGTAACATCAAGAGACTGCATTTTTGTACTGCTGCAACCAAAGTCATCAAAAGTAAAAGTTGTGAGTTGCATCTTACCACTGTCTACCTCATTATTACCACTATTGGTTGTACCACCATTAACGGTACTGGAGTCACGACAAAAACCATCAAGGGACTCAGCCGCAACAAGCACCCTAAGCACCCCTAATATGAAGGGCACCTCAACCACCATCTTGGCTGATGCTTCCCTACCACAGAGTGTGCCCCGGAGGATTTTGTGCTGTCCACCTCAACACTGTGCTGCCAGCCCAGGGAGGCTTTCTGCTAACCGTGAGTAAACTGATGAACTGGCACCAGCATTCGGTTATTATTTGGCCCCTCATCGGTCCACCGTGCACCTCACTCCACCTAAAATGACACTTTTATGTGGAGTGGGTTGTTGTTACCACGCCTCTTTGGCCACGTCCAAGAGACAGCTAGGGTGTCTGCCATATAGCAGTTCGAAGGGCGAGAACCCAGTAGAGGCCTGGGGTACCTCTCGCACTGGGAACATACGATAGCACAGAAGTAGATCCCAGTCCTTACCATCTTTAGACACTACCTTTTTCAACATATTTTTTTAATGTTTGGTTAAACCGTTCTACCAGACCGTCCGTTTGCGGTTGGTAAACGGACATCTGTAGTTGTTTTATGTGCAGCAACTTACAGAGTTCCCTCATCATCTTGGACATAAAAGAGGTCCCTTGGTCAGTCAGAACCTCTTTAGGTAGTCCCACTCAGGTAAACATCTTCATTAACTCCTTAGCTATGAGTTTGGCCGAGGTATGTTGCAGGGGCACCGCCTCCGGGTACTGAGTGCGTAGTCTAGAATGACTAATCTAGATGTGTTGATGCCCTCTGGCGGACTTCAGTACTGGGTCTATGAGGTCCATAGCTATTCGGTCAAACGGTACTTCGATAATCGAGGTACTAGGGGACTACGGAAATGTCGCTGGGGGCTAGTTATCTGGCAGCTCGGGCAAGACTACAGTCCGGTGGGGTAGTCTTTTAAGTCTCCGTGGATGCACTTTACCCCAACTTTCCGGCCAGAATACTCAGTGGACCGCTGGGTAGCCCTTACTAGTGTCACTGACTCCCTGAGTCCAGCAGAGCCTCCACCGGAGTGTCTCCCACTTCCACCTGGCACAAGTTATCTAGAGACTCTGGGGTACATGTTGCACACAGCCTCCTGGCATATAGCAACTGATGCTAGCCATAGTTAGTGTCCATGGGCTCAACCTGATGGGGACAGTCAGCCCTTACATGGCCAGGCTCCTGACACCGCCAGCAGACTATTGGAGCCAGGTCCGCCGTGGGTACATCCGGGCAGGTTTTATCGGCTCAAATCTCCGGCCCTGGGGTGGAGATTTCCGGAGTTTGCCAACCCCCCTCCTGACAGAACCCTCCTTTAGATTCCTGGTAGCTTCATAGCGTTCCACCAGGTCCACCATCTCAAGGGCATTGCCAGGAGACACTGGTCACTTTATACGGTAATAACTTTGGAATGCTTTTATTTATCCAACAAATTCTTAGAACATTTTTTGTGACACATTGTACTTTATGTTAGTGGTAAATATGGGTCAATATGTTTTGCTTTTATCTATAAAAATTTTTAATAAAATGTAAAGACATTTTGGAAAAATTATTTGTTTTCTAAATTTGAATTTCTCTGCTTTTAAAACAGATAGCGTATAAAGGCAAGTTGTTTACTGTGTAAACAAAAGAGAGAGGGCGCACCATAGGGTAAAAACGTTTGGAAATTCGGATTAAATCCCAATTTGGGAGGCTCACCTTGCAGAGTTGTGCAATTATAGGCACAACGCTATTGTAGACATGTGGGAGATGATTTAATCCCCAATATGAAGGTTGGTATGCAGCCATGGATGTAGATGTCCTCGGATAAGCGTGCCTAGGCCCACACGGAGGAATAAAATGACAGGAAGAAAAGGAACATCCCTCGGCGCAAGGAACCACCCAGAGGTAGACGGTGAATCTTCAAGAGTTTTATTGCAATCACTCAACGCGTTTCGGGGAAAGGGTCCCCTTCATCATCAGGTGAAGAATATTGCATAGAGAGTGGCCAAACATGCTGGATATATATACACAAAAATGGTCACAGGCAAACAAGGTCAGAGGGGAGGTGGGCGTTACCTCAAAGTAGAAACAAAGTCATTGGTACATAAAATAATGCAAATAGGTACACAAATGAACAAAACTAACCCTTTGGGTTTACAGACTAATTCATAAGTGTATTTATAAAACATTAACATGAAGAAGCATCGCCTCTAGATGCAGCCCGTGGCTGGGGAGGAGAAACAGCATCACACAGAGTCACATGATAGCAGTTCCGATCATGTGACTTGTGATGCAATGCTTGTTGCTGGGTGTCATACACTAGCAGGCAATGCATTACAATACAGATGTATTGTAATGCAATGCAGATTGGATCGGACCCCCAAAAGTTAACATCAGAAATAAAGTAAAGAAAAAAAAGTGTTTTTAATAAAATTAATAAAGTAATAAAATTATTAAAGTAAAAAAAGAAAAAAAATTGCCCCTTTCCCCTTATTTTATTATAAAAGAAAAAAAAAAACACACATATTAGGTATTGCCGTGTCCGTAATGACCGGCTCTTTAAATATATCACATGATCTACCCTGTCCGATAAACACCCCACCACAAAAAAAAAGCCATTTTTGTCACCTTACATCACAAAAAGGGCAACACCAAGTGATCAAAAAGGCGTATGTCCCACAAGATGGTAAAAATAAAACCGTCACCTCATCCCACCAACAATGAGCCCCTACCTAAGACAATCGCCCCCAAAAAATAAAAAAAACTATAGCTCTCAGAACATGGAGACACTAAAACATCATTTTCTTGTTTCAAAACTGCTAATATTGTGCTAAAGTGAAATACATAAAAAAATATACATATTAGGTATCGTCACATCCGAAACAACCAGCTCTATAAAAATATCACATGACCTAACGTCTCAGGTGGACACCATAAAAAAATAAAAAAATAAACTGTAAAAAAAAAGTCATTTTTGTCACATTACATCACCAAAATTGCAATAGCAAGTGATCAAAAAGGCGTATACCCCCCAAAATAGTAACAATCAGACCGCCACCTCATCCTGCAAAAAATGAGACCCTACCTAAGAGAATTGGTCAAACAATAAAAAAAAAGCTATCACTTTCAGACAATGGAGACACTAAAATATGATTATTTTTTTACTTCAAAACTGATATTATTGTGCTAAAGTGAAATAAATAAAAAAGTATACATATTAGGTATTGGCGTGTCCATAACAACCAGCTCTATAAAAATATCACATGACCTAACCACTCAGGTGAACACCGTAAAAAAAAAAGCCATTTTTGTCACATTACATCACAAAAATTTCAACAGCAAGTGATCGAAAAGGCGTATGCCTTCCAAAATAGTACCAATCAGAGACGATTGGCAGAAAAATTAAAAAAATAAGGCGTTCAGAAAATGGAGATAAAAAAAACATTATTTTTTTTTACAAAAATGCTTTATTATGTAAAACTTAAACAAACATCATAGAAAGTAGACATATTTGATATCATTGCGTCCGTAACAACCTGCTCTATAAAGATAGCACATGATCTACCCTGTCAGATGAATGTTGTTAAAAATAAAACATAAAAACGGTGCCAAAACATACATTTTTTTGTTACCTTGCCTCACAAAAAATGTAATATAGAGCAATAAAAAATCATATGTACCCCAAAATAGTACCAATAAAACTGCCATCTTATCCCCCAGTTTCCAAAATGTGGTCACTTTTTGGAGTTTCTACTGTAGGGGTGCATCAGGGGGTCTTCAAATGGCATCTAAAAACCAGTTCAGCTAAATCTGCCTTCCAAAAACCATATGGCATTCCTTTCCTACTGTGCCCTGCCGTGTGCCCCTACAGCCGTTTACGATCACATGTGGGGTGGTTCTGTAAACTGCATAATCATGGTAATAAATAATGAGTTTTATTTGGCTATTAACCCTTGCTTTGCTACTGGAAAAAATTGATTAAAATGTAAAATCTGCCAAAAAAGTGAAATTCTGAAATCTCATCTCCATTTTCCATTAATTCTTGTGGACACACCTAAAGGATTAACAAAGTTTGTAAAATCGGTTTTGTATACCTTAAGGGGTGTAGTTTCTAAAATGGGGCCATTTTTGGGTGGTTTCTATTATGTAAGCTTCACAAAGTGACTTCAGACCTGAACTGGTCCTTAAAAAGTGGGTTTTGGAAATTTTCCGAAAAATTTCAAGATTTGCTTCCAAACTTCTAAGCCTTCTAACGTCCCCCCAAAATAAAATGCAATTTTCAAAATGATCCAAACATGAAGTAGAGATATGGGAAATGTAAAAGAATAACTATTATATGAGGTATCACTATCTATTATAAAAGTAGAGAAATTGAAATTTGAAAATTTAGAAATTTTTCAAAATTTTGGGTAAATTTGGGATTTTTTTTTCACAAATAAAGGTGAAATATATTGACTCAAGTTTATGACTATCATGAAGTACAATGTGTCACGAGAGAACAATCTCAGAAGGGCTTGGATAAGTAAAAGTGTTCTCTCACGTGAGCCCTGTGTCCTCTTCACTGTTTACCTGCACTCTGCCTACCTTGTAGCGGCGGTGCAGTGAAATTACAACTGCTCGTCCCATTTAAGTGAGCACTACATTGCCACTACAAACATGGAGGCAAGCAGTTAGACAGTGAAGAGGACACAGACACGTCAGACCAACGGGGTGCCAGGAGTCAGACCCTGGGGATAGGTCATCAGCATACTAGCATTGCACAACCCCTTTAATTGTAGTGAGGGGACCTATAGGCCCCTTCTGGCTTGTGGGCCGGGTCGTAACTGCTGTGACCCCTACTGTTATGCCAATTGGGGCCAGATGAACTAACGCTATCTAAGATGTAGGCGAGCTAGAAAGTCTAAAGATGCACCATACATGATGGCTAACCTCCGACACTCCAGCTCCATTCATGTTTATGGAGTTCTGAGAACAGCCAAGCAAGAGTACATGTTGGGAGTCATAGTCTGCTCATAGAAGTGCTATATTCAACAGCCTCACAGAAAATGAATGGAGAGCGGCTGCGCATGCGCAGTGTGCCCACAAACACTTTCAGGGCTCTGTTCTCGATATAGGTGCAGGTCCCACCTATAAGACTATGGGGGGCATATCCTAGCGATATGCCCTCATCGTCTAAGATGAGACAACCCCTTTAAGCTTCCCTTCTTTTGACACTAAAACAGGGAGATTATTGTACTGCTGTATGTGAAAAAAGCCTGCTAATCCTCATATTATACAGAAATGTTATGTGCGGCACACCACATCATCGCTGTTTAACAGAACAGAGCATTGCGCTTCCAGTAAAATACAGACATGATCAATCTGTTATGCCCATGTGCCACTATATAAATCCTGTTATTTCAGCATGATCCTTTTCATCAGATTACTCTGAAGTTTATCCTGATAACTCAGCCGCTGGATTATAATAAGTACAGATTTGCTGCAGTCTTTACTGTGAAACCTCTGGGAATTTACAGATCTAGATTTGGTAATACGATTTGTCATGGTGTCATGGAATTTAATCTGGTGGCTGTAGTACTCACATATGACCAGTAGATGGCAGCAAAGCACTATTCCAACTCCACAACATATTATTAGAATGACGCATACGGGTTGTGAAGCTTTTTGGTCCTAATTAGAGTCCGTAGAGGCGGCTGAATTTAAAACTGAGAAGGAAGAGAAAGTGTGCTGGGCTCGGTAGTCGGTAAGTGACAGGGACGCAGCATAGACGTTTAGTGGCGCTGCTGAGACTGCTGGCTTTTGCATGAGTCCCAGTGTTTACTGGGTGTAGGTTCACGTGGTGCCTCAGCTGAGGGTTATAATGTATCAAGCATCTGCACATGCGATGTTTTGGTTGTATGCTGACTTCTCACACACCTCCCAAGTGTCCCTCTTTGTGACCTAAGTCGCTCTTTGCACCATTGTTTTCTTAAAATGTGCTACCATATGCTAATTAGGTTCTGAAGGTGCCCAGGGGCAGTGTTTATGTGGCCGGTGCCCATGCCCCACGGCGCTGTTCAAATCAAACCCCTCCCCATTCACCCCTCTGGCCCCCCCTAGGTTCTTCAGGTTCCATCCTTCTGTCATTGACAAATCCGGTGCCTGCGCCGTTCAACATAATCCTCGCGCCTGCGCACTCCATTACCCACTATGGGCAGAGCGTTTAATGTGCATGTGTCAGCTCGTACATCCCGATCTTGCGGCGTTATACTACCCTACTTCGTGAGATTTCCCTACCTCCTGAATTCCCGTCGCACTGCTAATGACGTGAGGAGGCGTTCCTGACTTTTGATGATATGCGCAAACTGACAGTTTATGGAAAATCTCAGCGGAGTTCAGCTTCACACCGGGATAATGCGCATGCGCAGGAGAGTCTCAGTAGGGAAATATTACTGGCCTGTGCGCAAGCGCGGCTAACTCCGGCTGGCGCACGCGCAGTGTCTCGGTGTGAAGCTGAACTCCGCTGAGATTTTTCATAAACTGTCGGTATGCGCAAATCGTAAAAACTCAGGAACGCCTCCTCACGTCATTAGCAGTGCGACAGGAAGTCAGGAGGTGGGGAAATCTCATGAGGTAGGGTAGTATAACGCTACACCGGCTAGATCGGAAGGTACGGTCCGGCACATGCGCATTAAACGCTCTGCTGCCTCTGCCCTAGTGGTTAATGGAGTGCGCAGGTGCGAGGATTATGTTGAACGGTGCAGGCGCCGGATTTGTCAATGACAGGGGGAGGGGGAGGGAGTGGAATCTGAAGAACCTAGGGTGGGCCAGAGGGGTTTGATTTGAACAGCACCGTGGGGCATGGGCACCGGCTGCATAAACGCCGCTCCTGGGCACCTTCAGAACCTAATTAGCATATGGAATAAAAGCGTTTTTAAGAGAAAATAGGTGATGGACAGCAATATGAAAGGTAAGATTATAATATATTAAAGTATATAAATAAGCAGGAAAAGTGCACCTTTCACATAATAAACCATAAGTGCTCCTCTTTGGCCATCCAGAAAGTTGGGAGGTATGCTCACATCATATATATGTCACTTCTTTACATTCTCCAATACAAATGCCACGGTTTATGTTTCACCTTACCTCCCAAAAATGGAAAGAAGGAAAACACCAGCCCCAGCATATAAAGGGGTTGTCTCACTTCAGCAAATAGCATTTATCATGTACAGAAACTTAAAGGGGTTCTCCAGTTCTATTAAACTGATGATCTATCCTCTGGATCAGCTGTTTGAGAAGGCAGCGGCGCTCCGGGAGCCTTCTCTCGATTTCCCTCAGGCCCAGTGACGTCACGACTAGTATCAATGGCCTGGGCGGGGCTATGCTCTGTTCACTTGAATGGAGCTTAGCCCCGCCCAGGCCAGCGATACTAGTTGTGACGTCACTGGGCCTGCAGTAAACAGCAAGAGGGCTGCGGCGCTACTGCCAGCGCCGCTGCCTTCTCAAACAGCTGATCGGCAGCGGTCCCAGGTGTCGGACCCCCGTTGATCAGATGCTGATGATCTATCCAGAGGATAGATCATCAGTTTAAAAGAACTGCAGAACCCATTTAATACAAGGCACTTAGTAATGTATTGTGATTGTCCATATTGTTTCCTTTGCTGGCTGGATTCATTTTTCCATCACATTATATACACTGCTTCCATGGCTACGACCACCTTGCAGTCCAGCAGTGGTGGTCGTGCTTGCATAATATAGAAAAAAGAGATACCGGCCTGGATTCCTGCTGAGAGCAGGAGCGCACAGCGTTATTGGTTGCTATGACGACGTGCGCCTTCTGCTGTACGGTAAGACACTTGTATTATTTATACATTCATAGCAACCAATGACGCCGTGCGCTCCTGCACTCAGCAGGAATCCAGGCTGGAATCTATGTTTGTGTACAAACCTTCTTTCCTCCAGACGCAGAGGATGTCCCCTCGTCAGTGTCACAGTCCTGGGGATAAATAGATGATGGGAGAGATCTCTGTACTGACCCCTGATATATTTATACATAGTTATTAGATCTCCCCTCAGTCGTCTTTTTTTCTAAAGTGAATAACCCCAATTTTGATAATCTTTCAGGGTACTGTAGTTGCCCCATTCCAGTTATTACTTTAGTTGCCCTCCTCTGGACCCTCTCCAGCTCTGCTATATCTGCCTTGTTCACAGGAACCCAGAACTGTACACAGTACTCCATGTGTGGTCTGACTAGTGATGTGTAAAGTGGCAGGACTATGTTCTCATCACGGGCATCTATATTTTTGCGGTGTGGACGGATTGCGGACCCATTCAAGTTGAATGGTCTGCATCCGCCAGCACAAGCCACATGGATGGTGCCTATGCATTCCAAGGCACTGGAGGCGCGCGTCCATGTGCATGATCCCTAACATTGACATGTGGACAGCGCTGTACTTGGTAAACTGCGATGAGCTGCAGTCTCCTAAAACAGCTGATTGGCGTGGGTGCTGGGTGTCAGACCCCTGCTGATCTGATATAGATCCTCAATATCCAGCTCTCTGAAAGCCCCTTTAAGGCCTTGTGTGCACTACTTCCTCATGTCTGCGAGAGCTTGTATGTCGCACTGGACAAGCACTCTTCTATGATTGTTTTTTTATTTTTTCCTGTTTGTAGGGCATGTTATACTCCCTTATTACCATTCAGCTAACATCTGCTTGCAGTGGTTTTTGAAAAGAACAACAAATTGCAGGACAAAACCCAGCAAAAAATGTGTGAAGCCAACGAAAGGTGTTATATTTCTCTTCTTCTTCCAACTTCTCTCTGGGTTAAAAGTGCTGCTCCAAAAACTGCTATAAAAGGGGATACTTAAAGGGAACCTGTCATCAACTTTGTGCTGCCCATACTAACAGCAAAATAAAGTAGAGACAGGCGAGATGATTTCAGCAGTCTGTCGTTTAAAAGTAAGTGGTTGCCGAGAACCAACATCACAATCATCGCAGACCGGGCCTGGAACAGAGTCACGGCCACCTGAGAAGAGTCCTGGTTATTCAGGAATCCCTGCTCTCCTGCCCACCTGATGGCTGACAGTCTTCTACCTAGTTTCCTCCCTTTCTCTCTAGGAGAGAACTGCCAATCACCAGCAGATGGACGAGAGAGCAGGAGATTAGGAATAACCAGGACTCTTCTCAGGTAGATTGGACTCTTTTCCAGGCCTGGGCTGCAATGATTATGATGCTGGTTCTCAGCAACCTCTTATTTTTAGCTCATGTGTGACACACCGCGGAAATCAGCCTTTCTACCACTATTTTATGCTGCCCTCATTGAGGTCACCATAAAGTGGATGATTGGTTCCCTTTTAGGGGTTGTCCAGGATCTCATTGATTTTTATTTTTTATTTTTTTTGTGTGTGTGTGTGTGTGCTGTTTTGGTGCAGATTTTCTGCACACAAATCTGTCTCACTTACAGGCACCTTTTAAAGGGGTTGTCTCACCTCAGCAAATGGTATTTATTATGTAGAGAAAGTTAATCCAAGACACTTACTAATGTATTGTTATTATCCACATTGCTTCCTTTGCTGGCTTGATTCATTTTTCCATCACTTTACACACTGCTTGTTTCCATGGTTATGACCACCCTGCAATCCAACAGCGGTGGTCGTGCTTGCACACTTCAGGAGAAAGCAATAGCCTATGTGCGGTACCGCTAGAGAGGCTGGCGCTTTTTCCTGTAGTGTGCTTGCATGACCACCACTAATGGATTGCAGGGTGGTCATAACCATGGAAACAAGCAGTGTATAAAGTGATGGAAAAATGAATCCAGCCAGCAAAGGAAGCAATATGGACAATCACAATACATTAGTAAGTGGCTTGTATTAACTTTCTATACATGATAAATGTCACTTGCTGAAGTGAGACAACCCCTTTAAGATGGTCTTTGATGCCCATAGCAACCAAAGTTCATATTTAACTTTTCCAGCGCAGTTTACAAAAATGAAAGCGCTGATTGGTTGCTATGGGCAACAAAGGTGGTCTTGCTGTTAGGCCTTTTTCACACGAATGATACGGCTTGTGTTACGATCTATTCAGGGAAAAACTGATGGTTTTGCACGCAAGTTCAATCAGTTCTTTCTGTGATTACATTCAGTGTTTGCGTTTTTTCCCCTGTCTGGATTACATGCATTTTACACACGTGAAGAATAACAGTCTACATCTCCTAACAATAATCGGTGAAAAACGCACTGCATCGAGGGCTGCATGAAAAACGCATAATGTAGAACAAGCTGCGACTATTTATTTTTCCTGAACGCAGAGATGATGCGTGAAAAAAGGAGCTCGTGAACTCAGACTAAGGGCACTTGCACACAACGGTATGCCCTCCGAGTCCGAGACATGCGGTCAGTGAGCGGGCCATATGTCCCGGAGCGGCAGTGATCGGGAGCACACAGCATCATAGATTACAATGATGGATGCTGTGCACGTCGGGCCGCCCGAGTGCGGGGCATATTAGTGCAGGACAATAGCCCCACGTGCACAGCATCAATCATTGTAATCTAGGATGTTGTGTCCACTATCACTGCCACTCCGGGACATTTGGCCCGCATGTCTCTGAGGGTATATGGTCATGTGCAAGGGCCCTTACTGAAGTGAATGGATCACGATTCAGTCCGGATACTGTGCGTTCACTACACACACATCGCATCCCGACGGAAAACTCGCTCATGTGAAAGAGCCCTTAGGGCACCTGCACACAAATGCAATACGGGCATGGCCTGCACACGTTCATGTGCCTGAGCCCTAACCCTGGGTTCACACCTGAGCGTTTCCCAAACGCGCGTTTTTGACGCGCGTTTTTGTAATAGTGAACGCGCGTTTGACGCGCGTTTGTGTCATTGACTGCAGTGTCCTATGGCCACAAACGCGCGTCAAAACGCCCCAAAGAAGCTCAAGTACTTGTTTGAGCGTCGGGCGTTTTACAGCGCGTTCGTACGCGCTGTAAAACGCCCAGGTGTGAACCATTCCCATAGGGAAGCATTGGATTTCATGTCTTGAGCGTTTTACAGCGCGTTTGAACGCGCTGTAAAACGCTCAGGTGTGAACCCAGGGTAAGGCTGAGTTCACACTTCAGTTAGCAGGTCAGTTATTTCCATCAGTAATTGAGCCAAATCCAGTAGTGAAGCCAACTCTGAGATCAGGTGTACTGGAAATCTCTGCCCCTGTTCTGTTTTAGTTTTTTTTCGGGGGGTTTTCCGCACCTGGTTTTAGCTCACAATAACTGATAATATTTCTATAGCGCCATCATATTCCGCAGGGTTTCAGAGGGTTTATGTACAAAACAAGACATCAAAACGTACAGTAACTGGCTAATATACAACTGACACCCTGGGAGTGAGGGCCCTGCTCACAAAAGCTTACAATCTATGAGGAAATGGGGGTGACACAAAAGTTAGTTGATTGTGATATACAGTAATTGTGCCATTTTTGTACTGTAAGCAGTGGTGTAGGCCGATCTGCTTCGAGTGTGTGGACTGTTGGGCGAGGGCTACATGGTGACGCTGAGTAGCGGTGATCCCATAGAAATAAATGAAACACGGCTGGATTTTTTGCGACTGCCGCAGCGATGACATTAATTTCTATGGATCACCACTGCTCAGCGATCCTGGCCGCGACGGGTGTCTCTGTAAGGCTAGGTCTACACGACGACATGTCACGTGACATTTCGAATGGATTTTTTCCGACTGTCGTGTCGCTGTCGCAGTGCGGCACCATAGACTATCATTATAAAAATTGTCGTGGAACAAAGGCCGTCGTGCAGACCTAACCTTACTCTTGCCTTCGAACAGGGTTCCCCAACTCCAGCCCTCAAGGCCCACTTGCCGGTCAGGCAATGAATACCTGTGGTAAATCCTGATGGATGGACACTAATTATATCAGCTGCCCAATACTAAGGAAATCCTGAAAACATGACTGGTAGGTGGGTCCTGAGAACTGGCGTTGAGGACCACTGCCTCAGGTCTATGGAGTTGGGGTAGGGATTAAGCCTCATTCACACGTCCGTGTTTGTGCTCAAATCCGTCAGGTGGTCAGTGATGGGTCCGTGTGTCTGTTTTTTTGCTGCGGCTCGGATGCGGACCAAAACAACGGCCATGTGCATGAGGCCTAAAATTAATGGGGACGTGTGCTGTTCGTGGAGAACACGTACAGCACACGTCCGTGAAACACTGACGTCCGTGAATGAGGCTTTACTCGGGGAGCAGTCAATTTAGGAAGCATGATGTCTGCCTGAAAATGTGTTTTTAAGGCACGTTTGAAGGTAGGAGTTAACCTATTGTCCAGGGCAGTGACCAAGTAACTGAAGGTGACTTGCACACTAATGTTTTTTGCGTTGCGTATACGGAACTATTCATTTCAATGGATCCACACAAAAAAAAAAATCGGAAGGTACTCCGTATGCCTTCTGTTTCTGTATTTCCGTTCCGTTCAAAGATAGAACATGTCCTATTATTGTCTGCATTACCAACAAGGATAGTACTGTTCTATTAGGGGCCAGCTGTTCCGCAAAAAATTTTATGCACACGGACGTCATCTGTATTTTTTGCAGACTGCAAAATACTGAAAAAGCCATACGGTTGTGTGCAAGAGGCCTTAGCCTTAGGCCTCATGCACACAACCGTTGTTTGGGTCTGCATCCGAGCCGCCGTTTTGGCCGGCTGTCCGCATCCATGGCTCTGTTCCGCGGTCCCGCTAAAAAAATATAACCTGTCCTATTCTTGTCCGCGCTTTGTGGAAAAAAATAGGCATTTATATTGCTGGCGCACGTTCCGTTCCGCAAATTGCGGAAGGCAACACGGGTGGCTTCCGTTTTTTTTTTTGCGGATCCGCGGTTTGCGGACCGCAAAAAATAGCACGGTTGTGTGCATGAAGCTTTAGGCTACACTCACACGACCGTATGTTTTGTGGCCCGCAAAACACTGATCCGCCAAAAATACTGATGACGTCCTTTTGGCATCCGTATTGCATTTTTATTTTTATTTTTTTGCGGATCCATTGTAACAATGCCTATACTTGTCCGCAAAACTGACAAGAATAGGATATGCTCTATATTTTTTTGTGGTGCTAAGGAACAGACATGCAGACAACATACAGTGTGCTTTCCGCAGTTTTTGTGGACCCATTGAAATGAATGGGTCCTCATCCAATCAGCAAAAAAAAAAACTCTGAAACAAAATACGTTTGTGTGCATGTAGCCCAAGCCCCTATCACACAAGCGATTTTTTTTTTTTAATTTTTTTTTATTTATTTTTTTTTTTTTCCCCTCCCCCCCTTCCTTCCCCCCCCGCGCGGGTGCAATGAGTCACACGTGTGAAAAACTCATCAAAACGCATTGCACCTGCGCGGAAAAAAGTGAACGCAATCGCAGACAAAACTGACTAAACTTACTTGCAAAATGGTGCGAGTTTCACTGAACGCATCCGGAGCCAATCCGTCACGCTCATGTGAAAGAGGCCTAAGGCTGAGTTCACACGGGTGTTGTGGGAAAATGCGCAATTTTGGTACCCAGACCTGAACCCGGACTTCTTCACAGATTCTTCTTTTGGGTTAGGTGTTTTTTAGATTTTATTATTTTCCCTTTCCCACTTGTTCACGCAGCTCGGTTCGTCTTCTTTCTTCTTATTTGAGGACCTGGGAGGAAAATGACCTTTGGTGACTTCACTGCGCTCATCACATGGTCCATCACCATAGTGATGGACCATGTGATGAGTGTGGTGACGTCACCAAAGGTTATTTTCCTCCCAGGTCCTCAAATAAGAAGAAAGAAGATGAGCCGAGCTGCGTGAACAAGTGGATGAGATGAGTTAAATTTTTTTTAACCCCTCCATCCCTGATTTACATTCTGTATTAAGAATGCTATTATTTTCCCTTATAACCATGTTATAAGGGAAAATAATAAAGATCGGGTCCCCATCCCGATCGTCTCCTAGCAACCATGCGTGATAATCGTACCGCATCCGCACTTGCTTGCGATTTTCACGCAGCCCCATGCGTGAAAGCCCCCTGCATTGCGTGAAAAACGCACAATATAGAGCTTGCTGCCATTTTCATGCAATGCACAAGTGATGCGTGAAGATCACTGCTCATGTGCACAGCCCCATTGGAGTGAATGGGTTCCGAATTCAGTGCGGGTGCAATGCGTTCACCTCACGCATTGCACCCGCGCGGAATTCTCGCCCGTGTGAAAGGGGCCTAAGCCTCGTCAATGAGGCTTACAGAGTACAGCGCAACTACAGATGCCCCCATTGGCCGCAGGAAGCTTGATCACGGCATCTAAAGCCTTTAATTACACTGATCGGTATTATTGCTGATCACGGTAATTAGCCACGGGTCTCTTCTGTATTAAACAGCAGAGACCTGCCAGCCATGGTGCCCGCTGCACTTGCAAGCGGGCACCATGTTTCCACATTGCACTAGCACCGTACATGTACAGCGCTGGTAGCGAAATGGATAAAGGGGTTTTCCCATCTCAGACAATGGGGGCATATCGCTAGGATATGCCCCCTACTGTCTGATGAGTACGGGTCCCACCTATCTTTAAACAATGTCTAAAGTGGCCGGCTGCGCTCCATTTATTTTTATGGGGCCACTGAAAATAGGCAAGTGCTGGCTCGGCTATTTCCGTCAGCCCTATAGAAGTGAATGGAAGCGGTGGCCACACAAGCGCTGTGCACTCCCATAGCACATAGGGCCAATAGGAACAATTGGTGGTGGCTGAACCCGGCATGGCCGGCTTTTTAGCGATAGGTGTGGGTCCCAGACAATGGGGGTGTATCCTAGCAATATACCTCTTTAACTTAATGTTAACTCTATTTTTTTTTAATGAACGTCCTTCTGGTATGACTCCGCTGTTTCTCTGTGAGTGTGGTAGAGGGTAAATATGTAGTGAATTTATACTTGAGCGGGAGAGTTGGTTGGGGTGGGTTTGCAGTGAGCTGTTTTGGGACTAATGCATACTGGCGCAATAATAAGCGCTGACTGGGTCAGGTGCAGGATTGCGGTCGGGAGGCGGTCGATTTGTTCCTCCTTGACGCTCCCGCACGTCATCTCGCGAGACGCGAGATTTCCTGTGAATGCGCGCGCACACAGGAGCGGGAGGTAAACTAGTTCATCTACAGCGCGGATCATTTTTTATTTTTTTAACCCTTGAAAGGTATATCAGACGCTGTTTTGTTAACAGCGTCTGATATACCTGCTACCTGGTCCTCTGGTGGTCCCTTTTGCTTGGATAGACCACCAGAGGACACAGGCAGCTCTATAAGTAGCACCAAACACCACTACACTACACCCCCACGCCCCTGTCACTTATTAACCCCTGTTCACCCCCCTGTAAGGCTCCATTCAGACGTCCGTATGTGTTTTGATCACCCCCCTGTAAGGCTCCATTCAGACGTCTGTATGGGTTTTGCGGATCCACGGATCCGCAAAACACATACGGATGTCTGAATGGAGCCTTACAGGGGGGTGATCAATGACATGCAGACTCCCTGATCACCCCCCCCCCCCCGTAAGGCTCCATTCAGACGTCTGTATGGGTTTTGCGGATCCGCAAAACACAGACACTGCGGATCTGCAAAACACGGACACCGGCAATGAACACCGGCCAGAACTATATAGAAAATGCCTTTTCTGCGGACAAGAATGGACATGTTCTATAGGCTCTACAAAAAACGCAGTGTTCGCCCGATCAGGCCTGATCTTGTGCGCACACTTGCGTTCAATCCGCCCCACCGCAGTGACAGAATAATTTTTTTTTTCTAATCACTGCAAAAACACCGTAAAATCGCTGCGTTGCTATAAAAATCACTTTTGAGGGGCATGGCGAGTTCATAGAATTTTTTTCTTTTTTGTATTTTTTTTTGGGGCACAAGTTAGCAGAATTTTTTTATTTTTTCTTGCAAAGTCTCATATTCCACTAACAAGTGACCCCATTTTGGAAAGACGACACCCCAAGGTATTCCGTGATGGGCATGGCGAGTTCCTAGAATATATTTTTTTTGGGCACAAGTTAGCGGAAAATGTGTGTTTTTTTTTTTTTTCTTACAAAATCATTTTCCGCTAACTCGTGCCCAAAAAAAATATTCTAGGAACTCTCCATGCCCCTCACGGAATACCTTGGGGTGTCTTCTTTTCAAAATGGGGTCACATGTGGGGTATTTATACTGCCCTGGCATTTTAAGGGCCCTAAAGCGTGAGAAGTCTGGAATCCAAATGCCTAAAAATGCCCTCTTTAAAAGGTACTCATTGGAATTTGGGCACCTTTGCGCATCTAGGCTGCAAAAAGGTGTCGCACATGTGGTATATCCGTACTCAGGAGAAGTAGGGCAATGTGTTTTGGGGTGTATTTTTACATATACCCATGCTGGGTGAGAGAAATATCCGATTTTCCCATATTTTTTTTTATACAAAGTTGTCATTTGACAGAGATATTTCTCTCACCCAGCATGGGTATATGTAAAAATACACCCCAAAACACATTGCCCTACTTCTTCTGAGTACGGCGATACCACATGTGTGACACTTTTTTGCAGCCTAGGTGGGCAAAGGTACTCTTTATGATTTCACAGGGCATTTTTTACGATTTGGATTCCAAACTACTTCTCACGCTTTAGGTCCCCTAAAATGCCAGGGCAGTATAACTACCCCACAAGTGCCCCCATTTTGGAAAGAAGACACCCCAAGGTATTCCGTGAGGGGTATGGTGAGTTCATGTAAAATTGAATTTTTTTGTCACAAGTTAGTGGAATATGAGACTTTGTAAGAAAAATAAAATAAAAAATAAATCATTTTCCGCTAACTTGTGACAAAAAATAAAAACTTCCATGAACTCACTATGCCCATCAGCGAATACCTTAGGGTGTCTGCTTTCCGAAATGGGGTCATTTGTGGGGTGTTTCTACTGTCTGGGCATTGTAGAACCTCAGGAAACATGACAGGTGCTCAGAAAGTCAGAGCTGCTTCAAATTGCGGAAATTCACATTTTTGTACCGTAGTTTGTAAACGCTATAACTTTTACCCAAACCAATAAATATACACTTATTGAATTTTTTTTTTAATCAGACATGTAGAACAATAAATTTAGAGAAAAATGTATATAGAAATGTAGTTTTATTAGAAAAATTTTACAGCCGAAAGTGAAAAATGTTTTTTGTTTTTTTTTTGCAAAAATTTTGATTAATATAAAAAAAAGTAAAAATGTCAGCAGCAATGAAATACCACCAAATGAAAGCTCTATTAGTGAGAAGAAAAGGAGGTAAAGTTCATTTGGGTGGTAAGTTTTATGACCGAGCAATAAACCGTGAAAGTAGTGTAGTGCAGAATTGTAAAAAGTGGTCTGGTCATTAAGGGGGTTTAAGCTAGGGGAGCTTAGGTGGTTAAGGTGTTGCAACTCACGTACCAGGTGAGGCATGCCAGAGGGGGGTAATGTCTCTGTGTAGCAGTAGTGCTAGTGTCAACGGTGTATCCTACCTTGGTACGGCTGGACTCCTGGATCCTGGCTCACTTGCAATAAAATGAGTGCTTTGCTAGTAGGAGTAATTGAGGAACTTGGGAGCAGTAAATGAGATCCAGACTTGTGATATAATCCAACTTGTCTTTTACTTAATGCAGCATAAATCCAAACGAGTTACATCAGTAGCCATCTAGGTCCCAGCAGGTATTGGCAATATGTGGCAGGTATCAATATCTCTTCTGCTTCTTATCATATGCCTGGAGACTATGGCAGGTATCTATCTTCTGCTCTGTCTATCTTCTGCTTGGTATGGGCCTGACTAGCTGAGGAGGAATTTGGGCTTCTCCTGGACTCTGGATATGTACTCACAGCTTGGCTCACAGGGAATGCTTCTTCCTGGAGGCTGGAGGTGGCTGCATTTCTTGTCAACCAGCTGAGGCTGATGGCTCAGGCTGGGAATGTTCTCTGGTCTCAACCGAGACAGGGTCCTGGTCTGGGATCCCTATTTTCTAGGAGCTCCAACTAACACAACCTTCCCCTAGCCGGGGTGGCTGGTACACTCACTAAACTTCCTTCTCCTCCCCATGAGGCAGGATGTGGGAACATTCCACACCTCCTCAAAGAGGGGGGAACTAGCCTGGAATGTACTATTCCAGTCTAGCAATACTAAACTGGCTATGGTCCTGCTACATACTGCTGCCACCTACTGGTACACATAGAAATTACAGCAGGCCTAGAAAATACATAAAATGACATTAATGACAATATAATTACACTTAACATATGGTAGCAGGGAAAAAGAGTTTGGTAACATAACTCCGGGATGTTACAGGTTCACATCTGCGTTCTGGATTCCATTATGGCTTTCTGTTATAACGGAAAATAAGGGAATTGATAAGACGGAAGGACAGACCTGTTATGCTGCCTATAGACTTGTATTATGATTGAATGCCTTTAAAAGGCATTCTGTCTGAATAGAAGTCTATGGGAATCATAACGGATTTGTCCCGTTTCTGTTATGCAGAACGGAGAAAAAAGTCCTGTCGACAGGACTTTGTTTTAAGTCTTGCATAACGGGAACCAGACGGATCGGTTATGATTCCCATAGACTTCTATTAAGACGGATCAAAACGGAATGCCTTTTAAAGGCTTCCGTTTTGACTTCCGTCTTATGGATTCCGTTATTTTCCGTTATAACGGAAAGCCATAACGGAATCCAGAACGCAGATGTGAACCCACACTTAGGAGTAAAAAGACTGCTTGCTCAGTTACCTGGAGAAGCAGAGAGTTCGCCTTCCAAACTTGTGACTACCTACCTGCTGCACATGACTATTTCTTGGCTATAGCAGCTAGCCATTGAATGAATTAGAAAAACAATGGGGAGATTTACTAATAAAAAAAAACTGGCGTGCATGTTTTGTGCTGCATTTATTAACCAGTTTTAGACACTGTTCTAAACTTTTTCTGTTGGTGCGTTTAGACATTTCGTTAGATTAAAGTGGGGAACCAGCAACAAGAGTCCGTTTTCCTGCAGCACCACCACAGGAGGAATGAAGTATTACACAGCTCCCACTGAAATCAAAGGCCTGTCTATGTAGGGCTACATGCACACGAACGTTGTTTGTTTCCATGTCCGTTCCATTTATTTATTTATTTTCAGATTGGATGCGGACCCATTCATTTCAATGGGTCCGCAAAATGCGGGCGGCACACCGTGTGCTGTCCGCATCAGAATGTCCATTCTGTAGCCCCGCAAAAAGAAATAGAACATGTCCTATTCTTGTCCGTTTTAGGCATTGTTACAATGGATCCGCAAAAAAACCCCAAAAAAACGGATGGCAGACATTGCGGTACCGCAATATGCGGACCGCAAAACACATACAGTTGTGTGCATGTAGCCTAAGACTTATATAAAGTTTAAAGTTAAAAAAGTTATTTGTAGCCGCGCCTCACTTTGGGGGAACCTCTTCCCCCGTTTAGGCTACTTTCACACTAGCGTTCGGGCGGATCCGTTCTGAACGGATCCGCTCATAATAATGCAGACGGAGGCTCCGTTCAGAACGAATCCGTCTGCATTATATTAGCAAAAAAAAAGCTAAGTGTGAAAATAGCCTGGGACGGATCCGTCCAGACTTTCAATGTAAAGTCAATGGGGGACGGATCCGCTTGAAGATTGAGCCACATTGTGGCATCTTCAAACGGATCCGTCCCCATTGACTTACATTGTAAGTCTGGACGGATCCGCACGGATCCGCACGCCTCCGCACGGCCAGGCGGACACCCCACCGCTGCAAGCAGCGTTCAGCTGTCCGCCTGTCCGTGCGGAGGCGAGCGGAGCGGAGGCTGAACGCCGCCAGACTGATGCAGTCTGAGCGGATCCGCTCCATTCAGACTGCATCAGGGCTGGACGGCTGCGTTCGGGTCCGCTCGTGAGCCCCTTCAAACGGAGCTCACGAGCGGACACCCGAACGCTAGTGTGAAAGCAGCCTTAGACTCCTATTTCACTAGCAGGATATTTTGGGTTTTGTAAACCAGACAACTTCCGCAAAGGTTTTCAGGGCATGCTGGGAGTTGTAGTTTCAGAACAGCTAAAACATCACAGGTTGCCGATCGTAGGGAGGAGGAATTGCGGTTCCTATAACTCTCCTTAAGCTGTCACTTCCACCCCAGTCTTGTATATTATATATCAGTTTTCTATCTGTGTTTTGCTAGGGATGATTGCATAATGCTGAATTCTTGATCACGCCCTAGCACACCTTGATCCTGTACTGGTTACAGATTACAACTCAAAGAACTTTGGATCTTATCTCATAGGTGTGCGAAGTGTGCCACATAAATGGCACAGTGAATTCCATTCCCTTTGCAGCACAGCATTCTGCTAATGGAGCTCGCTTTCATGTACATCAAGTGGCCACTAGGGGGAGTCTGGAGATTGGAGTAAATCGGCTTCTGTGGCGTGTTCAGACAAACCCTACATCTCCCCTTAACTAACAAATTTACACGCACTGCCAGGCTTAATCACCTCCGCAGGTATTTTTGCCTGAATCCCAATATTTTTTTTTCTGTTGATGCCTTTTAAATAACACCTCCTGTGTTGGTTACCTGAACAGCCTGCGGGGGATGTCTTAGGATATTGCTTAAGCAATAATGTCAAGCTCCTTGATTGTTCTTATGTGAGTTATGGAGTGTAGAGGGCTGTCTTGTCCGCAGGCAAGACTTTGAAGGTGACCGGATAGCAGCACCTCCTCTAGGTGTGCAGGCAGCTGAGCATACAAGGCGTTAAGCCTCTTTCACATTTTCGTGTCCGGCCATGTTGAATCCATGTTTGGTCAGCGTGTCCTCTGTACTCCACAGACACTGCTCAACTGAAAATTAATTTTCAGTACATCTCCTACTAGTGGTCAGTGAAAAACAGTCCAAACATAGATGCCCTCCGTGTTGTGTCAATGGTTTTTCACGGACCCGTAAACTTCAATGGACAAGTTTTGGCCTGCATCACAGACCAAAGTAGTGCATATCGCCCTGATTTCTTTTTCATGGACACCTGGTCAGTAAAAGAAAAAACACTGATGTGTGAACAAAAGATCCCATTTAGGTCAGCAAACATCCTTAAAAAATGAGACCGCAGGCTCATTGCATTGCCAGGTTATGGTGAATGAAGTGATTACAGGTTCTGCACGGTGCCCGTCCCATAATCCACTTCCTCTATGTCTTGTTTACCATCAGCCTCTGGCTCAGTCCTGCAAGATCTGGCAGTCCAGTGGGCATCACTGGCATAATATGAAGCTCCTGGGCCCCAATGCAAGATCTGTCACGTGGGTAACTGCAGTTGTCTTAAAGGGGTTGTCTGGGTTCAGAACGGAACCCGGACATACCTCCAGTTTTCACCCCGCAGCCCCCCTGACTTGAGCATCGGAGCAGTTTATGCTCTGATGCTCTCCTTTTCCCTGCGCTAAATCATTTTTTGGAGATCCGGTGACGTACCGGGCTCTCCGTGGGGCTGCCAGGAAGCCCACTGATGAGCAGGCTTTAGTGCTGCCCTAGCCAGTAAAATGGATAGGGCAGTGCTAAAACCCGCCCATCAGAGTCGGTGACGTCACCGAACACACTGCCGGACGGAAGCTTTCGCCCGACAGTGTGATTGTAAACAAAAGAGCCCGTGCCCTGTGCGATCTAGCGCAGGTCAAAGAAGGCATCGGAGCATGAACTGCTCCGATGCTTAAGTCACGGGGGCTGCTGGGGTGAAATTATGTTTATGTCCGGGTTCAGCTCGGAACCCGGACAACCCCTTTAACACGGGGTCTACTCATAAGCAACCTTTGCATCTCCTGTTACGCCCCTGTTGAGCATCTGCAAAACCGCAGACAGTTAAGGGACAGGGCTCACTGTGGGAGCACCAATCGCTTACCTCATTTATATTCAATATTTGTGTTGTGTCTGTTTGCAAGACAAGTGATGTATGCACACAGAATAGTGAGTACAGCTCTGGAGTATAATACGTGATATAACTCATGATCAGTACAGGATGACTAATATATATACAGAGGTCATCAAGATATATAGCCAGACAACGCCTTTAATTTTTTTAAATGCAATAAGTGTTTCCCTCCCCACGTTACAGGTAGCGAGGTGGTCTTCCTGACCCTAGGATGTATCTTAGAATCAGTTTAGCGACACAACTTTTTATGTAGATTATTCCAGATATACTGTATGATTCTGATCATACACTAACCTTCCCCCAATTCTAGCATGCACCGAGGCGGACAGACACTGAGTCTTATGGAGCTAGAATTTCCATATGCTGCCTTTTTATTCTGATCTTTTTCCTTGTAAATACTCTTGTATTTTTCTGAGGAGAGCCATACATACTGGAGGATTCATTATTCAAGCCACAATTTTAACATTCAACTTTTAGTTTATTACAGTCATGTGTAAATTCTAATGAAGGAGATCCTTTTATATTTTACCAAGAAATTTAACATGGGGATAAGGGAGAACAATTAAGTGCCAGTAAATCTCAACACTGCACCTCACAGCCACCACACATCTGTCTTTTTGGGCCACTCACGAAACCCCTTCACTAGTAATATGAGTGATGCAATCAAATCTCTCCCAACTTGCTTATAAAGATGTTTCAGTACACTGGCAGCAAGCAGAGATCTTGAAAATGCATTGCGTATTGTACATAAGTAAGAAAAACTATAGAAGTTTCGTTCCCTGGAACTCTAATCTTAATGGGACCTACTGTATATCCCTGGTCACATTCAGACCTGCTTTTTTCCCCATGAATAGAATGTTGGCACAACAATTAAGACTGACACATAGGTTAAACAGTAATACGAAAGGAGTACAGAGTAAGATGAGCTCTGTATGCCTTTCACAGTCTTTGGAAAGCTGGATACTGGTGTATTGAGGATTAACTCTTGAAAAGCAGAACTGTCTGATTGGTAATTTTTTTTTTTTTTGTAACCTCGTTCACAAACCTCTCTTTCTGGTGAAACGTCGCTGGGTGTTCAGTGTGATTCTCGACAGCAGAGGCCTTCTCTCCCCGAGTCAGTCTTACTTTTCTTGACATCTGTAGCTTGTGTGCCTGTCTCACTTTAATGTGGCACATCTTGGGAATCTCTAATTAAGTAGATGCCCCAGGGTCACTGTCTTGGCTTTCAGCCTCCCAATGTTTGAATGACAAGTTTTTGAAGAAGTATGAGACATTGTGGTGTGAGGTCCCCTAGCTCGGGGCTTTGACGTTTCTTCAGATAGGAAAAAAAAACTCCTCCAAGTTGTCTTATTACATTGTGATATTGCATGAACTGGGAAGTCTCCAGACTGGAGAGTTCAGCCAGTGGGGGCAATGAGCTGAAGACTTCATCAGATCCCTTCACGTTGATCCCAATAGACCTGTTTACTATCCTTCTTTGTACCCTGATAATCTATTAGCGATCGTCCTCATTAGCTGCAGACGTAGCCTCTGGGTATGAGTGGCGCTATTTATCATAGACAGCAACCATGTTTTTCTAATCTCATACAATCTTTTTGAGGAACTGTTCACTTTGAGCAACCCTTAAAGGAAACCTGTCACCTGGATTTTGGGTATAGAGCTGAGGACATGGACTGCTAGATCACCGCTAGCACATCTGCAGTATCCATTCCCCGTGGCTCTCTGTGCTTTTATTGTGTCCAATATTTTTTTTAGATATATGTAAATGAGGCAAGTAAGAAGTCCAAGGAGCTGTTACTAATGTTTCTGGACCCCAGCCACGCCCACTGTGAAGAAGCCCAGCACCGCCCCGCATCCTCCGAATCTCATCCTTGCTCTCCGACGTCACAAAGCTAGAGCGCCGTAATCTTGCGATGTGCGAGCCAGCCATATGTTACATTCCAGGCCAAGCAGAGTCATGCCCATCTTTTTCTGGGACTACCTGCTTCTCCCAGTAATAACTGGTAATTGATTGGTGACTCATCAGTGGCAGACTTTTTCCAGTGAAAAAAGCTGCATCCAAGCAGGACAACCCCTTTAAGGGCTCATGCACACGACCGTATATCTTTTGTGGTCTGCAAAACACGAATCCACCCAAAAATCAGATGACGTCTGTGTGCATTTCGTATTTTGCGGAACGGAACAGCCGGCCCCTAATAGAAGAGTCCTATCCTTGTTCGTTATGCGGACAATAACAGGACATGTTCTGTTTTTTTGCAGAACGGACATGCGGACATATGGAAACGGAATGCACATGGAATAACTTCCGTTGTGTTTTTTTTTTTTTTTTGCAGACCCATTGAAATGAATGGTTCTGCATAGAGTCTGCAAAAAACGGAACGGACATGGAAAGAAAATACGTTCACATTCATGAGCCCTAACATGGAGTACCACCAATCAGACCCCCAATATTAATCAGACCTCAGCTCACAGTCCACCATGTCTTATATCAGCCCAGATATATATATCTGTGCTCTTCTTGTAAGTAAGGCACAGTTAAAAAGTCGCAAACACATAGTTTGCAACTTTTTAACGCCACTTTTCAGAAACAAGGGATTTTCTTTTTTTTTTTTTTTTTTTTTTTTTTTTTTGCCTTCCTCTGGATCAACTTGCAGGATAACAGGCCGAACTGGATGGACAAATGTCTTTTTTCGGCACTATGTACTAAGGGAAATGATAAATCTCCACCTCTATTCATTCTGTTCATGGCTTAAATCCAATGGTGCAACTAGAAATGACAAGGCCCTACAGCAAGTTATTAGCATCATATTCCTGTGTGCTGCTGGGACTGGGGCGTACTTCCTATTGCTAGGTCTGTACAGCAGTTATTCACTGATGATTGACTTATTGATAATATCTAAGGGGCTGTTGTCTCTATGGAAACACAGGTGGGCGGGGATGTCGTGACTGCTCCTCTGAACATGCTTGCTGCAGTGCATGCTGGGATTTTTACTTTCACTTTACAGCTGCTCTCCCACACAGCTGGTCTGAGGAGCTCCTCCAGGGAGCCACGTCATGGTAAACAGGTTAGGCTACTTTCACACTTGCGGCAGGATGGATCCGACAGGCTGTTCACCCTGTTGGATCCGTCCTTCCGCTGTTTCGCCGTGCGCAGTACGGCAGTTCGCGGTCAGAGGCCGCGGTCAAAGTCGGACGTGCAAGACTTTTAGTCCGGCGGCATTTCGCCATGCACTGCCGTACTGCGCCAGAGCGCCGCCCCCGTCCCCATTATAGTCAATGGGGACGGAGCGGCGGCACAGCGAAACAGCGGAAGGACGGATCCGACAGGGTGAACAGCCTGTCGGATCTGTCCTGCCGCAAGTGTGAAAGTAGCCTTAGAAAAACTATATATAGCCAGTACATGTCACATGATATAAATACTTCATGGCTTTGGCTATTGTCTAGGGCACTTTGGATTTTTGATACTAAAGGGGTGGCCAGCCCCTTTAAGTGATATGTTACTTGGCATGTAAGAGGACTATAAATATATACATTGTGCACTGGTTGATAACTTGGAGTGCCTTGGTGGTGGATAAAAAACATTGGAATAATCTAGTGTAGCCCTATTTGGGGGCTATGAGTAATATCCCTCCCACAAATGACTCTGGCGCTGACCTGTGTGTATAATGGGACCTAGAACCTTCGCTAAATGGGAGCGTGGGAACATAAGTAAAGTATATCAGTGCTTCCACCCAGGTTAGAGCCTTTGTATAGAAAGAGTCCTGTGCATGATACCTCCAGGAAACAGAAGAAATTATCTAGGTGCAGGGGCCTCTATGGATGACTGTAGATCCAGGAATCTTTCACATGGCAGACAGCCGTTCAGGAGAGGACGATAATGATAATGATGATAGGATTTTTTCCAGGCAGCAAACAGGGCAGCAGCAACAGTAGTAGATGCAGGCCTGACTACCCTAACACTGAGTCCTTAACCTGCCAACTAATCTGCCAGTGCAACCGGGCCTCTAACTATCTAGTTGGCGGTCGGAAGCCTAATCTCTCACTACCCTGCACGATATACTGATCCCTAACTACAATTACTAGCTAGATTCTGTGAATGTATAAGTAACACAGAGCAGAACTACCGGCTGTGTGTGAGGGAGATAAAGAGGATCAGGTGACAATCTATTCCTATACACTCCAGCTTCACTAGCTGATCTTAAGGATATAGATACTCAAATATCTGCTTATCTATTTCTCCAAGTTATAAAGATTACACATGCCACTTGCCTTAGACCTCTGGAGACATAAGATGTCTCCTCACTGCAGCTCTGTTCCTCATGGTCTGACTGACTGTTTACAAAACAAAACTTGTACTGAATCCCTGGAGTTTCTGAAGCAAAGCAGCTGGGGCAAAGAGGCTAAATACACTACATCTCTCTCAGCAGTATTGGGGCAGTTCCCTACACTCTCCCTTTGGTGAACTCTTTACATCCCGTCAAAGACAACATAAAGTCATGATATACAGTCAACATTACCAATGAAAATATCAATATGGTTGCTTTTGCATTTACAGAGGCACAACAGATCGGTATACATGCTAACAGGAGCGAAACTTGGTAACATATTGACCAAAGTAAACAATGTACCCACTAAAGCGGGATATAAATGAGGCTGAGCAGTAAATCTGGGGTCCCCCAAACTATCATATGTCAGAATAGGCGGGGGGGGGGGGGGGTGTCTGAATCTCTCTCCTCTCCGTACTTCTCTCTGAGGTAAACTAGTATGTCGAGGCCCTAAACTAGGGTTTGTTTGCTGTGTGAAGTGATGGTGCTGGTGGCATGGGAGAGCTAGATTTCTGCTCATCTGTAAACACCGATTTAGGCACGAATTCTGGAGTTTGAGGATTCATGGAACTCCCTGAAGAAGAAGATATTGGTGAGCTAGGAACTTCAGGAGCCACAGTCCAATCACTCTCAATAGTATCAGAAAGGTCAGGTGGAGTATTGGCCAAGGACTGGGGAGAATTGCAGGCTGAACAATCATTGCAGATAACTGTGCCATCAATCTGAGGTATAGGCAATAAATGATTTCTATGCCAAATTCTGATCCTCCTGTCCCGTCCTTTTATCTTGTAGACTGGTATGCCAGTCAGTTGATCCACCACTGTAAATACTTCACTCCACCATCGATCGCCCAGCTTATGTTTTGCAGATGCTCCCAAATCCTGTAGCAGAACATGGTCACCAGGGCTCAATTTTCGGTATCTTACCCAAAGATCAAATCTCCTTTTATTTCCTTCATTCACTTTGGCTGCATTCTCATCAGCCAGCTGATGAGCACTCTTAAGCGTTACTTTCCAACCTTGCCACATATTGGTAATGATTTTGATGACTGATACCATCGGTGGAGACTCCCAGCAAGATGTCAATCGGTAGCCTAGGCTCTCTTCCAAATATCAGAAAATATGGTGAATATCACGAGCTCTCGTGCCTTGTACTATTATAGGCATGCACCATAGCTTCCACTTTTTGACTCCAGGAATGCTTATCGTCAATTCGTAAAGTACCAAGCATATCAAGCAAAGTCCTGTTAAATCTTTCAGGAAGGGCATCTTCCTCCAGATGGTAAGGCATCGTCTGGCTTTTGCGGATGTTCAACAACTGAAGCAACTTTTTGATCAGGTTACTCTCAAAATCTCGGCCTTGATAAGAATGCAACCAATGTGATAAGCCATAATGAATGAAATACTTTTCCCAAAGCACTCTTGCAACGGTAACAGCTTTTTGATCCTTAGTCGGGAAGGCTTGAGCTTATCGTGTAAAGTGGTCAGTCACCACCAATACATTACCATATCCTCTGGAATCGTTGTCAATACAGAGGAAGTCTATGCAGACAAGATCCATAGGGCCCGAACTCTTCACATGTCCCATAAAGGCTGCTCAAACAGGGATAGTCTTCCTCTGCAAACATCTGTGACAGCACTTAAACAGGCTAGCCACAGTAGCTCTCATTTTGGGCCTGTAGAATCGGTCTTGTATTAGGCAATAAGTCTTCTCTGGTCCCAAATGACCATGATAATCATGCAGACTTCTGAAAATCATTTTATAAAAGCATCTTGGGATAACTAACTGGCACCTTCCAGGGTGATCATGATACAACACCACACAATAAAGTAGGCCCTTGTCTATTTCAAACTTCTCCCAATCTCGTAGATGGTAGAGATGTCGTTAACATTTCTCTATCTTGAGAACAGCTTGATAAAGAGGTCCAATTAAAGGATCAGTCTTTTGACTCCAGATCATTTGCTTTGAAAATATAGAACAATTCTGAAAGGATCCTAAAGCGGCAGGGTATGCAAACATGTCTGGTACAGCTTTGGGACCTTCTCCAAAAGAGTCAATAAGTCGAGTTTCAGAAAAGACTACTCTGTCTTCAAAGCTCCTACTCCCGGACTTGGTACTTCTTCCCATTCATACACTACTTCTGGCCTAGGTAATCCAGGCTGTCTTGATAGCGCTTCTGCCCCAATGTTCTTAAGCCCTGGTTTATTCTTGAGTGTGAATTGGTAGTTGGCTAAAGATGCCAACCAGCGATGTCCCGTAGCATCAAGTTTAGCGGTTGTTAAGACGTAGCTGGATTGTTATCTGTTCTTACTTCAAATGTAATTGAAGTAAGTAGTCATATAATTTATAAAAAATGGCCCACTTGAGCACCAAAAACTACAATTTGTGCACTGGATCATTTTTCTCACTGGGGAAAGACTTCGACTTATGAAAGCTATGGGCTGTAACCTAGCTGGGTATTCTTGGTGCAGCACGTCACCTAATCCTTCTAAGCTGGCATCTACATGTAGTACATATGACTTCTGTGCATCATCATAGGCCAGAACAGGTGCTTCTGTCAATTTCTTCTTCAACGACTTAAAGGCTGTTGGAGGAACCTTTCTTCGTTCCTGGATCTGCTGCATCACTTTTCAACAGGTCGAGGAGGGCTCGAGCAATTTTTGAATATCCTTCCACAAATCGTCGATAGAATCCACAGAACCCCAGGAAGGATTGCAATTCCGTAATATTTTGCAGTTGGGGCCAATTCACCACAGCTTCAATCTTATCAGGATCGGTAGCAACTTTTTTTAGCAGAAACAATATGACCTACATAGGTGACCGAGCATCTACAAAACTTGCATTTGTCAACCGACAACTTCAGCCTCTCTTCTTTTAAGCATTGAAGTGCTATCATGATTCGTTCTTCATGTTCTTCCAATGTCTTACCAAACACAATGTCAAGCTATACAAGACATTCCCAAGGCACTAAATCACCTAACACTCTTTTCACCAACCTCTGGAACGTTGCTGGCGCGTTTCTTATACCTTGCGGCATGCGAGTGAACTGATAGAAACCCAAGAGGCATATAATGGCTGTCTTTTCCTGATCCTCCAATGCCATTGGGACTTGATAGTATCCAGATCTTAGGTCCAGCACTGTGAACCAACAGTTCCCATTCAGAGCTTCCAAAGCTTCTTCAATTCTTGGTAGTATATACTGATCAGGTAGGGTTCTTCGGTTCAGAGTTCTGTAATCCACACATAGGCGAATTGCTCCAGATTTTTTTCTTACCACCACAACAAGTAAGTCATAGGGACTTTTACTGTCCACAATGTTCCTTGACCTTTCATTTGCTGTAGAGTTTGTCTTAATTCATCAACATCCTTTTGGACCAATCTCTGTGGTCGCTCTCGGAAGGTAGTAGAATCAGTCAATCGGAAAGTGTGTTGAGCACTCTTGGCACAACCTACATCTGCATCATCAATGGAGAATACTTCTGATAATTCTGACAAGTTCTGTGTCAATCGCTGATTCCATGCCTCTGGTAAATGTGGATCACTGAAATCAAGATCGAGATTAGGGATTGCATTTCTGATTTGAATCCTAGTTTAGTGCTCTCATTAAGAGAAACAAAATAAGAGTATTGCAGGTTTGATACCTTTTTAATGGCTAACAAAAATAGAAGTAATGATGTTACATAGCGAGCTTTCGAGACATAACCAGTCTCTTCATCAGGCGTACTACAAGAATATATGAAGAAACAGCAATATATATACAATAGGAACAGGGGAATGAATGGACATTTAAAAAAAAAAAAACAGAACAACATATTAAAGATCTTGAGAATGAGTCCTTAATTATCTTACATATAAGGGGTGTGAAAGTTTTATGGTCTCTAAATTGATGTCATCTCAGAGACCTGGTGCCCCGACTATGTCTATAGAAGACTCTTTAGATCTTGTAGTGTGTCATAAATCCCGGGGACAAATTCAGTCCAGTATTCAAAGTGTCAAGCAGTGTTAAAAATTTGTATTCCCAAATTCTTCTAGCTTTTTGGGATTTGAAGTTACCTTTTAATATGAGAACTTTCATGTGTTCTACATTGTGTCCTGGGCTACAGAAATGCTTAGCCACAGGAAAGTGTAGCTTCTTCTCTTTAATTGTGTGGCGGTGGGTTCTCATCCTTGCATTTAGTCTCTGTCCTGTTTCTCCAACGTAGAGGCCTCTAACAGGACATTTAGTGCAGAGAATCAGAAAAACAACATTAGATGTAGCACATGGTATCTTATCTGTTGCCATTATATGGGAACAGGTTTTGCATCTTCTTATATTACAGGGATGGGTTCCTTTTTTCTGTGGTACATGGCCTTGAACTTGATCTGATAAGAATGTTCCTTAGATTTGGAGGTTGTCGGTAAGCTAGTAAGGGGGGGTCTGGGAAGATTGTTTTTAGTCGTTCATCCTTACGTAGGACATGATGTAATTTTGATTTGAATCCTGCACACCTCAGCGTATGGATTTACTCCAAGCACAGGATAGCAGTGTGCCACATTCTGGCATGGTCCAATTATGATCGGGTGCGGTGAACAATTCCTCACTGTCACACATGTGGATAACTTCACTTTATTCCTCCAGTTCTTTCTCTCCGGGATCAGCATCCAGCCATTCTGGTTAATAATTTCTTCAGGGGTTTCCATAAGGACATAACTCCCCCCTTCAAGCAAATCTGGAGCAATGCTGGAGGCTACTCTCAGAACTCTCTCCCCACCAGCAGGAACTTCCACATTTCTCTCACCGATATGATATACCGTTCCATGTCGATAGCCAGTAGACAGGATATCACAGAGTTCTCGGAGATCAGAGGATATATTCACCGGATGAACTGCAGGGTTCTAATCTTCTCCAAGAAACTTCTGAAAAGCATGATGTACTGCGGAACAATTAGCGCCAAGTATCACAGGAGCTGCACTAGAATCCCCTGTGTCAGGACAGACAAGGGTCGTAATCTTCATAGGAGCGTCACTCTGATTTTCTGATTCAGGAAGAGCTAAAACTACTTGTAAGCTCCCATCCACAGGATATGATTCTGAATTAAGACATCATAATTCCATTAGTCCCGTAGATTGAAGAGGTATATCCCCCAGATACTTTTGGTAGAACGAACGGTAGATCAGGGTCACTTGACATCCTGTATCAAACCGGGCAGAAGCGGCATGACCATTGACGGTAACTTTGACAACGGACTTGGAGCCTACGGTAGCGCCTCTGGCCTTTTAATCGGCCCACCTTCCCTCTGTGTCTTCGGTTCTGAATAGGCAAGGCAACACTATGCCCCATTCCCTCAATGTCCTCCTGACACTGTTTGGCAGAATGCCCCATATGACCAATCCTATAACATGCTCTAGCATCCTTCCTCCACCGATTGGCAGTGGGTGGAGCCGCAGACTGGCTGCGTTCAGGACGCTCCGCTGGTTTGTACTTGTTTGCACTAGAAGGAACATCTTCTTTAGGGATGCTTTTTGCTTTCTTAGGCTACTTTCACACTTGCGTTTTGTGCGGGTCCGTCATGGATGGATCCGTTCCGTTAATACAACCATCTGCATCCGTTCAGAATGGATCCATTTGTATTTTCTTTAACATAGCCAAGACGGATCAGTCTTAAACACCATTGAAAGTCAATGGAGGGCGGATCCGTTTTCTATTGTGCCAGATTGTGTCAGTGAAAACGGATCCGTGCCAATTGACTTACACTGTTTGTCAGAACAGATCCGTTTGACTCAGTTTCGTCAGACTGCGAGCAGCGTTTTGGTGTCTGCCTCCGAAGCAGAATGGAGATGGAACGGAGGCAAACTGATGCATTCAGAATGGTAAAGGATCTGCTCAGACTGCATTAGGGCAAAACTGGTCCGTTTTGGACCGCTTGTGAGAGCCCTGAACGGATCTCACAAACGGAAATCCAAAACACCAGTGTGAAAGTAGAATTAGGGGTACCAAAATTAATGTCAGCTTCTTGTTTCTTCACTAACTTCATTAACTCCAGAAACGGGAGAACTTTGTCAGATAGTAGGACCTTGAGCACTTGGGCAAGAAGATGATGCGGTTGTAACCCTCTCTCCAACTGACTGGTTCTCATAGTATCTACCTCTGAAATGGATATGTCTGTCTGGTACACCAGACATGAAAGGAGTAGCTGTAAACTGTTAATAAAAGTAGAGACATTTTCTCCCTCCTTTCGACGAGTCATCTGGTAATCAGCAACCATCTATGCAAGGTCATAGTATGGCTCAAAGTGATCAGACCGTACCTGTATATAGTCTAATGTACTCGCTCCTTCATGAGAGTCTCTGTACATGCGGATCAATTCTGGGGTAGGAGACCGCAGACTTTCACTGATACGCTGCCTCTTGCTTTCTTCAGAGCAAGACCATTCCTTCAGGCATTGGAGAGTATGATCTTTCCATATTTCAGTTTTCCTTCCCTTGTGTTACTGGAACATTACCAGAGAATACCTTTTTAGTTTCTTGTAGTGAGTGAGCTGCCAGCACTAGCCATAATGGGGGAGTAATGGCTGACCGGGGTTCTTCCTTTACCTGAACCAGTGGGGGAACAGGAGGTAATCCCATGTAGCAGCTAATGGGAGGTGCCCCTCTGAGCCATATCGCTTCTCCATATCAATGACTATTCCCACTTATTTATCTCAGCAGTGCCTCCAAATGTATCCCTATTTGGGGGGTATGAGTAATATCCCTCCCACAACAGACGCTGAGGCGCTGGCCTGTGTGTTTAATGGGACCTAGAGCCTTCACTGAATGGGAGAGTGGGAACATAAGTAAAGTATATCAGTGCCTCCACCTTGGTTAGAGCCTCTGTATTACAGGGAGGATCTCCTCATGGGACTTACCTATGAAGTACAGTTAGTAGCCATAACAAGGATTACTGTACTAATCTCAGTCTGAAGAATACATATAGATACCACATAAGGTTATAACAGTAACTTTATAAGGGTAAGAATGCTAATAGTACATACATGCAGTATACTGAGACTGCAGCAGTATTACAATAACCAGGGATCCTGCAACAATCTTAAGTTATATACCCGGGTATATACAAACCGGATTCCCAAAAAGTTGGGACACTATACAAATCGTGAATAAAAACTGAATGCAATGATGTGGAGATGGCAAATGTCAATATTTTATTTGTAATAGAACGTAGATGACAGATCAAACGTTTAATCCGAGTAACTGTATCATTTTAAAGGAAAAATACATTGATTCAAAATTTCACTGTGTCAACAAATCCCCAAAAAGTTGGGACAAGTAGCAATAAGAGGCTGGAAAAAGTAAATTTGAACATAACGAAGAGCTGGAAGACCAGTTAACACTAATTAGATGCAAAGACTTTGCATCTATCATCATCAACTGTGCATAACATCATCCGAAGATTCAGAGAATCTTGAACAATCTCTGTGCGTAAGGGTCAAGGCCGTAAAACCATACTGGATGCCCGTGCTCTCCGGGCCCTTAAACGACACTTCACCACAAACAGGAATGCGACTAAAGGAAATCACAGAATGGGCTCAGGAATACTTCCAGAAACCATTGTCAGTGAACACAATCCACCGTGCCATCCGCCGTTGCCAGCTGAAACTCTACAGTGCAAAGAAGAAGCCATTTCTAAGCAAGATCCACAAGCTCAGGCGTTTTCACTGGGCCAGGGATCATTTAAAATGGAGTGTGGCAAAATGGAAGACTGTTCTGTGGTCAGGCGAGTCACGATTCGAAGTTCTTTTTGGAAATCTGGGACGCCATGTCATCCGGACCAAAGAGGACAAGGACAACCCAAGTTGTTATCAACGCTCAGTTCAGAAGCCTGCATCTCTGATGGTATGGGGTTGCATGAGTGCATGTGGCATGGGCAGCTTGCATGTCTGGAAAGGCACCATCAATGCAGAAAAATATATTCAGGTTCTAGAACAACATATGCTCCCATCCAGATGCCATCTCATTCAGGGAAGACCCTGCATTTTTCAACAAGATAATGCCAGACCACATTCTGCATCAATCACAACATCATGGCTGCGTAGGAGAAGGATCCGGGTAGTGAAATGGCCAGTCTGCAGTCCAGATCTTGCACCTATAGAGAACATTTGGCGCATCATAAAGAGGAAGGTGCAACAAAGAAGGCCCAAGACGATTGAACAGTTGGAGGCCTATATTAGACAAGAATGGGAGAGCATTCCTATTTCTAAACTTGAGAAACTGGTCTCCTCGGTCCCCAGACGTCTGTTGAGTGTTGTAAGAAGAAGGGGACATGCAACACAGTGGTGAAAATGGCCTTGTCCCAACTTTTTGGGGATTTGTTGACACCATGAAATTCTGATTCAACATATTTTTCCCTTAAAATGGTACATTTTTCTCAGTTTAAACTTCTTTTTTGTTCCGTGATTTATGTTCTATTCTGAATAAAATATTAGAAGTTGGCACCTCCACATCATTGCATTCAGTATTTATTCACGATTTGTATAGTCTCCCAACTTTTTGGGAATCCGGTTTGTATATAGAGTCCTGTGCACGATACCTCCAGGCAACAGAAGAAATTATCCAGGTGCAGGAGCCACTGTGGATGACTGTAGATCCAGGAATCTTTTACATGACATACAGCCGATCAGGAGAGGACGATGATGATAGGGTTATTTTCAGGCAGCAAACAGGGCAGCAGCAACAGTAGTAGATGCAGGCCTGACTACCCTAACACTGAGTCCTTAACCTGCCAACTAATCTACCAGTGCAACCGGGCCTCTAACTATCTAGTTGGCTGTTGGAAGCCTAACCTATTACTACCCTGAACTATATACTGATCCCTAACTACAATTACAAGCTAGATTCTGTGAATATATAAGTAACACAGAGCAGATCTAGCGACTCTGTGTGAGGGAGATAAAGAGGATCAGGTGGCAATCTATTCCTATACACTCCAGCTTCACTAGTTGATCTTAAGGATCTAGATACTCAAATATCTGCTTATCTATTCCTCCTAGTTATAAAGATTACACATGCCACTTGCCTTAGACTTCTAGAGACATAAGATGTCTCCTCACTGCAGCTCTGTTCCTCATGGTCTGACTGACTGTTTACAAAACAAAACTTGTACTAAATCCCTGGGGCTTCTGAAGCAAAGCAGCAGGGGCAAAGAGGCTAAATACACTACATCTCAGCAGTATTAGCAGTTCCCTACACTAGAATCAGACTGTCACCTTTTATAAACAGTTTTAGCTACCTGTTTGCTTGTGTTCCTCTTCGTAAAGAGGCCTTATTAGATATCTGTACTGAACCTTTTGCTGAAGAAGTTCTTGAGTAAAATATCCAGTTCTATCGTACTCCATTGTGCTCTCTCTCTCTCTTTCTCTTTCTTTTTCTCTTTTCTTTTTCTCTTTCTTTTTCTCTTTCTTTTTCTCTTTTTTTTTCTCTTTTTTTTTCTCTCTTCTCTTTTTTTTCTCTCTTCTCTTTTTTTTCTCTCTTCTCTTTTTTTTCTCTCTTCTCTTTTTTTTCTCTCTTCTCTTTTTTTTCTCTCTTCTCTTTTTTTTCTCTCTTCTCTTTCATTTTTTTTTCTCTTTTTTTTTTTTTTCTTTCTCTCTTTTTTTCTCTCCAGGTCGGGGTCCATTTTAAGGATCCCCCAGTGGCGTTGTAAGATCTCCCTGACCTGACTTGAACCTCTGTCAAATGTGGTGATGATACGGGACAGTTTGGTTGCAGAGGTGTTCGGCTGTTTCTTAATTAATAGGGTGGGTCTCTGTCGTGCAAGGGCCACCTTGTAGGCAGCTCTCAAGATGTAATACGGGTACCCCCTTTGTAGAAATCTAGCCCTTAGGTCAGCTGCCTGCGCCACAAAGTCACTTTTGTCTGAGCAATTTCTGCGCAGACGAAGGTACTGCCCTCTTGGTATCCCTCTCCTGAGTGGGAGAGGGTGGCTGCTCTCTCATCTCGGGAGAGAGTTTGTCGCATTAGGTTTCCTGTGAATTGAGGTGTCCAGTTCCCCCCTTTCATTCTTGGTGATTTTAATATCCAAGAATGGTAGACTGGTTGGATGGGTCTCATATGTGAACCTCATGCCAATCTCGTTCTGGTTCAGGCGTGTAACTGATCACCTGGCACCCCGACTGAGTACCTCCGTTTACGGATGCGCCTAGCGTTTCCTGAGGCTTCCAAGCACTCTGGCAGACACCACCATCACCGAACCGAATAAGCAGATAAATCCTCTTGATGCATATGAATGCTGTAGGCAGTTGAATAGGAAACCATACGAATAGGTTTTCACTCCTAGCAGTCAAACTGGGACAGCATGCAATAAATCCTCCCCCAAGAATGAGACGACACTTCACCTTGAGGTTTAAAACAGGAACTCCCCTTTATTTTAACACAAGCATTGATTTATACACATCTTCCAACAAGGTACTACCCACAGGCTCTGCAAAAACAGCCAATCATATGTATCTACAGTATTTAAACCTTCCCAGCAATTGTACACAAAATCCCCTTCCCTCTATCTGTAACGCAATAAACAAAACACAATGAGCATTGTCTGAGATGTAATTAACCAACACAATAAGCATTGTCTCAGACGCAATCCACAAAATACAATTACCAAACGTAATGGACTAACTTGAACCCTGGCATGCACATATACAATTTAACCGAACACATAATAACATACATAGTATTTAAGACAGCCTGAATGCAATCTGCTACACAGTCTTAAAGGGGCATTGTTCCTAAAAGTCATAACATGGCCATTAAAGGGCCAGTAGCAGCAATATAAAATACCACATGCCCAAATATTGCATTCAAATGTACCAAATCACCAGGGGCCATAGTCAGCAAGTAGGAGGCGGGCAGCCAGGCCTCTCCAATGCCCAGTGGCGAGGCGGGTTCCGCCACAAGGCGGGACACGAACGATTCGAATTGAGAGGGGCTCCCGTTCCAAGTGATGAAAATATCCTCTATATAACACGCCCACAGCCCAATTCTAGACAGATCCTCCGGATTTCTCTCCCCAAATACCAGGGTCCCAGGAATAAATTGGCATACGACGGGGCACAAGGACTACCCATCCCGGTACCCCTGAGCTGGTGGTAGATTTTGTTATCAAAGGAGAAGAAGTTCCTGTTCAGGGAGAATTCAAGAATGCGGATGATGAATTGGCTGTGGGCGCGGTATTGGCAACCCCTAGAATTCAACCGCCACTAGTCCCAACTGGTGTGGTATGGAGGAGTTCAAAGCCTCTACGTCAATGCTTGACAGCAGACACTCATTCTCAAGGGTTAGACCCTCCAATTGTTTGAGGAGGTCCGTGGTATCCTTGAGGTGGGATGGTAACGTGGTGACAAATGGTGCTAAAACACGGTTGATGTAGATCCCCAGATTTTGATTTAGGTTGTCTACCCCTGAAACTATCGGCCTCCCTTTCAAGGGGGATGTCCCCTTGTGGACCTTGGGGAGACAGTAAAATGTGGACCTACGGGAGAATTGAGGTAAAAGGAATGTGTACTCCTCCATTGAGATAATTTTGGAGCCCTTGGCCTCGTCAAGGATGGATTTGAGTTCACGTTTATAGTAGGGATCGACCGATATTGATTTTTTTAGGGCCGATACCGATAATTTGTGAACTTTCAGGCAGATACCGATAGCCGATAATTTATACCGATATTCTGGGAATTTTCATTTTTGAAAAAAAAAAAAAAATTCCCACAAATCTGCTGAAAATTAATATTTATTGATAGTGTGTGTTTTTTTTTTTTTTGGTAAATCTTTCTTTTTCATTTATACTTAATATTTTGGTGTTTTTATTTTTGTAGCTTTTTTTTTTTTTACTAACTTTTAGCCCCCTTAGGGAATAGAACCCTTGTCCTATTCACCCTGATAGATCTCTATCAGGGTGAATAGGAGCTCACACTGTCCCTGCTGCTCTGTGCTTTGTGCACAGAGCAGCATGGAGCTTACCATGGCATCCAGGGCTTCAATAGCGTCCTGGCTGCCATGGTAACCGATCGGAGCCCCAGCATTACACTGCTGGGGCTCCGATCGGAGGAGCAGGGAAGAGGGGATCCTGTGGAGGGGCGCACTGCGCTACCAATGTTTTTAATACTGGGGTGGGGGGGGGCCCTATGCGCCACCACTGCTTAAGGGGCTTGGGGGGGTCGCACTGCGCCACCAATGCTTAATACTGGGGGGGCTTGGGGGGGGGCGCACTGCGCCACCAATGTCTAATACTGGGGGGCTTGGGGGGGGCGCACTGCGCCACCAATGAAGCTTAATCTCTTATTTATTTATATACAGGAGGCGGGAGCTGCAGTATCACATAGCCGGCTCCCGGGCTCTATGAGCAGTAGCTGCGATCCTTGGCACCTGAGGAGTTAACTACTGCAGATCGCAGCTACAGCTCATAGAGGCTGGGAGCCGGCTATGTGATCCTGCAGCCAGCTCCCGCCTCCTGTATATGAATAAATGTGAGATTAAGCTTCATTGGTGGCGCAGTGGCCATAGCTCCTCCCCTCCTCTTGTCCCCTGTACTTTCATTGACGGCAGCAGCACAGGGGGAGGAGACACTGCTCCTTCTCCCCTGTGCTGCTAAGGGGAACACGGAGAGCGCTGTCAGCAGCGCGATCTGTGTTCCCCATACGCTATCGGAATATCGGCAAAATAAATGCTGATACCGATAGCGTTCAAAATCCTGAATATCGGCCGATAATATCGGTAAATCCGATAATCGGTCGATCCCTAAGTTTATAGACTTCCGTGGGGTCCCTTTCCAGGATCTCGTAGGTTGCCTTATTAGATAGGAGACACCTACACATATCCCTATATTGCACAGAGTCCATGACAACGACATTGCCCCCTTTATTTGCAGGTTTTGATAATAATCGTGGGGTCCTTGCCAAGGGATGAGATAGCGGTGGTTATGGACTCTGTGCAATTCGAGTGGTGTGAAGAGATCCGAAGACCTTCCAGGTCCTTAGTGACCATATTGAGGAAGACGTCTACGCAGGAGACTTTACTAGAGCTGAAGCACGCTGGATCTTCAATTTGAAAACAGCAGCACCATGTGGCATGGACGAGAGACTGAACTATACTTGTTTTCTTTGAAAAAAAATCTCGTGCATGCCAACTGTTATGCCTCATCTGCCATGCTGCTGTTTTCTTGATGGTTTGGGGCACTGTGTGCATGTACATGCGCATATGGCTCTACTTTCCAAATCTGCGCTTGCTAACCCCCTATGTGCACATCTCTCTCCACATATCTGCGCATACGTCCCTGCTGGTGTACACTCCCACTAGCATAAAGAAGGCGCATGCGTTCCATGAGGCGCATCGCCTCCTGGGGTTAGCTTACGTGCATCATGAATATAGTGACTGCGTATCCTGCTGAGACTGCGCCGTTAATGCACAATCACAGGCATCCACTTCATCCTAAGTGCACCTTATATTACCATTGCTGGGCCCTGGTTGTACGGCAGCCGGGTAATCGGGGCACAGTTGCGAACTTCTGACTTCATGTCACCCTGTCAGGGACTTCTCTGACAGTATCTGCATCATTGATCACCTGTCTACCCCTGTTTTCTGCACCAAATGCCACCAGCCGATTTAAGGCTCCTTTATCTCCTGTGTTACCTTGGAGAGGCGTACACTATGCATCCCATGTGATCATCAGACCACTAAAACATTGGCTGAGCGATCCTCAACTCCGTTCATCTCTTGCCGTGATCCCGCCCACCCCACGTGGTGCCGCCGGCGTGTGACGTCACTGACTGCGCCCGCCCCTTGACTTGTAGATGTTGTCTCGGCTCAGGTTTCCTGAGGTCGGGGTCACGTGACCGGGCAGGAGCGGCGCTTCAGGCCGGCGTCACATGCTGATGACGCCAATGGGGAGGAGGGGCGACGGACATGGAGCGCTATTATTTAAAGCCCATTACCCAGGTACATCACTGCAGCTGGTTTATTGCACTGTTGCCCCCAACCAGAAGGGTTTCACTTGCCAGGGACTATTGTGTCCCCCGGACCCTCTAGCACAGGACTACCCCTCCTGCGCAATACTGCATCCCACCTCGGGATAGCAGAGCACAAGCTTCTTAGCTTGTTCCCCTTTTCCAGTGTGTATTCAGCCTCAGGTCAGAAACCTGCGGCTTTCTACCTCTCATCTTCCTGCAGTCTTTCCCCTGAAGAGTCACGGACAGAAACGTGCCACGTCAGGAGACCATTGGAAGCAACTTTACCTTTATTTCACTGGCATAACTTCTGGAGTTTTAGGGTTGGGTCCAATATAGGGACAGGCTACCGGACGGGGTCGCCTTTTCCAAGGCGAGTGCTCCGTGTAGATAGGTAGTAGCTTAATAACCCCCTTCACCTTGGTAGGGTTATACAGGATTCACTCCATTGCTCCATCTACTTGGCCCCACAGTGAATGCACCTATTCCCGCACGGCATGATCCAAGTGTCTCCTGTATCCAAGGACCTCTCCGACTACCTACAAAGGGTCTGGTAAGACTGTTTGCGTCTTCCCGGACGGAACAGTTTTTTTTGTCTATACCAGCAAGGCACCATTTAGTTGGTCGTTAATGTGTATGTATGTCTACTATGTGTAGTGAGTCTTATTATTCTGATATCCGTAGAGCTCATTAAAAGTTATATTTTAAATAAGTATACTTGGATTTTCAAGGCAAAAGCACACAGAAATTACTGATAATGCAGAAATGTAGTTATGCTTAACTCAAGAACTGAAATGCAGTGTTTTTCAACTTTTACTAAATTAAATAACATATTTGCATTACTGCAAAAGTACAAAATACAAAACTTGCCATTTTCTTAATAGCACTGCACAGAACAGATAAATAAAATAGAATAAATAAAAGAACATTTGTTCATTAAAATAACGACTTGCCACCAGCCCCTCCTCCCTCCCCATACTGTAACTGATGCATGCATAGCGGCCGGCGATACATTCGTGTCAACCACTTAAAAAGTCAACCATCGCTTTATAAGGCGCACTGCCATTTTCCCCCCACTTTTAAAAAGTTGGTCTTATAAAGCGAAAAATATGGTAATATAATTGCAGCATTTTTGGTTCTGCCAATTGGCGATTACGATATGGCGATTAATTGCGATTGCTTTGGCGATATATTGTGCAGGCCTACTGCCTACCTTTTAAGTCTTCTGAAATAATGACCCCTAAATCCTTTTCCTCAGATACTGAGGTTAGGACTGTATCACTTATTTTATATTCTGCTCTTGGGTTTTTACGCCGCAGGTGCATTATCTTGCACTTATCAACATTAAACTTTATTTGCCAGATTTTTGACAATTCCTCTAGTTTAGTTTTCCTAAATCCTTTTCCATTTGGTGTATCCCTCCAGGAACATAAACCCTGTTACAAATCTTTGTGTCATCAGCAAAAAGACATACCTTATTATCGAGGCCTTCTGCATTTTCGCTGATAAAGATATTAAACAATATGGGTCCCAGAACAGATCTGAGGTACCCCACTGGTAACAAAACCATGGTCTGAATATACTCCATTGACTACAACCCTCTATCTGTCCCTCAGCCACTGCCTAATCCATTCAACAATATGGGAGTCCACGCACAAAGACTGCAATTTATTTATAAGCCTTCTATGTGGGACACTATCAAAAGCCTTACTAAAGTCCAGATAAGCGATGTCTACTGCACCTCCGCCATCTATTATTTTAGTCACCCAATCAAAAAAATCAATAAGATTAGTTTGACATGATCTCCCTGAAGTAAACCCATGCTGTTTTTCATCTTTCAATCCATGGGATTTTAGATGTTCCACAATCCTCTCCTTAAGTATGGTTTCCATTAAGTTCCCCACTATTTGTGTCAGGCTTACTGGCCTATAGTTGCCCGATTCCTCCCTACTACCTTTCTTGTGAATGGGCACAACATTTGCCAATTTCCAATCTTCTGGGACGACTCCTGTTGCCAGTGATTGGTTAAATAAATCTGTTAATGGTTTTGCTAGTTCGCTGCTGAGCTCTTTTAATAGCTTTGGGCGTATCCCATCAGGCCCCTGTGACCTATTTGTATTAATTTTAGACAGCTGACTTAGAACCTCTTCCTCTGTAAAGACACATGCATCAAAATAATCATTAGTCTTCTTTCCTAACTGAGGTCCTTTTCCTTCATTTTCCTTTGTAAAAACTGAACAGAAGTATTCATTGAGGCAGTCAGCTAGTTCTTTATCTTCTTCCATATACCTTCCTTCTTTTGGTTTTAATTTGGCAATTCCTTGTTTTAGTTTCCTTTTTTCATTTATGTATCTAAAGAATGTCTTATCGCCTTTTTTCACTGACTGAGCGAATTTCTCTTCTGCCTGTGCTTTAGAAGTTCTTATAACTTGTTTGGCCTTTCTCTTCCTAATCTTATAAATTTGCCTGTCATCCTTGTGTTTGTTTTTTTTTTTGTTTGCTTTTTATAATTACTAAATGCTATCTTTTTGTTTTTTAATGATTTTGGCCACTTCTGCTGAGTACCACAGCGGTCTCTTCCTTTTTTTGCTTTTACTAACGAGCCTAATGCAATTTTCTGTTGCCTTCAATAAGACCATTGAAGCGCTCCAGGATTGGGAGGAAACTTTTTTGGGTGTCTTGAGCTTTATCCCTCAAAATTTCCTCCCTGTGAAGTGAGTGGAGAATACTATTATTGATTTTACCAAGTATATACAATTTTACCAATTATATATTGTTTTATTCACTTATATGTACAGGCCCTCACGGGTCCAAAACCTGGTAGTACCAGTTTATACCTACACCTTCTGATTTCTGTGCTAGATATCCACTCAGGATCTGAGTGTTTCGGGTGTTATTCCGCTATCTATCCTACTTGCTGCTATTACCACGATCCAGTAAACAAAAAGCTGGTCCTAATACCTCTAGATTTCTAGTGCGACTTTTTATCACTGATTCGCACGGGTTGAGAAAATATATATTCCTTACAAATATAGCTATTGTCTCCTTTCCCTTTTGACTGGCGCTGAACATTGTGGTTTTTTCAGCCTCCCTTTTTTTCTTCTAGCCTTCAATAGTGCCACTTTTAAGTAGTCCCATTTCTCCTGGACTCCATTGAAACGTTCCAATCTGATGGGGACTGGTATACCACTAATCTAATTTTAGAAAAGTCAATTTTTCTAAAATCTAAAACTTTTGTTTTTGTGTGGTGTGACTCAGTCACTGTACTTATAGTAAACCACACTGACTGGTGATCACTAGATCCCAAGCTTTCCCCTACAGTGATATCAGATACCAAATTCCCATTTGTGAATACTAAATCTAAAATGGCCTCTGTGATGGACTGAACAGTCACTGGGGCTGCTGGAGAAGCCTGAGGGCCAGCCAGCTTCCTACAGACTATGGACCGAGAACTATGGAGACCCCCTAAGACCTTTTGGGGTAATAAGGAACTATGAACCCTGATTTATGTGTGTAATTTATATGCCACATATTTCTAATTGCTCATTAAAAAGGCATGGTGTGGATTCGGCAACACAAAAAGGGTTAACTCTGCACTGAGACTCCCACTGATTGTGTTAGTGATGGGATTAAGATAGTTAGTTAATTATAATAGCAGCCGACTCCTAGATGAGTAGATCAACCTATGATACACTCAGGAGATAATCCCATCACATGTGTCTCCTCTCTTCCTATTCATTCATTATGGAGGGGGTGAAGATGTCTGTTTGCATGTTGTTCATGGTTGATTGTGTTATCTTTTTAGACTTCTTGAACTGTGTATATATATATACTGAGTTGATCTTCACTAAAGAGTTGCTGTTTTACCCTTCATCATGTTGAGGCTGCTGTTTGGGTAACTGATCGACACTGGGGATTGCCATACGCTGAAGATTTGCTATACTCCCCTGGCTATAACTACTAGCTCTTGTAAGAGCTGTTCCTGCTCTCTGGATTTAGGAGAGGTTCACCCACTGGAGCCTGGAGCCTTGTTGTAGGTCCAGGGTGGGTAGGAGATGTCGAGACCTCAACCAAGCTTTGGTGCTTCGTGGGGTCAACAGCGCTTTCGGTGTAGAGCAGAGTGCTTGGAGTCCTCGGGAAGCGCTAGGAGCATCCATCGATGGAGGTACCCGGTCTGGGTGCCAGGAGATCCGTTACAGCCTCCTTCCGGGTTGGCTCCTCAACTACTTGCTGTAGAGATAATCCCAGTAGGGAATTTAGAATATCTGTACTCCTGGCAGAACTAGCTATTTTGGTTTTCCAGTTTACATCAGGAAGATTAAAGTCTCCCGTAATGATAACTACCCCCTTAAATGTCATTTTAGCTATTTCCTTAACTTGTAGATCATCTAATTCTTTGACTTGGCTAGGTGGTCTATATATCACACCTACACGAGTTACCTTATGATTATCAAGCTGCAAGGTAACCCAAACTGACTCTAAATTGGTCTCACTAACTTGTATGAGGTCAGGAGATTAGAGCTCAGAGCTACAAATGAGCCATCAGATGACAGGAATCAAAGAAGACATATGACTGCTTGCAAACAGACAGATTTTTATTTTATTTTTTTAACCCTTGTAGCTCAGAAATGACTGAACGTTTTTAACCATTAGGATACCGGATTTTTTTTTCATTTTCACTTCTCTTCCCTATCTTTTTTTTATTTTTTTATTTTTTTTTGAGCCATAACTTTTTGTATGTTTCCATCCACATGGCTGTATGAGGGCTTAATTTTTGCGGGACAAGTTGTACTTTCTAATGCCACCATTAATTATGGCATAAGATGTAGTGTGAAGCGGTAAAAAAAATCCAAATGGGGTGGAATTGGGGGAAAAAACATTTCTCCACGGTTTTGCGGGTTTTGTTCCCACGGCGTTTTGTTTGCGGCAAAACTGACCCATGCCCTCTTATTCTCTGGGTCAGTACGATTACAATGATACCCCATATGTATAGGTTTTTATGTTTAAATAGTGTGAAAATAAATGTAAACTTTGATTTAAAAAAAATGATTTTTACATCACCACATTACTTTTTTTATACTTATGTCTAATGAGCTGTTTAGGGGCAAATTTTTTGTGGGACAATGCTTAGTTTTTACTTATGCCATTTTGGAGTGTGTGTGACTTTTTGGTCACATTTTATTAAATTTTTTGGGGTAAGAGAAGCAATGAAAAAATTGCAAATCAGCCATTATGACACTTTTTTTATATTACGCCATTCACCGTATTGGAATTTTTTTTTCTATTTGAATATGGGTGTTTTCGGTCGCGGTGATACCCATGATGGTTATATTTACTGTTGTTTGTTTTTTCTATATGGAAAGGGGGGAATAAAAATTTTTGGAAATATATTTTTATTAAAAATAAAAATTGTGCTGATTTTGAGGCTCATACATGAGCATATAAATTGTTTTTTAATTTTTCATTTTGTTCAATCAGGAATTTTTAAAATGCGATTTAAACTGAATGTTGCTCATTTCTTATCCTGGCCTGCCATCTGGTGGCCAAAATGAGAATTGCAGCATGAACACTTTCAGCCTTGTCAGCGAGGCTGAAAGTGTTCAGCGCAACTACAGATGCCCCAATTGTCCGCACATAGCATTGTTTTTTTTTTTTTTTTTTTTTTTTGCGCATTTAGATGTCGTGATCTCACTTGATCACGGCATCTAAGGCATTTAATTACTGTGATTGGCATTATTGCCGGTCACTATAATTAGCCGCAGGTCTCTGCTGTTTGAAACAGCAGAAATCTGCTGTCCATGGCGCCCGCTTCACAAGCAAGCGGGCGCCATGTTTACATATCACTCCCGCGCACATGTACGGTGCTTGTAGCGAAAGGGTTAATAAAAATCTATTGAAAAAATGGCTTTTAGCTCAAAATGAGTGGAATGTAATAACAAAATGCCCCTGAAAGCGTACATGGCCTTTAAAGGGGTTATCCCTGCTTAATGGGGAAAAAAATTAAGATCAAGCATCATATAGAACGTGACAATCACTTTCTAACAAAGCAAGAACCAACCTTGTACCTTACATGGATCTAGAGATCGCTACAATTAATGCTCTAGTTGCTCTGCTAGATTTATTTCAAGCTGGCAGCTCAGGGAGAAGATAGTCTGGTGGCAATTGAAGGATGTAACTGAACATGTGCGACCATCAGTGAACTGGACAGAGGAATATGGAAACTAACAAACAGCAGGTAGTTCTAATCAGATACATTTTAAGAAATAGCTTAGTGTGTGTGTAGTGGGACACTCTTATTTACAGTCAGTGGCGACTCTAGGAACAATATATGGGGGAGGGGGGCACATAAGATACCACAGTCAAAAATGGGGGGCACTAATAATTTTCATCACTTAATCATACTACTGAAAAAACTAAATCAATATATATAAGTAAGATTACAAAATACTAGAGTATTGCGGTATGCAGGGATACCTTTTTATTGTATTAACCTAATACGTAAAAAGACAAGCTTTCAAGGGTTTTCCTTTCTTCCTCTTCCTTGCTTCAGACCTGAGAGAGAGAAACACTCTTGAAAACTTTTCTTTATAGTTTAAAGCAGTTTCAGCAAACCCCAGGGCTGTGTAAATAATCCCATATGTTAAACATGTCACTGAAGAAGACCAATGAACAGACGCTGACAGGCTTATTCACAGGAGTGTGAAGAGTTTGGAGAAGGGAACAATCTAGGACAACATAACTGAATAGGAAAATGAGCTGAATTGGAGAATACGCTTCACCCTTTTGTAACATAACCCTGTGGGTCTTGTTGGTGTGTGCAACTAAGGCCTCTTTCACAGGGGCGTCCCGTATTTGCTCCGGATGCGTCGCATGTGCATTGCGGGAATAGGCACGCAATCGCAATCAGTTTTGACTGCGATTGCGTTCCTATGTTCAGTTTTTTTCCTCGTGAGTGCAATGCGTTTTGCATGCATGTGAAAAAACTATGTGGAACCCAGTCCCGAACCCGAACTTCACTGAAGTTTGGGTTAGGTGTTCTATTAATTTTCTTATTTTCCCTTATATCATGGTTATATGGGAAAATAATAGCATTCTTAATACAGAATGCTTACTAAAATGTGGATTGAGGGGTTAAAAACGAAAAAAATTAACTCGCCTTATCCAATTGATCACGCAGCCGGCTGTCTTCTTTCAGGTTCCCGCAAAGGGACCTTTTTGATGACATAATCGGTGAAGTCAGCGCAGGTCCTGCTGAATGAAGATGGAAGATTCATCCCTATCATCTCCCAGCAACCATGCGTGAAAATCGGATGCTTTCGATTCACACAGACCTATTCATTACTATGGGGCCAGCGTTGCGTGAAAAACGCAGAATATAGAACATGCTGCGATTTCTACGCATCACACAAATGATGCGTGAAAATCAACGCTCATCTGCACAGCCCCATTGACGTGAACGGGTCCAGTACAGTACTTTCAGTTTGGCAAAACTGACAGATTGCTAGACTGTACTAGCGGCGGCAGCCAGCGTTTCAAAGGGGAATCAGCGGGGGGGGGGGGGGGGGAGGGGGCTGGGCTAATAACCTAGGGGGGTCAACCCTGTAGCGATGCCTATGTTAACAGTATTTACATCTATTGTATATAGATTAAACAATTCTACAAAATGGATTCAGGGTTGCATTGAAAAGAGCAGTAAACTTTCGCTGTAAAAAAGACTTGGCACCACCAAAAGGCGTTTTTAGAAGTGGCATGTACACCTGCAAAATGTTTCTTTACAGTGTAAAATGTTCACAGATTTTTGAAAGGAAACACATTTTTTCAGTTACAGATTTTATTAACTGCAATAGCGATTATGTAGTTTATATAACTGAACTTAAGTCATGTCAAAAGCAGTAGATTTGCTTAACGCTAAGAAAATTAAATTATTGAAGCATCTCAATGATGTTGGCAACTCTAGCAATCATGTTATTTTAGCCAAATAGAGCCAGACACTTCATCACACCAGGGTTGTGTTCTTTTGTAACCAATGGCATAGAGAATGTTAACTCTTTAAAGGGTTTCTGTCAGGAGAAATAACGTTATGTAGCTGACGGACATTAGCGATGTGCTAATGTCAGCAGTACATAACAGCACCTAGAGGTTTGGTCTACGCACCCTTTGGAACGCCCAGGTCCAGTTGATTGGCATTCGAGTTCGCTTCAGTGTCCTGTAAATCCCGCGCCTGCACTGTCCAGTTTAGTATTCTGCGCAGTGAGTGAAGGACACGCTCCTGCTGCCTGGCTTCCTTCCTTTGGCTCAGGCGCAGTGAGGAAACCAGCAGCAGGAGTGTGTCCTTCACTCAAAGGTTTCACATGTAATTCACTATTAAGTAATAAAAAAATAAAAAAATAATTACAAAATAAAGAGGCGATTTCTCTTACCGGTAATTGGATTTTCCAATAGACTCCCCGCCTCCCCAGGACAGGAAACAACGTAGAAGCTCAATCTTAAAATGCCCCCTCCCCTTACCTGCATCAATTAATCACATAGGACTCGGTTAGTTAGTTCAAGAACTGTATTGACAACATAACATAGCATAACATAATATATCCCACAATAATTAACATGAGGGCCCATTCACACGACCGGGCCCATTCACACGACGGATTCACGCATCCGTAGTTCCGTTCCGTGGATCCGCAAAAATAAACTCGCATGTCCTATAGTTGTCCGCATTAAACGTTCTGTAGCCCCATTCAAGTCTATGGTTCCGCAAAAATGCGGATCATACGGGAGTGCTTCCGTATGTTATCACGGAAGAACGGATCCGCATATTTGCGGATCTGCAAAACGCATACGGTCGTCTGAATGAGGCCTAAGAGTAATCACCTCTTTTTCCCCGACGCCTCCACAACGGCACTCCAGGAGGATTAATAGAGAAAACAAACACTAGGGTGGGACTACTGCAGATGAGACTTTTCTGCCATATGATAAATCACGATTTTGAAGTACATTTAATCTATAATGCTTAAAGAAGGTATTTGGGTTTCTCCACGTAGCTTCTCTGCATATTTGCTCTACCGAGGCAGAGGCATTCACTGCCCATGAGGCTGAGACAACTCTGGTAGAGTGCGCTTTAATCCTCTTAGGAGGAGTCAAGCTTCTTTGGAGGTAACAGAACTTGATGGTGCTTCGGATCCATCTGGCTAGGGTACTTTTGCTTGCCGCTGACCCCTTATGCTGGTCTTGATACTGGAGAAGGAGATGGTCTGATTTTCTGAACACTTTTGAGACCTCCAGGTAAGTTAACAGGCATCTTCTGACATCCAAATTATGGTATCTCCTTTCTAATTCAGAAGCTGGATTCTCACAGAAAGATGGAAGAGACACCTCCTGTTGGCGATGGACTTTTGAGGCCACCTTAGGTAGGAACATCGGGGTGTGTTTAAGGATAATACTGTCTTCCAACACATAGGAGATAGGGTGAGATAAGGTGCTCTGCAGGAGAAGGCCTGGATCTCTCCCATTCTTCTAGCTGTTGTTATTACTAGTAAAAAGGTGGTTTTTAGAGTCAGGAGCTTAAGTGGGATCTCCTGCAAAGGTTCAAAAGGTGCGTCCATTAATACTTCTAACACTAGATTGAGGTCACAAGGAGGAATGGTAGAATGGACAAATGGGCATTTTTTGTGAATGCTCCTTTTATGAACCGCTTTGTCAACGGCAAGTCTGCCAGCTTTACTTCAAGAAAACTATTCAATGCTGAAACTTGGACTTTGAGGGTATTTGGCTGGAGACCTTTGTCAATACCAGCTGCTGATAGGATACCCTTCGGAGTCAAAATTCTTTCTTCTTGTCTGATGCTTTATCCAAGGTATCTTCAAGGACTGACCCGAACAGCCTATCTCCCTCACACGGAATAGAGCATAGCCGACTTTTCGTACTGACATCACCAGACCAAGATCTAAGCCATGTAGCTCTTCTTGTGGAATTGGAGAGGGCTAAGGATCTGGCGGAGAGCTTCACCAGGTCTGCAGATGCATCCGACAAGAAGTTACAAGCATGTTTTTAAGATGGGTATTGAGGCCGGGATCTCTTCCCTTGGAGTTCCTGCCACCAAGTGTTCTTCAAGCTGTGTTAATCAGACTGATGGGGATCTCGAGGTACAGGTGGTAGCTATACTGGGTCTTAGCATGGCTGTTTGTTTCCCATGCACGTTTTAAGAGACCTTCGCATTTCTTATCCATGGGATCCTTTAAAAGGCCCATGTCCTCAAAAGGAGAGAAATTTTCTTAGATATGCGGGCGACAGGCACATCAATCTTAGGAGTTTTGTCCCACAGTACGAAGTCCTCCTCGGCGAACAGATATTTCCACTTAAAGGAAGTGGGAATTACATGCTTATTCTCCGGATCTTTCCATTCTTTATTAATCAACATTTTAATGTACAGGAAAGACCTTCCTTTTCTTCTCTCCTAGTCCCTGGAACAGTCTGTCCTGGATGGACTGAGGCTCTTTAACTTCCTCTATTTTCATTGTAGCCCTGATGGTCTTTAATAACTTTTCCGTATCCTCTGGGCTACAAAGGGGCTTCCCTGATTTATCATTGGAGGATTCTGAATCTCTGAATGATATCTCTCCCTCATCAGAGTCAGGCTCCAGCTGAAGGTCCGACATCTGTGATCTTTGTGAGGTAGAGGGCTGAGGAGAACATGGCGGTAGCCTTGTATCAATCGCTGATTTTAACCTCTTCTTTAATCATGCCTCTGATAGATTCAAGGAAAGAGGGAGACTCCTCAGAAACCACGCTTTCTTTGATTTGGAGGGTAGGGATTTTATACTTATTGCACATTTCTTCCGAGTTAGTTGAATCCTCAGCAGATTTTTTTGATGCTGGTGTCCCTGCCCTGTAAGGTATTAATTAAGAACTTTTAGGGCTGTAACTAGGTAGACTTTGTTATATCCCTCACTGGTGCAGAAAAAAAAAAGACAATGTGCCCCCCCCCCCTCCTTCCTCCTCAAGCAGGGTCAGTAGTCATACAGGAAGAAGGCTTACCAGGCTCTGGGCAGCAGGATCCACAGGCTTGCGGGACTCAGGAGCTTCCAGGGGAGCCGACATGCTGTGCACGCTGCAGTGCTGGAAACGCCGTACTCCATGCTCCCTGCCGCCTCATATCCGCCAGTTTTCTGACATCACCCTCCACCGGAAGTGACGCTGAGGCCCGGCAATGGAATTCTCGGCCTATTCGCATGCGCGTGATCCCTCGTTCCCCGTGATGAGCGAGCAGGGGAACGGAAGCCCGGGGTTGCCTTCATGGAAGGACTTATGCTGAAGGAACTGGGACAGGGAATGATCATGTACGCTGACCTCTGCACAGGCCTCCCAGATGGGGCAATATTATTTAGGACGTGCGATCCATCAACCCCTGACATAGCAGGAGTGGCTTCCACGCGATCCCGAGGACAGGAAACAACAAACTTAAGCAGGTAATGGGAGGGGGCCTTTTAAGATTGAGCTTCTACATTGTTTCCTGTCCTGGGGAGGCGGGGACACCCTCCTGGAGTGCCGTTGTGGAGGCAAGTCAACTCTTTCTGCAAAAAAATAAGCCCCTGCACCAGACGATTCGAAGAAAAATAAAAAAAAATATGGCGTTCAGAAAAACATAATTTTTTAAAACTGCTTTGTTATGTAAAACTGTAAGTAGACATATTTGATATCATTGCGTCCGTAACTACTTTAGTCTATAAAAATAGCACATGATCTATCCTGTATTTTTTTTGGTTTTCTTGCCTCACAAAAAATGTAATATAAAGCAATTAAAAATTATATGTACCCCAAAATAGTACCAATAAAATTGGCACCTTATCCCCTAGTTTCCAAAATGGGGTCACTTTTGGGAGTTTCTACTGTAAGGGTGCATCAGGGTGGCTTCAAATGGGACATGGCATCTAAAAACCAGTTCAGGTAAATCTGCCCTCCAAAAACCATACTGCGCTCCTTTTTTTCTGCGCCCTGGCGTGTGCCCTTACATCAGTTTACTACCATATGTGAGGTGTTTCTCTAAACCTCAGAATCGTGGTAATACATTTAGAGTTTTGTTTGGCTGTTAACCTTCGACGTGTTAAAGAAATAAATTGATTAAAATTGAAAGTCTGCCAAAAAAGTAAAATTTAGAAATGTCATCTCCATTTTCCTTTGATTTTTGTGGAACACCTAAAGGGTTAACAAAGTTTGTAAAAATTGTTTTGAGTAACTTGAGGGGTGTAGTTTCTACAATGGGATCATTTATGGGGGCTTTCCACTATGTAAGCCCCACAAAGTGACTTCAGACCTGAACTGGTCCTTTAAAAAGTGGGTTTTGGAAATTTTCTTTAAAATTTTAAGAATTGCTTCTACAAGTCTAAGCCTTCTAACATCCCCAAAAAAATAAAATGACATTTCCAAAATGATGCCAACATAAAGTAGACATATGGGGAATCTTAAGTAATAAATATTTTGAGGTATCACTTTCTGTTTTAAAAGCAGAGAAATTGCAAATTTTTCTAAATGTTTGGTAAATATTGGATTATTTTAGAAATAAAAGTTATTAACAATCATAACTTCTTTACCGTATATTTCAGTCTACAGAGCTGTATGAGCGATTTTATATATATATATTTTTTTTTTTTGTTTGGCGGGAAATGGTTAAAATGGTAAACTCATTTTTGGGGTATGTACAACTTTTTGATCACTTATTCAACTTTTTTAGAGGGACAAGATGACAAAAAATGGTGAATCATGTGTGCGAGCAATGCTTCTTGTTTATTACACTGCACTTTGTCTCGGAAATGACTAGTACTTGCTTCATTCAAATACATTACACTGCGCCGCCACTTCATAGGAGACGACGCGTAGTGTAATGACCAGGAAGGCGTGGCCACCTGGAGCGCTGCCTCCTTGTCAAACAGTTGATAGCCAGAGGTGCTGGATGTTGGACCCCCGCCAATAATATATTGATGACCTATCCCGAGGATAGGTCATTAATATAAATTGCTGCACAACCCCTTTAATTTCCCGTATCTTTTACTGAAAAACGGGGGAAAATTTATTTGTGGGATTTAACGAAAGTGCAATTATTTTGAGGATAAGCCATCACTTTCCTGCCACTGGATCGGCAGGTAAGAGCCCAAAATAACAAGCTCCTAACTGCCGCAGCAACAATTACTGGAACCCGAACACTGAACTGCACAAAACCACAAACGCAGGATCCAGCAAAACTAGTAACTGCCTGGACCCCCATGCAAACAGGATGCATGGCGGCCCAGGAAGAACTGCTCACTGGAGCCCTCTCACTTAAGCCGCAAACAAACAGGGGGATGTCTAGCATCCATGCAGGAGTATACACACAATAGACAGACCAGACATAGAACAACAACTAGACATGCTAAACCAACCCAAACATGCCACACCAAACATAGATAAAGGATAGGTAGGGAAGGCGACATCGAGATGACATCGATGTCTCACTCGGTGGCCCTCAAGGACTGGGTAGATGGAACACCCAGGACAGGAGCATAGCTCCAGCATCAACAGAGGCTGGAGGACAACTAACTCCAGGCTGCAAGCCACAGGCTATATAAGCATCTAGTGACCACACCCAGCCAGGTGGTTAACCCCACAAGCACCAGACAGGGAAGGAACAGGAAATAAGAGTCAGAGTATACACATGCTGCAACACAACACTTTGCCCCTGCCAACCAGCATGCACGGCTAACGTGTCACGGCGAACATCACTGAAACCGAGACACCTGTATTACTGTCATGTCTGAGCTTTACTATCAAGGAGGTGGTCCTATCAGTGATTGACAGCTATCTCTGTATACACAGTCATAGAGGGAAGGCTGCCAATCACTGATAGGACCGCCTCCTTGACTCCAAAGCCCAGAATGAGCATGGATATTAATGAAAACATTTTAAGTTCTACTGAATACTATACCTCAATTAGGATCCACAGACTGTGATTTACATGTGTTTGGTGAGACAGAGATTAAGCGTTCACCACCACCGCATGTGTTTTTAAGCGACTAAGAGCTTAGTCTTTAGAAAAAAAAAAGAAAAAATGATCCTTGCTTTATTATTCACTTATTATTCACTGCCAGTGTAGCTGGAGCTACTTTGAACTCTCTCCAGACATAATCCTTGCATAACATTCACTGGCAGCAGCTCAGATCCTGACATATGGGAATGATACATTTTTCCGGGTCTCATCTGAGAGACCATGTCAAACCAAATTCCCCCCCCCCCCCCCCCCCCCCCTCGTTCGCATCAACTTATATGTTTCCACTTTTAAAATCAGCAACAGGTGCTGAAGAGATTATTCACTTCTCAGGGTATGGGAGATAGAGATGTGTTCTGCAGGGCAGGACAAAAGCCTACATTGTTCCTATGAGGCGCAATGCTCTGCAAGGCGCCTTATATAACTCCAGATATTTCTCCTTACATAATGCTGGGCGGCTTCCAAGGTTTAAGCTGTTTGTAACATTTCATTCATATCCTCTCTGGCCTTATAACTCTCTAGCTCCTATCCCCCAAGCCTTGTAAACAGAACAAAATTAAAAGATTTCCAGGAGACTGAAGTTTCCTTTACAAGTCAATAGCTCACCATAATTCTGAATAATTAGTGATTTTGTGTAAGTAAAGCTTAGCTATTTTATCATGAAAAAAAAAAAAACTGTTTACATTTTTAAACCTGTTTTAATATCTCTGTTGGCTGTCAGTGAATGACTGCCAATGGAGATCCCTGCAGGACAGACTTTATTTACAGAGAGACAATAGTGTGTTATCCAGTATCAAGGTAAAGACAAGGAAGCATTATATGTTCCTACATAATTTACAGTAAGAGGTCATATAGTACTACCATTTACATGGAGACAGGGAAGCAGTATTATCTAATTGATGGACTGGGAGACAGTACTGTCTGTTAGAGATGGCTTTGCGGTTCACCCGGCGGTAGTTTTGCGGCAAACTTTGCTAGTTCGCGATTCGCCGAACATTAGAACATATGGCGATATTCGTACGCGCCATATTTTTTTTGCATAGCGCCGAGCTTTGACCCATGACACATCCATCATGTTGGACAGGACAGCCAATTGAGACGTTTCAGCACATGGATATACCCCCAACCCTATAACAGAACCCGATCTGGCAGACATTTGACATTGTGTTTTGCCAGTGTAGGGAGAGGTTGTATTTTGGAGGGGCAGTTAGGGACACTAAACACTAGCTAATAGGACCACAAAAGTCATTTTAAGGACTGGTATAGGTGTGCTATTGATAGGTGTAATATAAAGGGGTGTGATACACTATAATTTCTGTGTGAAAGTATAAGTATATTTGCAGCAGTTGTGTGCAGTTCTGCTGCGATACCGCAGCTAGATAGAAGGACAAACGCTATTGGAGTAACTAATTGCAACGGGTGCGATTTACCTGTTGCCCCCCAAAAAACAGTTTGAGGACTGTGATATACCTTTTTCCACAAAATCCTGATTGAGGGGTGCCATATATCTGTTTCCGCCAAATACTGATTGAGGGGTGCCATATACCTTCTTTCACAAAATACTGATTGAGGGGGGGCTGTTGCTATATACCTTTTTCCACCAAATACTGATTGAGGGCTCCAATATACCTTCTTCCTCAAATTCTGCTCTTCTCTACGGACTTAGGCAGAGGGTCATTTATAAAATGACAGGCAGAGGAAGAGGCAGACCGTTCCGCAGGGATGGTAGGGGTCGGGCAGGTGCACCAGCCCGGAGCCTAAGTGGGCAGTTGGAGAAGGCGCGTGCGATAACTTCAAAGGGCACACCAGAGTTGGTTGAGTTGCTCACTCAGCCTTCCGCACCTTCCCCATCCTCTGTATCTGCACCCTCCTCACTCTCTGCTGTGTGCACCCCCAAAGATGACACTGCCACTATAGCCCCTCCACTCGAGTCAGAGGAATTATTTTTCCATCTATTCCCAGACTTTATCAATGCGCAGCTATTCTTTGCATCGGATGAGCAAGAGGAGGTACCAACAGCCGCCACCCAGCGGTCTGACGACTACCCAGATCAGCCCAAGGAGGGTGGTCCCCGCTATTGCTGCCTACGCCGAGATCTCTAATGTCAGTGGTGGTGAAGGTGACGATGATAATGTGTCGATGGATGTCACGTGGGTGCCCACAAGAGAGGAAGAGGAGGGGATTTCAGAGGGAGAGACGGAGCAGCAGATAGGGAGGAGAAGCAAGCAGAACTCGCAGTGAACAGGAGGCAAAAAGCAGACTGGAAATGTATCTTGAGTGAGCCATACACCATGGGCGGTCACATCTTGCGCTCCCAGAACGCCTGCACATGGCTCCGCAGTGTGGGCTATTTTTAACATGTCAGCTGCTAAGTGTTGCCATCTGCAGCCTGTGCTGTCAACGCATAAGTCTGGGTAAGCCCAACACTCGATTAGGGACGACCGCCTTAAGAAGGCACCTGGCCTTCCATCAGCCGAGCCCAGTGGGAGCAATGCCGTCAGAACCCACAAAGCCACACTCCCGGCACTCCACATCCTGCCTCTTCTCTCCTCCTATTTATCCTCCACTCCACCTTCCACTGTGCCGTCATTGCGTTCATCTGGCAGAAGGTAGGCTTCTGGGGCCCAAATGTTTGAGCATAAAATATGATGACGCTGGATAATCCTCTTGCCCAACGGCTGACCGCTGGCTTGCCGGAACTGGTAGCTGCAACAACTACTGCCATGTAAATTGGTGGACTCGGAGGCCGTTAGAAAATTTGTGGCCATTGGCACACCGCAGTGGAATGTCCCCTGGGCGCCGCTCTATGTAGGCTGCTACTTAAAGTCCAGACCCATGAAATGTCCTCTTATCATTGGTGGCGCAGTGCGCCCGCCCCTCTTCTCTCTCTTTATTGACTCAGGGGGAGGTAGAGACTGATTCCATCTCCCCTGTGCTGCTGAGGGAACATGAGCTCACTGACAGCAGCGTGTTCATTTTCTGTGATACTAGACTGCGCAGCCCAGTATTGAAAAAATTGAAATCCAGGTATCGTATCGATACTAGGACAAAAGTATCGCTTGGGTATCGACCTTTTTGATACCCACAACAACCCTACAGAGGAGGATGGTGGCTGGGGGGAGGAGGATGAGGAGGAGCAAGAACAGGCTTTAAACTTTCGGGGATCCCTGGTGTTGTCTGTGGCTGGGGGGAGGAGACCGAGGACGACATTCTCCTGGGCGATAAGGAGGAGCAAGGGCGCTCCACCGCTTCCACTTGGTGCAAATAGGGGCTTTCATGCTCCAGTGTTTGCAGAGGGACCCCGTATAAAAAGCATAAAGTTTAAGGACCTGTTCTGGGTGGCAACGTACTTAGACCCCCGGTACAAAAACTAAATGGCGGACATGTTACCAGCATCACAGAGGGCTGTCAGAATGCAGCATTTCCAGCCTTGCTGTGAGAGATGCTGTGTTCTGCTGTCGCGGGGACTGGCAGAGGAATTTCCACGCACAGTGAAACAGGTGCGAGTACCAATCCTAACATGCCTGCAAAAATAGGGTGGTTTGAAGATGTGTTGGTCACTTTCGGAGATCATTCTCTTAGACAACCCATCGACAGCCGCCCTCTGGATCCAGCCTCAGTGAACTCCTAGACCGACAGGTGTCCAACTACATCGGGTTAACGGCTGATGTGGATGCTCTGAGAAGCGAGGAACCCCTTGACTACTGGGTGTGTAGGCTTGACCTGTGGCCAGAGCTGACACAATTTGCCATTTTCGGGGCCCCTACTGGCCGACAGTTCCATATTTATCTTGTGACCCCCCTAATTTACCTCCAGCCACACAATCCAAAGTTATTTTCTGTCAGTTGAATGCCTATTGCCTAATTTTTTATCTCTAGCCACATAATCACACCCCTGTCTCACTCCTCTGCCTCTCAATATGGTGGCGTATGAACTGGATTCGCCATAAGGACCTTCTAATGTCACAGGGTCATGTGACTGTGCCCCCCTTAAACCCTGCATTGGCACTCTTACCACACCCTATTAAGTGCCCCTAAACATTCCCTGTACTGTGCCCTCTTATCCGGTCACGTTATAGCGGTGTTATCCAGTCACTGTACAGAGGTGATATCCGGTCAATATATGTTTTTTTGGATGGCCAAAACTGTATCCCTTTCCACACCATCGTTTTTTTAGACCTTGCATGAGCCAGAGAAATATGCAGATTGCGGTGCTAAGGAATGCGGTGTCAGAAATACGGCTAACATAGACTTATTTCTATATATAATAAATGACCACCTAATTGTATTATTATTCGGGGGTAGGGCCAATATCTTTTATTTTATATAGATTCTAGTGTATTATATTGGGTCCTGTATTTCCCAGTAGAATATGATCCTTGGGAAACACAGTCCTCATCCCTGACCACCAGGACCAGGTAGCATTCTGCCAGTACATGGCGGCCTCCCCTCTCCGCCACGCTGCTCCGCTGAGTACTGGTGCTTATTCTGACACTAGGGCTGGGTTCACATCTTATTTTTGCCATCCATTTAATGCATACCAAAAAAATGTATGCGTTAACAGATGCCTCAGACTGATGCCGTACAGTGGCGTCCATTCACCATACAGTTCCATGGTAGAAAACAAATGTACGTTAATGTATGCAAAAACGTGGAGCGCTGCACATTTGTATACATCAAACTGATGGGTAATAAAAAATTTCTAGGCTCCAGCAGGGCACATTTTTGAGAGTTTCCCTTTAAGACACATTAAAATGGCCCCTGATTAAAATACATATTTTTTGTGGGCACTTTTGCCAATGATCCCCCTCTGGTATATCACTATCCATGTTGTGGGACTATTTGTGTACTTCTAGTAAGTGTTTACTGGCTGCAAATATGACCTGAAGGTTTTTCAGGTTCGCCTGCTATTAAAGTGAATAGGGCACGCCGCGAACACACGGTTCGCGAAATTTTGATTGCGAACGTGCATTTGCGTTTACAAATTGTCGTGGCAGATGTTTGTCTATCACTACTGTCTGTGCCTACATCATTTTCAGTGAGCTATTGCAGTAGTGCTTGTACCAATTCCAGTTACATGGAGAAGTGTGATGGCCGTGTCTATATTATTTACAAGGAGAGTCAGAGGCCTATGCCTACATAATTAACACTGAGTGATCCCCGTACTGCCTGTACCTACATATTAATATTGAGTTATCCCAGTACTGCCTGTGCTTACATATTAATACTGAGTGATCCCAGTACTACCTGTGCTTACATTGTTTACACTGAGTGATCCCAATAGTGCCTGTGCCTACATAATTTATACTGAGTGATAACCGTACTGCCTGTACTTACATAATTAACAATGAGTGATCCCAGTACTGCCTGTGCTTACATCATTTACACTGAGTGGTCCCAGTACTGCCTGAGCCTACATTAATACTGAGTAATCACAGTACTGCCTGTACTTACATAATTAACTAAATAGCACTGATAATCTCAGTACTGCCTGTGCCTACATTAACACTGAGTGATCCCAGTACCGCCTGTGCATACATCATTTACACTGAGTGATCCCAGTACTGCCTGTGCCTACATAATTTGCACTGAGTGATCCCAGTACTGCCTGTGCCTACATTACCACTGAGTAATCCCAGTACTGCCTGTGCCTACACAATTTACACTGTGTAATCACAGTTCTGCCTGTGCCTACAGTATTTTTTGCTTTATAAGACGCATGTTTTTTCCCCCCAAAAGTGTGTGTGTGTGGGGGGGAATGGCCGTGCGTCTTATAAAGCAAATACTTCGCTGGCCGCAATGCTGCACAGCGCGGCCAGCTAAGTATCAGTGTGGAGGAAGGAGGCGGGGACACTCATGGCGGGGCCCGGTGCAGTGACTCTACTCTTATACACCTCATCAGGTGCGTCTTATAAAGCGAAAAATAAGGTAATTTATACTGAGTGATCACGGTACTGCCTGTGCCTACACAATTTACACTGTGTGATCACAGTACTGTCTGTGCTTGCACAATTCGTGTTCACAGTACTGTTTGTGCCTACTAGAGAAGTATGAGTGGATTTGTTCATCAGAGTTCTTGAGCAGTAATTGACAGGGCCTTGACATCTTACCTAGCCCTGTCAATCTCATGACTGCTGCACTGAGTAGTGGAGCAAATACAGAGGCTTTTCTGCTGGTACTGGAGCAGCAACTGTGCATGCCCTGCTGGCCAGAAGTGTAGAGATGCATGCAGAGTAGCTGCTCTGGTAGCAGCAACCTAGCCTCTGTGATTTTGTCACTACTCGGAGCAGTGCTGCAGGAGGTGTGGAGCGTCTTCAACAGTGGGAACAGTCCCTCGCAGCTCAAGAACTCTGATGATGAATGGATTCACTCCAATCAGTTCACCTAATTCTATTGCCTACTCTACATACATTCCTCAGCATTGAAATAAGGTTATGCAAGCCGAGGAAGTAATAGGTGTTGCTAAGATCTGCAGATGATCATATTTTTAAGGACATATTGCCAATCTGGTGATGTGCCAGTTATCGCCACTTGTTGCAAACTGAAACGGACAGAATCCCTGAACTGAGAAACTATGGTTTATCACTCCGGCAGATCATTACGTGCCTAGGCGAGATGTCGGCTTTCTTCATCTTTGAGTTTCCCCAGTGTTTGGGATAACAATGATGAACTGAAATGACAGCAAGAGGTGCACAAATTTTAACCTGTGCACAGGCAGAGGAGCTTCTGATTAGAAGAATGAAGCATACTAATCCATTCTCTGTAGATAATGAAATTGGATGTAACATCCCAAATCTAGGGTGGCAAACAGTGTCTACACAAACCTTCAGAAGACGTTTGAACCACCCTGGGCTACAGGCGTTACATTCATCTCACTCCAGCTGTCTCAGAAATTACTATGGTGCACAGAAAGACCGCAATGGAAACTGGAATGGAAGTCTATCCAGGAGTTACATTTTTTTTCTCGGACGCAGTGATACCTGGAGATTAGTCTGGAGACTGTGGGCAACACTGTGACGAGACCTTCACAAGGGATTGTCACACTGGTATGACTCCCTGGGTTATGGTGTGGGGTGGCATAATGTAAAATAGCAGGACACCATCTAGTCTTCATTTCAGATACACTAACAGCTTAATGGTACATTGATTTGGTCATGGAACTAGCAGTATGGCCACTTCTCCAAAGAGACATTTTTCAACAGCCTGTGTGGCCTAAACCTGCTACCAAGGCCTGCATCGTCTCCTAACTCGTCTCCCTTCGATTACATCTGTGTCAGCAATTACAAAGGGAGCTGCCAGCAGAGAATCTTGATGATTTGTGTGCCCAAATGCATTTATGGTGGCGAAACATTCTCCTCAGACAACCATTAATAACCACATTGATAGCGTGCCAAGGTATGTAAGTGCATCTATTTCCTTGCACTCAATACTGAATAAGTTGAGATGTTTAGAATATTTTGTTTACATTTTTATTTTTTTATTTTTTATCCTTAGCATAACTTCAACATGTCTATCGATTCTATAATTTCCATGATTCCACAACTTTAGTGTTGAAATTTCAATGTTGAGGAATGTAATTTACACCGTGTGATCAGTCATCACGGTAGTGACTTTACCTGTACTCCTAGCATTAACATGGAGAAATGGGGAAGCCATACTTTTGTGTCTACATTATTTACAGGGAGAGACATGGAGACAAGTAATGTCTGTGCCTACATAATTTGCCTTAATCCAAGTGTGGAATCATTGTGCAAAATCCGAAGACCTAATGGGACTAGTGTGCTATGCACTTACGTTGTTTGGTTGTGCTGTCGAGGCACAACTCCTGTGATAGCTTGTCAAACAACTGATTTAATTGGGAAGCCTGCAGGTCAACAACCCTATCCGGTGTCATACTATTGATCCGGTAAACAGTATTGGAGATCAAAGTAGGTAGGCTGGGTTTATCTGCTGGTGCTGTCCCTCAAAATTCACAGGTCAAGAGGAACCTTCTTGAAATGAATTAAAATATAAGAAATACGGGTAGCTTCTGAACAACACTTTCTGTCCTTGAATTAGGTACTTTGTTGGGTTTCCTCTTGGTCTAGGATTTTTGGGGGACAGTGCCATTCAATAAATCCAGTTTTCCTATTTGAACTCTCAATTACAGAGAGAGGCAGGAAGGCAGGGTTGCTAAAATACGGTTCTTTTACATGGCTCGACTCTGGGTTATACTAAAACAAAACAATAGCTGATCTTAAGGAAACCAGCTAGATAAAACACCGTGGAGCCTCATTTAAGAGTCTCAACACAGCAATCCAAAATGCAAAGCTCCCTGGGAAACGGTAATATGCAAAATAACTGTGGAGCCCCAGTTATGGGTCTTCAACACAGAGAAAGACAGACAGATATCCTTCAAAGGAAGAAAAACCGAGCAAAGGGGTGTCTCTATTACAGAGATTATCAGATCCACCTGTCGGGTGGTAATAATTCAATTAAGAATTATTAATTATGGTCATAAAAATAATCATAAAAAAATTAAATTTATAAAATTTGTCATAAATTCTTAAAATCATGACCTGGTGAATTGTAGACAAGCTAATTGATACAATTCACATCTGAGTCCGACTATTTCCTCAGATAAATAAGTTCTTTTTGACGTGAGATGACGTTAATGATAAAACATGTAGTTCTGCATTATACAACAATACACAGGTATTATAAAAATATGCAGATTTATTGGATACAAGGTTATAAACATATATAGGTAAATAAACACTGATACATGCAAATGAATATATATAGCGTTAATATAAAGCATTACAAGCTTAACAATACATGTGAGTGGAAATAACTTGTCACATTATAACCAAGCTATTATTAGGTTAGGATACCAAATAGGAACATAATTTATATACATTACTTCTTGTTCAGAGAAAACCTCATGATATCAGGATGGGCATGTCTAATCCTAGACATCAATATGGAATGCTGAATACATTCCACCCCCCTCTAACCAACTACACGTCACATGACTTCCAGAATGGGCAAATCCATTCAAGGATATAACTTAGAAGAGATAACTGTATCCTTCCGCCCCATCCTGGACTATTTTCACACATATGACTTTGGTAAGACTATTAGACAAATGACAGGGATATAGGATCTTTGCTAGACCATATCTTAAATGGAAAGGACTTGAAATAAGTCTTTCCTGTGGGAAACCATCACTTAGCTTGGCGAAGAATGTTCTATCAATATATATATATCTAAGCAATTATTTAATGCTTTGCTAGATTATGAGTCTTGATTCTTCTGCAGGTAGAATGAAGCCTCACAATATCCTAAAACTACATCTCAATATGGAGATGATCAATTAATTTAATTATGTATTTATTCGCCAATCTAGATGGTATAATTTCACCCACACTATCAAATTAGTCTTAATAAAATGAAATATCATTTTCTGTGTCTCTTACCAAGTTCTAGTAGGAATCTCACTTCTGCTCCTAGGAAAGCTGGGTGGTCCATCATAGCACATCTCACCATGGCTTTCATCTTGATAGACCCCTCTAAAGAGCTTACTTCTCTTTTTTTTTCTCTTTCTTGTGTATGTCTCCCCCTCTCTGTCAGCCCATACCATCTTTTTATCCTATCTTAGAAAGGGCTTGGCCAAGTTTTATCATTAACTAGTAACCTCACTTTATAATTAATAGAACCTCCCTTTAGGGAAAAATATACCCTAGATCTTTGTTACCCTAAAACTAGATGGCACTAGTATTCCATACAAAAATCGAAGCACTCATTTATTTCTCTTATTTATATAATAGCAATAAAATGTAATCTAAGGTTTCAGACAAAACCTTGAGAAGATCTTGAAGAGACAATGAGTTTTATACTTGGTCAACTAACTTGTGTATCCTTAAGTCTTTTGACCAGACTTGATTAAATCAAGATAAATAGGGCTATCTCAATTCATTGTTCTTGGAGGAGACAGGGTTTGTTCATGATCACCTGTGTCCACATTTCTCCATTCCAGGAAAGAAATAATTAATTTGTGTGTTACACTGAGACAGATTTTAAACATGACAGAGGAGTTTATACCTCGTTTCTAATCTTAAAACTGAATATATCTATGAGGACTATATATATATATATATATATATATATATATACTATATATTCAGCACACCTATTAAAATTGATAATATAAAATCAATCTACTCCTATATTGATTAATATAAAAACCACAAAGAAAGATTAGAGTCTTTCTATTCACTAAAATCATCAGAACTCGAATACATTGTCTTATCTAGGCCTTGGGACATCTCCTTCTCACAAAACAGACATAGGTAAACACTTTGGTATATATCGTAAACCTTAGGTTAGCAATTTCAGAGTAAAGGAAAAAAAAATCACTCTGCCTTTTAAAATAAGACAAAAATGGTTGTCCCTTAGGCTCATTAAATGAATACATGAATACTATATATTTGCTTCATTGATAAATGCCTAATTGTATAGGTAATTATCACCAGCTGCATAGAGCTTATCTTTAACTCCCGTCATAAATTTATCAGTAGATAAGAAGGCCTCTTCTCAGACTGGTACATTCATGAGAAGAATAACACTAAAAAGTAGAAACCTTCGTGTGACCTTACTTTGGCCTTCTCAAGACCTACAAAATTGTAACTATAGTGGAGCATGGCTCTTAAAGGTAATGAACATCCATCTTGACTAAAAATGAATTGGATATCAATGTATTTACCTATGAAAAGGCACGACACACCATATTAAGTAGCCCCTATGTCAAGATCCCGCTCTTTTACAAACTTTAAAGGGGTTCTGCACTTTCAATTAACTGATGATCTATCAACTACAGTGGGCGCGGCTAAGCTCCATTTAAGTGAACAGAGCTTAGCCGCGCCCACTCTAGTTGATACAAGTCGTGACGTCAGTGGGCGGGCGGCCCGGCAGTAAACAGTGAGAAGGCCGCGGCGCTGCTGGAGCGCCGCTGCCTTCTCAAACAGCTGATCGGCGGGGGTCCCGGGTGTCGGACCCCGGCCGATCAGAAGCTGATGATCTATCCAGAGGATAGATCATCAGTTAATTGAAAGTGCAGAACCCCTTTAAGGATGTGACGGGGAAGACCTAAGCCAGTTATCCATCCACAGACAGCTGTTTCGGGATGTTGCCCCTCATCTGTGTGGAGTAGGTTTTCCTTCCTTTGAAGGATATCTGGCTTTCTCAGACCCATAACTGGGGCTCCACAGTTATTTTGCATGCGACTCTGGGTTATAACAATTCAGTTGATCTTTGCTCAGTTACAGGACCTTTGCACAAACCAATGGAAAGTACATGGACAATTGAAATTGTTGATTCCCATACTTTTACGTTGTGTGAGCAGGAGGTGTGCTGCCAACAGCAAGCATGCTTGCAAGACCGTCTGATCAACCAGTAAACAAGTGCTTGCTCCTTTGATGACTGATTGCCAGCACATTTACAAGGGTCAATTATTAATAACAAGCATTTGTACCCAATATTTGGCCTAATAATCTTCTTTTGTAAAAGGACTCTTACACTGAACATCTATGAACATTGTGCATGTTTCTATATTAAAAAATGCATCACTTGTGGCAAGGGTGGTTTTACAGCACTAATGTGGTAAAAGCTTTTGCTTAATTTTTTTCTCTTAACCTCCTGGTTATATGCTGTACATTTACAGCATAAAACACCAAAAAATAAGTACCATAAATATCTCGGAGTTATTCGTATATCGCCTATAACGCTCAAAAAGCTACCACACAAGTAAATATTATCAATTAATCCTTTATTAAACATACATTTGCAATACATTAATAATATGCTTAAAAAACTTATAGCAACAACCATGGGAGCACAGAGGTGTATCGGAAGACTAAAAACAGAGTAAGCTCCAGACCACAAGGGACTAGTATGCAGACAATTAGCAGCATCAAAAATGTGGGGCTCATATAGCAACCGTGCATGCAACCTGCAATTCACCGCTCAGCACTGAAACCGTGCAGGGCTGTGTGGTTCATGCGCACCCCTACACTGTGAGACTGCTAAAAAGGAAAATACATTCAGTCACATATATTACTGACCCAGTCTGGAGCGGCCGCCCGACAATCGTTTCGCTTCACTCATCCTCAAGGGGCATATTACACCCGCCAAATGTTCACTCCTATATGCCTCTCTAATTTACCCTCCGCCAATGAGTGCGCCTCGGATCAGCTGTCCGCCATCATAAAATCGCCCAGTTTCTCTTCCGGGAGAGTTCAGAGTCTAGTCACGTGTCAATACGCATAACCCGCCTCGCGACCCGCCCACAGGAATCTGTAGTCACGTGATGCAACCGGCTGCGTTGCGTAGCATGACATGTCCCATGACAACAAGGTCACGCGGCGGGTCACATGATCGACTCGCCGCTGAGTGATACACATGCCCCTCCTCCTGCACCTGCCGCTCAAGCTATAAGGGCCAAAGTGCATGGTATGTAAACCCATCTGGGGCAAAATCAGCATAATTAGACTTATAAAATTGGCGAATCAGAATCTTATGATTAGACAGACCATTATTACGTGTATATATCACTTTAGCACAGAACCTATCATAGTTGAGGCAGTGTCAGATACATGATTACAATACAACTGTAGACAATTCAAAAGCAGTCAATACTAATTGCTATGTACTATACTCTATACACTCTTCGGATGCCCCCATAAAAAAGTAAGCAGTGGACAATATCCTCCACTGACCTGATATATAACATGTGTTCATAAATTACAAAAACGTGATACATGATAAAAATCAATCATAATTCTTGATTATAACACCTCTCTTATTTAGTCCCTACTCTCATAAAATATTCTATAAAAACATATATCAGAAAGAGATGTATGTTGTATACTCTGATGTCATCATTCTCGCAAGTGCATACAGGAACGACCAAAACAGAGAAGGGAAAAAACAATTGTGAGGTGGCGTGAACAGGGAGCTTAGTGAACAGAGTGCAAAAAGTGATGACATCAGGGGTAGAGTTCACCCTTCTCGATTCCCTGGTTACATTATTAACGTGTCGTGCATAATAATGCCAAAACCTACATTCCCTAATGCCGCAGGCTATTCATATGACTTACATCAACGGCATAGGGAGCATGATAGTTCACGTACGTCTGTCATCCCACTATCTAAGGAAAAACAACATCATGAAGTTCCCACCACTGCCCTGCCAGAATCAGGTAGTGTGTGTGCATCCATGCAGCCGATGAGATGACGAGATCGGATGAAGTATCACCATGCACACACACTACCTGAGTCTGGCAGGGTAGTGGTGGGAACTTCATGATGTTTGTTGTTTTTCCTTAGATAGTGGGATGACAGACGTACGTGAACTATCATGCTCCCTATGCCGTTGATGTAAGGCATATAAATAGCCTGCGGCATTAGGGAATGTAGGTTTTGGCATTATTATGCATGACACGTTAATTGACTGATTTTATCATGTATCACGTTTTTGTAATTTATGAACACATCACTATTTATTGTTTTTTATATGTACAGGTCCTTCTAAAAAAATTAGCATATTGTGATAAAGTTAATTATTTTCTGTAATGTACTGATAAACATTAGACTTTCATATATTTTAGATTCATTACACACCAACTGAAGTAGTTCAAGCCTTTTATTGTTTTAATATTGATGATTTTGGCATACAGCTCATGAAAACCCAAAATTCCTATCTAAAAAAATTAGCATATTTCATCCGACCAATAAAAGAAAAGTGTTTTTAATACAAAAAAAAGTCAACCTTCAAATAATTATGTTCAGTTATGCACTCAATACTTAGTCGGGAATCCTTTTGCAGAAATGACTGCTTCCATGCGGCGTGGCATGGAGGCAATCGGCCTGTGGCACTGCTGAGGTGTTATGGAGGCCCAGGATGCTTCGATAGCGGCCTTAAGCTCATCCAGAGTGTTGGGTCTTGCGTCTCTCAACTTCTCTCTTCCCAATATCCCACAGATTCTCTATGGGGTTCAGGTCAGGAGAGTTGGCAGGCCAATTGAGCACAGTAATACCATGGTCAGTAAACCATTTACCAGTGGTTTTGGCACTGTGAGCAGGTGCCAGGTCGTGCTGAAAAATGAAATCTTCATCTCCATAAAGCTTTTAAGCAGATGGAAGTATGAAGTGCTCCAAAATCTCCTGATAGCTAGCTGCATTGACCCTGCCCTTGATAAAACACAGTGGACCAACACCAGCAGCTGACATGGCACCCCAGACCATCACTGACTGTGGGTACTTGACACTGGACTTCAGGCATTTTGGCATTTCCCTCTCCCCAGTCTTCCTCCAGACTCTGGCACCTTGATTTTCAAATGACATGCAAAATTTGCTTTCATCCGAAAAAAGTACTTGGGACCACTGAGCAACAGTCCAGTGCTGCTTCTCTGTAGCCCAGGTCAGGCGCTTCTGCCGCTGTTTCTGGTTCAAAAGTGGCTTGACCTGGGGAATGCGGCACCTGTAGCCCATTTCCTGCACACGCCTGTACACTGTGGCCCTGGATGTTTCTACTCCAGACTCGGTCCACTGCTTCCGCAGGTCCCCCAAGGTCTGGAATCGGTCCTTCTCCACAATCTTCCTCAGGGTCCGGTCACCTCTTCTCGTTGTGCAGCGTTTTCTGCCACACTTTTTCCTTCCCACAGACTTCCCACTGAGGTGCCTTGATACAGCACTCTGGGAACAGCCTATTCGTTCAGAAATTTCTTTCTGTGTCTTACCCTCTTGCTTGAGGGTGTCAATGATGGCCTTCTGGACAGCAGTCAGGTCGGCAGTCTTACCCATGATTGCGGTTTTGAGTAATGAGCCAGGTTGGGAGTTTTTAAAAGCCTCAGGAATCTTTTGCAGGTGTTTATAGTTAATTAGTTGATTCAGATGATTAGGTTAATAGCTCGTTTAGAGAACCTTTTCATGATATGCTAATTTTTTTAGATAGGAATTTGGGGTTTTCATGAGCTGTATGCCAAAATCATCAATATTAAAACAATAAAAGGCTTGAACTACTTCAGTTGGTGTGTAATGAATCTAAAATATATGAAAGTCTAATGTTTATCAGTACATTACAGAAAATAATGAACTTTATCACAATATGCTAATTTTTTTAGAATGATCTGTATATGGTATGTTGGTTATATATCGCGTCAGTGGAGGATATTGTCCACTGCTTACTTTTTTATGGGGGCACCCAAAGAAAGTGCCCATCATAGTATAGAGAATAGTACATAGCAATTAGTATTGACTGCTTTTGAATTGTCTACAATTGTAATCATGTATCTGACACTGCCTCAACTATGATAGGTTCTGTGCTAAAGTGATATATACACATAATAATGGTTGATAATGGTCTGTCTAATTATAAGAATCTGATTCGCCGATTTTATAAGTCTAATTATGCTGATTTTGCCCCAGATGGGTTTACATACCATGCACTTTGGCCCTTATAGCTTGAGCGGCAGGTGCAGGAGGAGGGGCATGTGTATCACTCAGCGGCGAGTCGATCATGTGACCCTCCGCGTGACCTTGTGGTCATGGGACATGTCATGCTACGCAACGCAGCTGGTTGCATCACGTGACTACAGATTCCTGTGGGCGGGTCGCGAGGCGGGTTATGCGTATTGACACGTGACTAGACTCTGAACTCTCCCGGAAGAGAAACTGGGCGATTTTATGATGGCGGACAGCTGATCTGAGGCGCACTCATTGGCGGAGGGTAAATTAGAGAGGTATATAGGAGTGAACATTTGGCGGGTGTAATATGCCCCTTGAGGATGAGTGAAGCGAAACGATTGTCGGGCGGCCGCTCCAGACTGGGTCAGTAATATATGTGACTGAATGTATTTTCCTTTTTAGCAGTCTCACAGTGTAGGGGTGCGCATGAACCACACCGCCCTGCACGGTTTCAGTGCTGTGCGGTGAATTGCAGGTTGCATGCACGGTTGCTATATGAGCCCCACATTTTTGATGCTGCTAATTGTCTGTATACTAGTCCCTTGTGGTCTGGAGCTTACTCTGTTTTTAGTCTTCTGATACACCTCTGTGCTCCCATGGTTGCTGCTATATGTTTTTTAAGCATATTATTAATGTATTGCAAATGTATGTTTAATAAAGGATTAATTGATAATATTTACTTGTGTGGTAGCTTTTTGAGCGTTATAGGTGATATACATTTACAGCATAATGGCGTCAAGTGAGTATGGAGCAGGCTCGCTGAGCATGCTCCATATGTGTTACATGCTTGCTGTGTATTAAAAGTTCAAATCACCCCTCTGTCCAAATTCTACATCTAAAAATAAGTAAACCATAATTGGTATTATTATGTCCGAAAATTTGTAATCTATTAAAATATAATTTTAATGAAAAATGATCAAAAAGTCAAATGTACACCAAAATGGTACCAATAAAAATCATAGCTTGTAGCACAAAAAACAAGCTCTTACATATGTCTGTAAATGGAAGTATAACAAAAAAAGTTATGTCCATCAGAATATGCAGCACAAAGCAATTTCTTTATTTCAAAATTTTTATAAATGATAAAAATGTGGTCTTTTAGTAATTACAATGACCCACACAATAAGGTAACACAATACACACTGTAGAATCAAAAAGCCATGACAGAATTGTATTTTAATACTAAAAACAGACTGTCAGTTTTTTATGGCCATTTTGCATCCGTGTGTACATCCATTTTCTGGCTATTTTTATGTCTGTTTTTAACGATCATTAAAAATGGCCATTTTTTTTTTTTTGTTCCCCATAGTGCCCCCAGTAACGTAGTGACCTCAAAGTTTCCCTATAGTATTTTCAGTATATATTTGGCTCTAGTGTCAGCAGTATATAAATACCCCCACATCATGCTCAGCCCCCCCTCCCCATGCGCAGTGACACTCGCTCTGCGCTGGACACAGCAAATCCTACCACTCTGCTGCATCCAGTGAGGAGCAAGTGTCCATGTGTGTGCAAGTGATTAGGGTACTTCTATTTTTATTTTTATGCCTGGAAAGGCAATTATTTTTTTCTTAACGTACCTGTTTTTTTTTTTGTTTTTTTTGCGGTCATTAGATGGGTAGTCTCTTATCTAAAAAGCTGTTAAAAATGGTCCTATTGATTTCAGTGGCGTAAGTCTGACTGTTAAAACAGACAAAAGGAGGACATGTCCTATATTTCGATGGCTCCTATTTACTGTGAATAGCCCCATAGAATTTAATGAAATATAAAAATGGATGTTTTTCACTGTCATGTGAAGGAGGCCTTATAACAAATATAGGGTTTGTCCCCGCTATGTTATGATTCTTTATGTACCTGATGCGATGACATAACTACCCAGATGCTTTCTTGTTACAAGAAGACATATATGTCTTCCCCTTTCCTTTTTTTCGTGACACATTTTCACAGCTGCATGTGACAGCTACCTTCTAAGGGCTCATGCACATGAACGTATATTATTTCCGTGTCCGTTCCGTTTTTTCTTTTTTTGCAGACCGTATACGCAACCATTCATTTCAATGGGTCAGCAAAAAAAAAAAACGTAAGTTACTCAGTGTGCATTCCGTTTCCTTATGTCCGTTCTGCAAAAAATATAACATGTCCTATTATTGTCTGCATTACGGACAAGGATGGGACTGTTCTATCAGGGGCCAGCTGTTCTGCAAACGGACATCATCCGTATTTTTGGCAGATCCATTTTTTGCGGACCGCAAAATACATAGTCGTGTGCATGAGGCCTAAATCTATACATAATACTGTGATTTATCTCCTTCTGTAAGTAAAACCCCAACCTGCTCATTAATCTAATGAAAAGAATTTCACCTGTGGCTACAAAAGAAATTATACATGGGAAATAGATACTCGCTTATGTACTATATCAAAAAACGTTTTTTCCGTCCGCCCCTAGGGGCTTCTGGAGCTGCATCTGAGTGTGGCAGCTTCTTGCTTCTGGACAAATACATGACATACTCTAAGCTTTCCTGTAATTCTTCACATTTTTATATAATGAGCTACATGAGCAGCGCTCTCCTGTGCGCCTGCACCACTGTGTGATGTTGAAATATTACAAGAATAATTATTTGCCTGACTTAACCCTCGATATAAGATTTGATGGTGTTAATCGTTTAAAGCATGGTGTGGTGTCAGAGCTGTGTGCTGTAAGCAGTGCTGAGCCTTCTTGCCTCTGCAACATGAATTTCTCGCACACCCTAAGGGATAGAGCCTGCCACTAGTGCCTCCTCCTCCCTGTTTTATTTTTATTTTTTTATTATATATATATAATATAGTTTTTACTCTTTTACTATCGTTTTTTGGGTGACTGTGGAAATATTGAGACATCTACATAGAGCCTGCAGGAAGGAAGTGCAGTGTCAGCAAGGAGCTGGAGAGGAGGACGACGGAGTGGTAGTGGCTCTGGCTGTCAGTCAATCAGGGCACCTGTTCTTACATCATTGCTCCCTAGGGCCGTGCAGTAAAAGGAGGGGGCACCCTTTCTTCCCTCAGGCTACATCTTGATTCCGAGTCTCCTGCCTGATGGTAGCTGGGGTGCCGTTGGTGTTAGGTGTTTGGGTGGGTGCAAGGCAAAGTAGAGTGCAAGGCCAGCGTATGGTATAGGAGTCAGGAAACCAGACCAGAGTTAGAATATTAAATGTCTTTCTTTACTGTATTGCAAAATAGGAGTAGTAGTACATTTAACTGTAGCAAAACACAGATCCAATTGTACACAGTGCAATTCCCTCCCACAGTTCAGTGGTTAGCACTGTTGCCTTGCAATGCTGCGGTAGAGAGTTTGACTCTGACCAAGGACAACATCTGCATAGAGCTTGTATTTTGACCCCATGCTTGGCTGGGATTCCTCCAGGTTCTCCGGATTCCTCCCATGCTCCAAAGACCTACAGATGGGGAACTTAGATTGTGAGCTCCAAAGGGGAACAACAAGTGATTATAATGTCTGTAAAGCACTGAGGAATGTAAATAAATCTATCTGGTATCAGAAAACCAGCTTAGCCCTTTCGCACCCACTTATTACTCATCTGCAGTCTGTGTAATCTATGGCTGGCAACTGTACTTTTGCAATAATACATGTAATGTGCACTGCACTGTGGCATACAGGTGGAATGATACGACTGGCTTGGTTGTCCCTTAAGTGTGTACGGTGTCTTGACTGTAATCCCTCCACAGCAGTAAAGTCTGAATTCCCCTATGTGGTGGTTACCTTATTTATTGACTGGTTCCTTCTGCAGCAATGTTGGCAGCACTAATGTGTCTATTTTGAATAGACAACCTCTGAATATGAACATGTTCACTCAACTTCTTTGGTCGACCATGGCGAGGCTTGTTCTGAGTGAAACCTGTCTTGTTAAACTGCTGTATGGTCTTGGCCAACGTGCTGCAGCTCAGTTTCAGGGTTGGAAATCTTCTTATAGCCTAGACCATCTTTATGTAGAGCAAGAATTCTTTTTTTTTCTGATTCTCAGATAGTTCTTTGCCATGAGGTACCATGTTGAACTTCCAGTGACCACTATGAGAGAATGTGAGAGTGAAAACACCAAATTTAACACACCTGCTGCCCATTCACACCTGAGACCTTGTAACACTAACGAGTCACATGACACTAGGGAGGGAAAATGGCTTATTGGGTACAATTTGGCCATTTTCACTTTTGGGTGTACATTCTTTTGTTGGCAGCGGTTAAGACATTAATGGCTGTGTGTTAAATTTAGTGTGCTCTCAAAATAACTTACTGTTTTATACAACCTGTACACTGACTACATTGTATCAAAGTGTCAGATCTTCAGTGTTGTCCCATGAAAAGATATAATAAAATATTTTTAAAAATGTGAGGGGTGTACTTACTTTTGTGAGATACTGTAACAATATATAGTATAACAACATTTTAAAGAGGACCTTTCACCTGGATATACTTAAAGGGGTTGTCCAGGTTCAGAGCTGAACCTGGACATCCCTCCATTTTCACCCCGGCAGCCCCCTTGACATGAGCATCGGAGCAGTTCATGCTCCGATGCTCTCCTTTGCCCTGCGCTAAATCGCGCAGGGCAAAGGCATTTTTCTGAGTTCCGGTGACGTACCGGGGCTCTCTATGGGGCTGACAGGAACCCCGGTGACGTCACCGGCACTGATGGGCGGGATTTGGCTCTGCCCTAGCCAGTAAAACGGCTAGGGCAGAGCTAAAGCCCGCCCCTCAGAGCCGGTGACATCACCAAACACACTGCTGGGCGGAAGTTACCGCCCGGCAGTGTGTTATTGTAAACACAAGAGCCTGTGCCCTGCGCGATCTAGCGCAGGGCACGGGAGCGCATCGGAGCATGAGATGCTCCGATGCCAGGCTCAGGAGGGCTGCCGGGGTGAAAATAAGGGTATGTCCGGGTTCAGCTCTGAACCCGGACAACCCCTTTAATGTAATTATTATCCTACCTTATAGTGCGGCCCCCACAATGTCTTGGCACTTTCTTTTTTTTCTAAAGAACCCCCCGTTCGTCCGCTGTGGTCCCCTTTTTGGTGCCTCATATGCTAATGAGGCGACTCGTTTATGCTAGATGTGAACTTGTATTTCTCCTGGGTGCGGTTATCTTCTCCCTGGCTGCGAGCTCATCCAGACAGAGCGCCCCACTCTTAGCCAGGGAGAAGGAGCTCAAGTTCTCATGGGAGAAGGAGCTGTGGGGGCCGCACTATAAGGTAGGATAATAATTAGATTAAGGATATCCAGGTGAAAGGTCCTCTTTAACTGACAAACCATTTGCAGATGCCCTCTGCCCTGGGGTAGTTTAGAACCAGGTAAAGTAGAATGACATGCAAGCGGAAAGGTGAAGACGATGACGCTTTCTGCTAAAAAGATATAAAGTTGTCCAGTTAGATAAAAAAAATTTAGATATAGAGCAGAATGGTGTTTTCCCGCTGTTTTTCTGATGGTTATCAGGTTCCTGCTGGTCTCCACTTATTGGTCCCACCTTGACACGCAAAGATGGCAGGGGATGCCTGCTCAGCCAGTCAATGGCGGAGACTGGTCATTTCTGTGATCAGTGATTGGCTGAGTTTGTGTCTCTAGACCAGGCATAATGTTTTTATTCTTGTGGGTGCCCTGTCTTCAGCCATTCTTGAAATGACATTGAGGGAAATTGCATGCAAATCAGGCAATAATCTAAATGTGTTTTCCAGGACTCCTATATTGATGAACTACCCTCTGGATAGGTTATCGCTATCTGATTGAAAAACATAATTAGTATTATTATGTCAGAAAATTGGTAAGTTATTAAAATATAATTTTAATATAGTTTTTTAAATAAAAATAGATTCTTGGGATGTGTTTAATTGCTGTATAATGGGCCTAGGGCTAAAATTCAGGTTTATGGAGGACTGTCCCCGGCAATAGTCTTGGAGAGAGGCAATGGTGCACTCTGTTTCCTCTCCTGTTAGCCCTGGCTATAGAGCCCCTGGCATGCTTGTTAAAAAAACACGCCGCCCATCAAGGGTTCAATAGAGTTGAGGTGGAGGAACGAATCTCATTGTATGCAGATAATGTTTTATGTGGGTGATCTAGCCTCATCAATTGACCCCATTATATCCATAATCCCTGAATTTCGTAGGCAATCTGGGTTGATTATCAACTGGAACAAATCTGTGTTACTTCTGCTGTCTCTGCTTCCCCAGAGTCTGTCTAAGGTATACTAATCTATAGGTTGTATCTTCCTTTAAGTTTTTGGGTGTTGTGGTGTTCACTGACTTATTCAAATACATACAAGATAATCTAGTGCCATTGCTAGCTAGGTTCAAGTTTAAAGCTAACTCCTGGCATAAACTGCCACTGTCTCTGGCAGGCAGAGGCAATCTTCTCAAAATTGTACTAAATCCACAGCTCTTGTATATACTGCTTAACTCTCCAATATGGATTCCTATGCACTACTTTTATAAGACGCAACACATTTTTTACGCTTTTTATTATTGAAGAAAACAAGGGGTAGAATTAGGTATGAGACGCTGCAAAGGGACAAGGACTCAGAAGGCCTAGCACTGCCTAACCCTCTATTATACTTTATATCGGCTCAGCTCCAACATTTTAAGGGATGGAGTAGGCTGGGGGACAGGAAGAAGTGGCAGTCTGGTAGAGTGGGCGTCACAACGCTCCCTGCCTTTGGCAGCAATGGAGGGAGAGGTGGACTCAAGATTAAGATTCGCTCCAACTTTGGAACTAATGAGGAAAGTATGGAATAAAGCCAAAACACTTCTAGGGGTCTCAGGATTTTTAAATATATCTCCCATATGGCGCAATCCTGCTTTTGCCAGACCTTTCCAGACTGACAGAATATTCCCTATGGGAAAAGAAAGGAGTCTGGAGCATTGCACAATTTTATTCTTAGGGTCTCCTCAAACCATTTCAACAATTGTGTTCTGAGTTTAGCTTACCCTCTACTCACTTTTATAGGTACATGCCTTGGAGTCCCAGTCTAAAATATCACCATTGCAATAGGTTTCCAGCCGGACGCTTATAACTGCTGTGGCGGCTGGGTCTGCAAGGGGAGCCATTTCGAATATATATTGATTGCTACATGGGGAATTTTTGAAGGCCTCACCCCTTAAAATTAAGACGCAATGGGAAAGGGATGTTGGGCCTATTACTGATGCCCAATGGGAGGAAACGTTGGCGCTTACCCCAAATCTATCCCTTAGTGAAGCTGCCAGGCTATCCCAATTGTTTTTAATGCACAGGGTGTACAGAACTCAGATATTCCTATAAAAAATTTGTTATAGGGAAAATTCCAACTGTCCGAAATGTAATGAGCCAGAAGCTTGACTGTTCCATATGCTATGAAACTGGAGGGGAATAATGCAACTCGTCAAAAAGGTGTATTCTGCAAATTTCTCTCCTGACCCGAGGATGTGCTCACTAGGCATCTATGACTGAGTATATACAGACACCTATAAATACTGGAATCAATAGGATGCTATATCAAGCACGTAAAACTTTTACAGCAAAATGGATTCAGTCTTCACCTCCTATTACGGAGTATGTAGCTAGACTGAATACAATTGTTAGATTGGAATCTGGGAGTCTACCTTAAGCGTAATAACCTCTCAAAATTTGAGGCTATCTGGGGGGACCCTGGATTGACAGATCTGGTCTTTTTAGTCCATGGCTGGCGCTTTCTAGGGGAGTTATGCATCTCTAGTAATGTGGGTCAGTGACTACCAACTAATATAATATATATTATGAGATATAAAATATCAGTATAAATTATCAGCTATCGGCCTGAAAGTTCAGATTATCAGTATCGGCTCTAAAAAAATCTATATCTGTCGATCCATAGCTCGCAGCACAAAAAACAAGCTCTTGCATATCTCTGTAAATGGAAGTATATATATATATATAAAAAAGTTATGGCTATCAGAATATGCAGCACAAAGCAATTTCTTTATTTCAAAATTTTTATAAATGATAAAAATGTGGTCTTTTAGTAATTACACTGACCCACACAATAAGGTAACACTGTAGACACTGTATAATCAAAAAGCCATGACAGAATTTTATTTTAATACATTTTGCATCTGTGTGCACATCCTTTTTCAGGCTATTTTAATGTCCGTTTTTTATTAATCATTAAAAACGACCATTGAAAACAGTTTTTTTATTTATTTTATTTTTTTATTTTTTTTAGTTCGCTCCTACCCCATAGTGCCCCCAGTAACAGAAATGCCTTCAAAGTGTCCCTATAGTATCCTCACTATATATTTGCCTCTATAGTGTCAGCAGTATATAAATACTCCCATATAATGCTCAGCCCCCCCCCCCCTCCCCCCATGGTAGTGATGGTGATTAAAATAAAAATACTCACCTCAACCACTTGCATACGCAGGAACACTCGCTCTGCGCTGGACACAGCAAATCCCATCACTCTGCTGCATCCAGTGAGGAGCAAGTGTCCATGTGTGTGAAAGTGGTTAGGGTACTTATTTTTATTTTTTTATGCCTGGAAAGGCAATTGTTTTTCTTAACGTACCCGTTTTTTTTTTTTACGGTCATTAGATGGGTAGTCTTCTATCTAAAAAGCTGTTAACAATGGTCCTATTTATTTCAGTGGAGTAAGTCTGACTGTTAAAACAGACAAAAGGAGGACATGTCCTATTTTTTGATGGCTCCTATTCACTGTAAATAGCCCCATAGAATTTTAATTAAATATAAAAATTGATGTTTTTCACTGTCATGTGAAGGAGGCCTTATAACAAATATAGGGTTTGTCCCCGCTATGTTATGATTCTTCATGTACCTGATGCGATGACATAACTACCCAGATGCTTTCTTGTTACAAGAAGACATGTCTTCCCCTTTCCTTTTTTTTCCCGTGACACATTTTCACAGCGACATGTGACAGCTACCTTCTAAGGGCTCATGCACACGAACGTATATTCTTTCCGTGTCCGTTTTGTTCACCGTACAGAACCATTTATTTCAATGGGTCCGCAAAAAACGGAAGTTACTCCTTGTGTAGTGTCCCACTAGGTAGGGGTGGGCACTACACAAGGGTCAATTGGGTCACGTGTTACTCCTACTCATAAGGGACAGTGGCATTGTTTATTCATACACTTTAATGTATTTTCTATGTGCTTTTACATGTGTTGTTCCCCCTGTTACATGCATAGCAGGCCTATTGGGGTGTAGTTAGGCATCCTAGACACTAGAGGGAGATAGGGAGCCCCTAGTATAAATGTCCAGGCCCAGACAGGGAGGGGTCAGGTCATAGTCAGGAGTCTGTGGAGACAGAAGTGAGAAGGCAGCAGCCAGAGATATGCTGAGGGCCTCCTCCTGACATGCAGCTAGATAGTCCTGGGTTCTAGTTGCCACCAGGAGGCTAGTAGAGATTTACAGCCTGCCTGGAGACCCTGAATCCAGCTAGCACAGAAAAAGTAACCCCAGTAGGTAGGGATGGACCTCCTGAGAGCAACCTGCAGTTACCCTCCAGCCAAGCAGTGCCAGTACAACCAGCTGAGATAAGTAAGATGATGGGCAGAGGTACTACAAAGTGAGAGCAAGGGTTAATACGGGAGGAAGATTAAGTACCAATGATTAAAGCCAGCATTTAGGCATCCGGGCCTTGGGATACAGCCAGCCAGAATAGCTGAGGGGATAGTGCAGCCTGGTCTGGGAAGCATACATTGTTTACCCTCCAAGTATCTCGCAAGATTATTAACTGCCATTGTTGAGAAATAAGCCTGCTAGGGAAATATATGACAATTGGGACTGCATTACCATCTTGTATGTACAAAGTTGGACTGTTGAAAATAAAGCAACGTTTGGTTCACCATACTATCTGTGTACCTCACTTATTGCTACTGGAACCCAGTGTGCGACCGTTACAGGCACTGGCATCACGATCCTTAAAGGGACCTTGCCCCAGACACTCAAAACACCTGCAACATCCAGGGCACCTCATCACCATCAGGCCTGGTCCCTACATACAGAGTGTGCCCCAGAGGAACTTTGTGTCAGCCTCTCCTTCACTGCCGCATGCCTGCCCAGGGTTCTCCTCTAAACAGTGAGTAACCCTCGATTGCCCATAACCGTGACCTCACTTCGCAATACCCTGCAGGTCTTGCGTGCTGCACTTGTGCATTCTGTTTCCTCATGTCCGTTCCGCCAAAAATAGAACATGTCCTATTATTGTCTGCATTACGGACAAGGATAGGACTGTTCCATCGGGGGCCAGCTGCTCCGTTCCGCAAAATACGGAATGCACATGGACGTCATCCATATTTTTGGGGACCGCAAAATACATACGGTCATGTGCATGAGGCCTAAATCTATAAATAATACTGTGATTTATCTCCTTCTGTAAGTAAAACCCCAACCTGCTCATTAATCTAATGAAAAGAATTTCACCTGTGGCTACAAAAGAAATTATACATGGGAAATAGATACTCACTTATGTACTATATCAAAAAACGTTCTTTCCGTCCGCCCCTAGGGGCTTCTGGAGCTGCATCTGAGTGTGGCAGCTTCTTGCTTCTGGACAAATACATTACATACTCTAAGCTTTCCTGTAATTCTTCACATTTTTATATAATGAGCTACATGAGCAGCGCTCTCCTGTGCGCCTGCACAATTACACAGTTTAAAAATTTCAATTGTAAGCTTTAGGTAGCTTGAAATAATACCCCTGTGTGATGTTGAAATATTACAAGAATAATTATTTGCCTGACTTAACCCTCGATATAAGATTTGATGGTGTTAATCGTTTAAAGCATGGTGTGGTGTCAGAGCTGTGTGCTGTAAGCAGTGCTGAGCCTTCTTGCCTCTGCAACATGAATTTCTCGCACACCCTAAGGGATAGAGCCTGCCACTAGTGCCTCCTCCTCCCTGTTTTTTTATTTTTATTTTTTTATTTTTTTTAATATATAGTTTTTACTCTTTTACTATTTGTTTTTTGGGTGACTGTGGAAATATTGAGACATCTACAGAGAGCCTGCAGGAAGGAAGTGCAGTGTCAGCAAGGAGCTGGAGAGGAGGAGGACGGAGTGGTAGTGGCTCTGGCTGTCAGTCAATCAGGGCACCTGTTCTTACATCATTGCTCCCTAGGGCCGTGCAGTAAAAGGAGGGGGCACCCTTTCTTCCCTCAGGCTACATCTTGATTCCGAGTCTCCTGCCTGATGGTAGCTGGGGTGCCGTTGGTGTTAGGTGTTTGGGTGGGTGCAAGGCAAGGTAGAGTGCAATGGCCAGCGTATGGTATAGGAGTCAGGAAACCAGACCAGAGTTAGAATATTAAATGTATTTCTTTACTGTATTGCAAAATAGGAGTAGTAGTACATTTAACTGTAGCAAAACACAGATCCAATTGTACACAGTGCAATTCCCTCCCACATAGCAGTGTATGGATTTAGGCAAGGGTGGAAATTATGTGCCTCTATTTTGCTAAGCATGGCAGTTCAGTGGTTAGCACTGGTGCCTTGCAATGCTGAGGTACTGGGTTTGACTCTGACCAAGGACAACATCTGCATAGAGTTTGTATTTTTGTCCCCATGCTTGGCTGGAATTCCTCCAGGTTTTCCGGGATTCCTCCCATGCTCCAAAGACCTACAGATGGAGAACTTAGATTGTGAGCTTCAAAGGGGAACAGCAAGTGATGATAATGTATGTAAAGCACTGTGGAATATGTCAGTGAGTAAAATAAATATTAAATAAATCTATCTGGTATCAGAAAACCAGCTGAACCCTCTCGCTCCCACTTATTACTCATCTGCAGTCTCTGTGTAATCTATGGCTGACAACTGTACTTTTGCAATTATACATGTAATGTGCACTGCACTGCGGCATACAAGTTGAATGACTATAATGGGGCGGACCGGAGTTCCGGCGGAGGCACGGTAGCGCACGGCGAGAGGCTGCCCAAATAAATGTCGGACATGTCGTAGTTTTATTCTGGCAGCCCCTCGCCGTGCGCTGCCATGCCTCCGCCGGAACTCCGCCCCCACCCCCATTATAGTCAATAGGGACGGAGCGGCAGTCCGGGGGCACACGTTCACTAACGGCAGGACTGATCCAACAGGCTGTTCTCCCGACGGAACAGCCTGCCGGAGGTCCGTGACGCTAGTGTGAAAGAAGCCTTAAGTGTGTATGGTGTCTTAACTGTAATCCCTCCACAGCAGTAAAGTCTGAATTCGGTGGTTACCTTATTGATTGACTGGTTCCTTCTGCAGCAATGCTCGCAGCACTAATGTGTCTATTTTGAATAGACAACCTCTGAATATGAGACTGATCCTGTTCACTCAACTTCTTTGGTCGACCATGGCGAGGCTTGTTCTGAGTGAAACCTGTCTTGTAAAAACCACTGTATGGTCTTTGCCAACATGCTGCAGCTCAGTTTTTAGGGTCTTGGCAATCTTCTTATAGCTAGACCATCTTTATGTAGAGCAACAATTCTTTTTTTCACATTCCCAGAGTGTTCTTTGCCATGAGGTACCATGTTGAACTTCCAGTGACCACTATGAGAGAATGTAAGAGCCAAAACACCAAATTTAACACGCCTGCTGCCCATTCACACCTGAGACTTTGTAACACTAACGAGTCACATGACAACAGGGATAGAAAATGGCTGATTGGGTACAATTTGGCCAGTTTCACTTTTGGATGTACTTTTGTTGGCAGCGGTTTAGACAATAATGGCTGTGTGTTAAGTTATTTTGTGGGCAGACAAAATTTACTCTGTTTTATACAACCTGTACACAGACTACTTTTACATTGTATCAAAGCGTCAGATCTTCTGTGTTGTTCCATGAAAAGATATTATAAAATATTTGCAAAGGAGGGGTGGACACTGTAACAATTTACAGTATAACATAACATTTAACTGACAAACCATTTGCAGATGCCCTCTGCCCTGGGGTAGTTCAGAACCAGGTAAAGTAGAATGACATGCAAGCTGAAAGGTGAAGGCGATGACTCTTTCTGCTAAAAAGATAAAAAGTTGTCCAGTTAGATAATAATTTTCTTTAGATATAGAGCAGAATGGTGTGAAAAATTAAAGAACCAATAGCCACCTCACTGTTTTCCCACAGTTTTTCTGACGGTTATAAGGTTCCTGCTGGTTTCCACTTATTCGTCCCACCTTGACATGCAGAGATGGCAGGGGATGCCTGCTCAGCCAGTCAATGGCTGAGACTGGTCACTCCTGTGATCAGTGATTGGCTGAGTTTGTGTCTCTAGACCAGGCATAATGTTTTTATTCTTGGGTGCCCTGTACTGTCTCTGTCTTCAGCCATGCTTGAAATGACATTGAGGGAAATTACATGTAAATCAGGCAATAATCTAAATTGTGCTTTAAAGGTGTTTTTCAGGACTTCTATATTGATGAACTACTTTCTGGATAGGTCATCAGTATCTGATTGGTGGGGGTCTGACACCCAGCACCCCTGTTGATCAGCTGTTTGAAGATGCTGCGCTCTCTGGTGAGCACTGTGGCCTCCTCATAGCAAACTAAGCCCAGTGGCTTTGCCTGGTATTGCACCTCAAGCTTATTCGCTTGAATGTGCCCGAGCTGCAAATAGATCATGTTTGATGAACATGACATCACTGTCTATGAAGAGGCCACAGTGTTCATCAAACAGCTGATCAGCGTGGGTGCTAGGAGTTGGACCCCCCAATCAGATAATGACGACCTATTATGAGGACAGGTCATCAATATATACAGGTTATCAAAACCTCATCTTTAGAAGCCATTGTCTCATGAAGACAATCCCTGTCCATATGACTTCTTGGAACATATCGACACCATGGTAAGGGTGCTCTATTTGGGAGACCCTCCTTGTGCCAGAACATCTAGCCACTATGGCAGACTTGGCATTTGCATTTGCATGGTCAACATTTAATTCTACACTTACTGTACCTTATAGTGGTTATTGAATTGGAAATATATAGCCAGATACAGGGGTCAAGTCCTGGGAAAAAAAGTGTGGGAACTCACCCAAGATCCACTGCAACCCCCCCCCCTCCAAAAAAAAAAAAAAAGCACAGAAAATCTAGCACACTGTAATTTGTGTAGCTGCGGACTGAGCCAAATATACACATTGTGATCAAAACACAATATCATAGTGCCATCCTCTCCCCCTGTCCCCTAATGTGCCAGTATCAAGTTCCTCTCTCCTACCCCCTTCATGTGCCAGTATCATGGCGCCAATAGCCCGCCTCCCCCGTGGCAGTAAAGTAACAGTCCGGTATTTAAAAAAAAAAAAAAAAAAAAACACTTTTAGAAAAGTTTGTCATGGGATTCGAACTCATGACCCCTACACATCCGAGGCAAGGCATATGCCCTCACAGCTATGAAAGCTGTCTAGCTAATAACTTAAAAAAAAATATATAAGACTTCTACTGTAGGTAACTTTGCCCACTGTGTATGGATGTAGCAGAGCTGGGTGTGTTGGGGCAGCTGTCATGTGTATGGTTGTACACTAGGTATCAGTACACTAGGTATCAGTAGGAGTCTTAAAAAAAAAAACACTTTTAGAAAAGTTTGTCCTGGGATTCGAACTCATGACCTCTACACATCAGAGGAAAGGCATTTACCCCCACAGCCATGAAAGCTGTGTAGGTAGTTGCTTTAAAAAAAAAAAATAAGACTTCTACTCATACCTAGTGTACTGATACCTAGTGTACAACCATACACATGACAGCTGCCCCAACACACCCAGCTCTGCTACATCCATACACAGTGGGCAGCTGTCATGTGTATGGTTGTACACTAGGTATCAGTACACTAGGTATAAGTAGAAGTCTTATATTTTTTTTTTTTTTTTTTTTTTTTTAAAGCAACTACCTAGACAGCATTCATGGCTGTGAGGGTAAATGCCTTGCCTCTGATGTGTAGAGGTCGTGAGTTCGAATCCCAGGGACAAACTTTTCTTAAAGACATTCTAAATGATCTCAGCTGACTGAACATACTCGCAGCGTATTAGGCCGACAGAAGAAGTGAAGGAGATGATGTCAGTAGGGGGCGGGGCGCCATGAGAGGAGTCACAGACAGCAGCAGCACCGCACAGACAGCTGTGAAGCCGCTTAGCCTGCCCTGCACAGTGCGCTTCACCCCCTGATTTCAGCCGCGTTCTCCTGACTTGAGGCTTGAAAGGGAACGGCGTTCCTGCCATGAAAAAAGTGCAGGAACGCCGTTCCCACGCGTTCCCCCTCCACTCGACCCCTGGCCAGATATACTGTAGTAGCTTCCCCCAACAAGTTAAGCTATGTGTGCACAGCATTAGAGCATTCCATCAACCTATGCCATGGTATAGACATCCAATGCCTATGAGGTCCACTTGTTAAAAAAAAAATAAAAAATTACTGCACGTCATAAAGTAGGGTTGTGACACTATGTGCATATAGGGTCTTAGAGAACAGCTGCCTTTCATTTAAAAGTGGTTATTTTCATGAGTACCCTATGTATTTAGTTAAAGGGGTTGTCCAGGACTTAAAGGGAACCTGTCAGCACCAAAATGACCCCTAAACTGCCCGCAGTACCTTACAGCTTATGTCACCTGGTTTCTAATTCTGTAAGGGCTCATGCACACAACAGTAGCCTATTTTGCTGTCTGCAAAACACATACTGGCCGTGTGCGTTATGCATTTTGCAGAAGGGAACGCCCGGCCCATAATAGAACTGCCCTATTCTTGTCTGTAATATGACAAGAATAGAACATGTTCTGTTTTTTTTGTGAGGCCATGGAATCGGCATATGGATGCAGACAGCACACAGTGTGCTGTCCACATATTTTGCGGCCCAACTGAAGTGAATGGGTCCACATCCAACCCGTAAAAATGCGGATCAAATGTGGACCAAAAATATGTTCATGTGCATGAGCCCTAAAACAACTTTTATTATGTGGCAAACTGTATGTAAATGAGGATCCAGAAGTAAAGGGGGCAGTGGCTTTCATGCTTGAAGTCAAATGCAGCGCTCCGTCTTCCTGCCCCTTCACTTTTAATTGATGGGCTTTTATATTTTCTTCATTATAAAACCGTATGATAATGGTTTCCATCCCGCAAGATCTCCAGAAGGAAAGAAAAAGCTCATCAAACACAAAGGGGCAGAAAGGGGACCTGGCAAGCTTGACTTCAAGCTTGAAAGCCCTGCCCCTTGACTTCAAGATCCTTATTTGCATACAGCCTGTGTCGGAATCAAAGTTATTTTTTTGCAGAGATCATGCCCATCGGATGACTTGGACAAACACAACATCAAAACACCAGAGGACATCAGATGTAAGGTACTACATGCAATTTTAGATGCCATTTTAGAGTTGACAGGTTCCCTTTAAATATTCATCTGGATTTGTCATCAATCTCTGATCAGTGTGTGTCAAGCTCCCGGTACCCCCACCAATAGTAAGCCAAGCACAGTGCTTACATAACTGAAGGTCAGGATTGTTGACAGAAACAAAACCTCTCTGCCCAAACCCATTTTCATGGATTTATTCCAGTTAAAGGTGAGGACTAAATATTTACCATACTCATCAAACCTCTCTAGAACGTTATCTACTGATCTAATTAAACCCAACCCAAGTACCGCAGAATATCATCTGCAAATAATGATACTGTTTTAGTCTCATCTCTCAGGTTCCTTGATCCAGTCTTAAAAAGCTTTATTAATGAAAATAGCAAATGGTACAGGTGTCTTCTCCTCCTGCTTATCTCAAACACCTCAGACATTAAAGGGGATGTTCATCTTTGGGTGGCCTTTTTGTCCAGCCTATCCCCCTACCCTCACAGTCACCATATCCTTGAAGGAAAGCATACTTACCTGTTCCCCACGGCTGAATTCCAGGTCTTTCAATCCTCTGCCGTCCTCTGCACTACGCTAGGAAGCAGGGGCGTAACTAGAAGTGACTGGGCCCCACAGCAAATATTTGTAAGGGCCCCCCTCAGCGCGCTTCGCACCTCCCTCCTCCTGTGTAAACCCCACTCCTTTGGCACAGTGTAGCGGTATACTGTATATTGTGTGGCACAGTATAGAGGTATACTGTATATTGTGTGGCACAGTATAGAGGTATACTGTATATTGTGTGGCACAGTGTAGCGGTATACTGTATATTGTGTGGCACAGTGTAGAGGTATACTGTATATTGTGCGGCACAGTGTAGCGGTATACTGTATATTGTGTGGCACAGTGTAGAGGTATACTGTATATTGTGGGGCACAGTGTAGCGGTATACTATATATTGTGTGGCACAGTGTAGCGGTATACTGTATATTGTGTGGCACAGTGTAGAGGTATACTGTACATTGTGTGGCACAGTGTAGCGGTATACTGTATATTGTGGGGCACAGTGTAGAGGTATACTGTATATTGTGGGGCACAGTGTAGAGGTATACTGTATATTGTGTGGCACAGTGTAGAGGTATACTGTATATTGTGGGGCACAGTGTAGCGGTATACTGTATATTGTGTGGCACAGTATAGAGGTATACTGTATATTGTGTGGCACAGTGTAGAGGTATACTGTATATTGTGTGGCACAGTGTAGAGGTATATTGTGAGGCACAGTGTAGCGGTATACTGTATATTGTGTGGCACAGTGTAGAGGTATATTGTGAGGCACAGTGTAGCGGTATACTGTATATTGTGTGGCACAGTGTTGAGGTATACTGTATATTGTGTGGCACAGTGTAGAGGTATACTGTATATTGTGTGGCACAGTGTAGCGGTATACTGTATATTGTGTGGCACAGTGTAGCGGTATATTGTGAGGCACAGTGTAGAGGTATACTGTATATTGTGTCGCACAGTGTAGCGGTATACTGTATATTGTGTGGCACAGTGTAGAGGTATACTGTATATTGTGTGGCACAGTAGCAGTATACTGTATATTGTGAGGCACAGTGTAGAGGTATACTGTATATTGTGAGGCACAGTGTAGCGGTATACTGTATATTGTGAGGCACAGTGTAGCGGTATACTGTATATTGTGTGGCACAGTGTAGCGGTATATTGTGAGGCACAGTGTAGAGGTATACTGTATATTGTGTCGCACAGTGTAGCGGTATACTGTATATTGTGTGGCACAGTGTAGAGGTATACTGTATATTGTGTGGCACAGTAGCAGTATACTGTATATTGTGAGGCACAGTGTAGAGGTATACTGTATATTGTGGGGCACAGTGTAGCGGTATACTGTATATTGTGGGGCACAGTGTAGCAGTATACTGTACATTGTGGGGCACAGTGTAGGCTATATGTGCATAACATAAACATACTCCACATGAACACTTACAGTTACTTGGCTCGGCCCTTGGGGATCTCGGACGCCACTTCCACACTTGGCCGGGGGCTCGGCGGAGCTGATGTTGTGTTTTATCCTAATGAGAAAGATTTTATAATAAGGATTTGGAGAAGGGGCAGTGGGATAGCAAAGCAGGGAGAGGCCGGTGCTGCTACTAGGGGGTCATACCATGGGGCAGTAATAAAACCCACCATAATGCCCCCCCCCCCAGTAGTAATAATTCTCCTTATAATGTGACAGTGCAAAAAATACACCCTTGTAATGCCCCCAGTTGAGCTAATGTCCCCATAGTGCCCCCATAATGTGCCAGTATAAAATACCCCTATATAGTGCCCCCAGTAAATTCCCCCATAGTGCTCCTCTCCCCCCTTCCTGCTAGTGCCCCCCAAAATGTACCAGTATAAAATGCCCCATATATAGTGCCCCAGTAGATGCCCCTCAGTGCCCGGCCTCTGATAGGCTGCCAGCCTAGTGTCCCCCATAATGCCCCCCAATAATGTGCCAGTATCAAGTGCCTCTCCCCCCCCCCCACATGTCCCAGTATCATAGTGCCATCTCCCCCCATGTGCCAGTATCAAGTGCCTCTCTCCTTCCCACCCCCCATGTGTCAGTATCAAGTGCCTCTCTCTTCCCCCCATGTGCCAGTATCATAGTGCCATCTCCCCCGCAAAAAAGTGCCAGTATTAAGTGCCTCTCCCCCCATGTGCCAGTATCATAGTGCCAACCCCCCCCCCCCACACATGCCAGTATCAAGTGCCTCTCTCCTCCCCCCCCATGTCCCAGTATCATAGTGCCATCTCCCCCCCCCCCCACTTAAAAGTGCCAATATCAAGTGCCTCTCTACCTCCCCCCTCCCCATGTGCCAGTATCAGGTGCCTCCCCCCCCCCATGTGCCAGTATCAAGTGCCAACCCCCCCTCTCCCCTCCAGGTGCCAGTATCAGGTGCCTCCCCCCCCCCCCCATGTCCCAGTATCATAGTGCCATCTTCCCCACCACCACCACCACAAAAAAAGTGCCAGTATCAAGTGCCTCTCTCCCTCCCCCCCCCCCCCCCATGCCAGTATCAGGTGCCTCTCTCCCCCCCCATGCCAGTATCAGGTGCCAACCCCACTCCCCCCCATGTGCCAGTATCAGGTGCCTTCCGCTCCCCCCATGGCAGTAACAGTGGGTATTAAAAAAATAATAATAAACACTTCTACTTACCTCCATGTCAGCGATGCGATGCAGCCTCTTCCTGTGTCCCGCCTTGTATGTCCTTATATGGAGTCAGTGCTTGTATTTCAGAAAAGAGTCTGCTGGGATTCGAACCCACGACCTTCTGCTTCAGAGGCAGAACAGCTAACCACTAGACCATAGGAGATGCCTTGATGCTGGCTGAAAAAATATGAGACTTCTACTGTTATAGCTGGCTAAGTGTACATCTATACACATGGCAGCTGCTCATATATAGAGATGTAGCAGAGCTGAATGTGCTGAGACAGCTGTCATATACAGATATAGCAGTATCTCAGATATATCTCTATATGACAGCTGTTCCAGCACACTCAGCTCTGCTATATCTCTATATATGATAGCTGTCATGTGTATAGATGTAGCAGAGCTGGGTGTGTTTAGGCATCTGTCATGTGTATAGATGTAGTAGAGCTGGGTTTGCTGGGGCAACTGTCATATATAGAGATATAGCAGAGCTGAGCGTGCTGGGACAGCTGTCATATAGATATATAGCAGTGCTGGTGTGTTGGGGCAGCTGTCATGTGTATAGATGTAGCAGAGCTGGCTGTGTTTCGGCAGCTGTCATGTGTATAGATGTAGTAGAGCTGGGTGTGTTTGGGCATCTGTCATGTATAGATGTAGTAGAGCTGGGTTTGCTGGGGCAGCTGTCATATATAGAGATATAGCAGAGCTGAGTGTGCTGGTGCAGCTGTCATGTGTATAGATGTAGCAGAGCTGGGTGTGTTTAGGCATCTGTCATGTGTATAGATGTAGTAGAGCTGGGTTTGCTGGGGCAGCTGTCATATATAGAGATATAGCAGAGCTGAGTGTGCTGGGACAGCTGTCATATAGATATATAGCAGTGCTGGTGTGTTGGGGGCAGCTGTCATGTGTATAGATGTAGCAGAGCTGGCTGTGTTTCGGCAGCTGTCATGTGTATAGATGTAGTAGAGCTGGGTTTGCTGGGGCAGCTGTCATATATAGAGATATAGCAGAGCTGAGTGTGCTGGGACAGCTGTCATATAGAGATATAGCAGTGCCTGGTGTGTTGGGGGCAGCTGTCATGTGTATAGATGTAGCAGAGCTGGCTGTGTTTTGGCAGCTGTCATGTGTATAGATGTAGTAGAGCTGGGTTTGCTGGGGCAGCTGTCATATATAGAGATATAGCAGAGCTGAGTGTGCTGGTGCAGCTGTCATGTGTATAGATGTAGCAGAGCTGGGTGTGTTTAGGCATCTGTCATGTGTATAGATGTAGTAGAGCTGGGTTTGCTGGGGCAGCTGTCATATATAGAGATATAGCAGAGCTGAGTGTGCTGGGACAGCTGTCATATAGAGATATAGCAGTGCCTGGTGTGTTGGGGGCAGCTGTCATGTGTATAGATGTAGCAGAGCTGGCTGTGTTTTGGCAGCTGTCATGTGTATAGATGTAGTAGAGCTGGGTTTGCTGGGGCAGCTGTCATATATAGAGATATAGCAGAGCTGAGTGTGCAGGGACAGCTGTCATATACAGATATAGCAGTGCTAGGTGTGTTTGGGCAGCTGTCATGTGTATAGATGTATTTTTTTTTTTTTTTTACAGTCAGTTGTAATGCAGCCTTTATGGCTGTGAGGGTAAATGCTTTGCCACTGATTCACTAATAGATTGGAGGTTGTGGGTTCGAATCCCAGACCAGGAGACTTTAGCAGACAGTAAAATTAGATCACACTAGCGGCTGCTGTGAAGGGCCCCTGAACACGATATTTAACTAACTTAAAAATAAACTGTCACACACGCTGCCGGGGCGCCGGGCCCCCTTGGCAGCCCGGGCCCCGAAGCAGCTGCTTCCCCTGCTTCCCCGGTAGTTACGCCACTGCTAGGAAGCTTCCAGTTTGATGGGGATCACCAGACACATGGTGGACACATCACCAATGCAGTGGCCATGTGACCCCTGTCAAACCAGATGATGACACATGGAGACAGTAGCGTCTTGAGACCAAATGAGTCAGAACCTAGAGGTAGGTAGCAGGTAAGTATACTTCCCTCTACAGACCCATTACAACCCATTTAAATCATTAATCCCAACTCTTGCTAAAAAGGGAGATACAACCATTATATAAATTTTATAACGCCCATACAGTTGTATCATGACTAGAGATGAGTGAATAGAATCCCACAAAGTGGAATTCGATCCGAATTTCAGGATAAATTTGATTCACCTCGAAGCCGAATTTCCTTGTGCTTCATGTTAGCGAATCGATTTAACCTAAAATAGTGTAAAAAAAACTAAAAAATTCATACTTGCCGCCTCCATTTGCTCACGGTGGGCCACCAGCTTGATTGAAGATCTCGGCCGAAATCCCATGCGTGGAGATGTATGACGTCACCACACTGCGCAAGATTTTGCTCCAGATCTTCAAGCAAGATTTTTTACACTCAGCTGCCGCAGTCATGTATGGATGCGACATCTGAGGGGTACAATGATGGGGGCGGCGCTATTGCAGCTCCCTGTCATTGCACCCGCTAGTTACAAAAAAATGCGTTTCGTGACAAAGTAATTCGTCACACAATCAATTTTTTTGTAAAGTTAGGCGAATTAGCCTAATCAAACTTTTCATAAATTCGCTCATCTCTAATCATCACGTTTTTGCTGGAGAGAATGGGCCAGATTTATCATGACTCTGACAGCTCACTCCACTTTCACATATGGCTAAAGTCAGTTTTTGCTAACTCAGATTTATGATCGTCCCTTTAAGACTGATAAATGTGGTTTAACGGTAGCAGTTTATCCGTCAGTAAGCGGCTTTACAAAAGTCGCACGTCTTTACGAAAAAGTCGCATGTTCTTTTAAAAAGTCGCATAAGATAAGCATGGTCTGCGCTGGAGTGATTTTGTGCATTATTTTGCGACTTTTTAGCGACTTTTTAAATTGTCGCAATAGTAAATCTGTCTAGATATTAACTTACATAAGAAAACAAATCCACTTTCATAAAACTAGCGAGCATAGCATAGAGCCAATAAAAGTTGCAAATTTTTGCGATTGTGCAAAAATTTGCTACTTTTTGACTCCGTTATTCTGACTTGAGCTAATGATAAATCTGGCCCAATATGTGAGCATCTTTGCATCTGACCCCCAGCTTCATGTGAGGCTATGGTGCAACTCTAAAGCCTCTTTCACACGGGCGTCGCGTGTGAGGGCCGGACAAGATGCGGGTGGGTTGCGGGAAAATGCGTGATTTTTTTTCCGCACAAGTGCAAAGGGTTTTAATGCATTTTGCACATGTGTGAGAAAAATCGGCATGTTTGGTATCTGGACCTGAACCCGGACTTCTTCTGGGTTTGGGATCTGTGTGTAGATTTTTTTTTTTTTTTAGTAAATTAGGGATGGAGGGGTTAAAAAAATAAAATAAATTATTAAACTCGCCTCATCCACTAGTTTGCACAGCTTGGCTTGTCTTCTTTCTTCTCCTTTGAGGACCTGGGAGGAGGAAAAGGACCTTTGGTGACGTCACTACGCTCATCACATGGTCTGTCACATGGTCCATCACCATGGTATTGGACCATGTGATGAGCGCAGTGACGTCACCAAAGGTCCTTTACCTCCCAGGTCCTCAAAGGAGAAGAAAGAAGACGAGCCGGGCTGTGCGAACAAGTGGATGAGCTGAATTATTATTATTTTTTAACCCCTCCATCCCCAATTTACTTAGCATTCTGTATTAAGAATGCTATTATTTTCCCTTATAACCATGTTATAAGGGAAAATAATAAACATTGGGTCCCCATCCCGATAGTCTCCTAGCAACCATGCGTGGAAATCGCACCGCATCCGCACTTGCTTGCGAATGCTTGCGATTTTCACGCAGCCCCATTCACTTCTATGGGGCCTGCATTGCGTGAAAAACACACAATATAGAGCTTGCTGAGATTTGCACGCAACGCACAAGTGATGCGTGAAGATCACCGCTCATGTACACAGCCCCATTGAAGTGAATGGGTCCGGATTCAGTGCGGATGCAATGCATTCACCTCACGCCTTGCACTCGCGCTGAATTCTCGCCTGTGTGAAAGGAGCCTAAGTAGTTCAGCCCCAGGACCTGCACATATATGCTGAGTGCAAAGAGGCCCTCAGGCTACAGTCATGTGAAAAAATTAGGACACCCTTTGAAAGCATGTGGTTTTTTGTAACATTTTTAATAAAAGGTTATTTCATCTCCGTTTCAACAATACAGAGAGATTAAGGTAATCCAACTAAACAAAGAAAACTGAAGAAAAGTCTTTTCAAGATCTTCTGTAAATGTCATTCTACAAAAATGCCTATTCTAACTGAGGAAAAAGATAGGACACCCTTGCCCCTAATAGCGAGTGTTACCTCCTTTGGCTGAAATAACTGCAGTGAGACGGTTCTTGTAGCCATCTACCAGTCTTCGACATCGGTCTGAGGAAATTTTACCCCACTCCTCAATGCAGAACTTTTTCAGCTGTGAGATGTTTGAGGGGTTTCTTGCACGTACAGCCCTTTTCAAGTCACCCCACAGCATCTCAATGGGATTCAAATCTGGACTTTGACTTGGCCATTCCAGGACTCTCCATTTCTTCTTTTTCAGCCAATCTTTGGTTGATTTACTAGTATGTTTTGGGTCATTGTCATGTTGCATGGTCCAGTTCCGCTTCAGCTTTAATTTTCTAACTGATGGTCTCACATGTTCTTCAAGCACCTTCTGATACACAGTAGAATTCATCGTGGATTCTATGATGGTGAGCTGACCATTTCCTGCTGCAGCAAAGCAGCCCCAAACCATGACACTTCCACCTCCATGCTTCACAGTTGGTATGAGGTTCTTTTCTTGGAATGCTGTGTTTGGTTTACGCCAAACATGTCCTCTGCTGTTGTGTCCAAATAATTCAATTTTGGACTCATCTGTCCAAAGAACATTATTCCAGAAGTCCTGGTCTTTGTCAACTTTATCTCTGGCAAATGTCAGTCTGGCCTCGATGTTTCTCTTGGAAAGCAAAGGTTTCCTCCTTGCACACCTCCCATGCAAGTTAAACTTGTACAGTCTCTTTCTGATTGTAGAGGCATGTACTTCTACATCAACAGTAGCCAGAGCCTGCTGTAGTTCTCGAGATGACACTTTAGGGTTTTTGGAGACCTCTTTTAGCATCTTGCGGTCTGCTCTTGGGGTGAACTTGCTGGGGCGACCAGTCCTGGGCATGTTGGCAGTTGTTTTGAAAGCCCTCCACTTGTAGACTATCTTCCGGACAGTGGAATGGCTGATTTCAAAATCTTTTGAGATCTTTTTAAATCCCTTCCCAGACTCATAGGCTGCTACAATCTTTTTTCTGAAGTCCTCTGACAGCTCTTTTGCTCTCACCATGGTGCTCACTCTCACTTCAACAGTCAGGAGCACACCAAACTAAATGTCTGAGGTTTAAATAGGGCAAGCCTCATTCAACATGCAGAGTAACGATCTACTAATTATGTGCACCTGGTGTGATATACCTGTGTGAGATCTGAGCCAATTTAAGAGGGAATACATGTGAGGGTGTCCTATCTTTTTCCTCAGTTAGAATAGGCATTTTTGTAGAATGACATTTACAGAAGATCTTGAAAAGACTTTTCTTCAGTTTTCTTTGTTTAGTTGGATTACTTTAATCTCTCTGTATTGTTGAAACGGAGATGAAATAACCTTTTATTAAAAATGTTACAAAAAACCACATGCTTTCAAAGGGTGTCCTAATTTTTTCACATGACTGTATATAGTGGCAAACACTGAGACGCCAGGAAATTGAATACAGCTGGTTATTGTCTATAGCAGGGTTTCTCAACTCCGGTCCTCGGGACCCACCTACCAGTCAGGTTTTGAGAATATCCCACAGAATGAACACCTGTTGTAAGTCCTGAGCATGGGCACTAATTTATATCACCTGCTCGATACTAAGAAAATCCTGAAAACATGACTGGTAGGTGAGTTCTGAGGACCAGAGTTGAGAAACCCTAGTCTATTGGCTAAGCGAGGGTGTGAGAACACAGCCGAGAACACAAAGGAACAAAGCAGGGACGCTTCTTGGTGCAGTAAATCAATTTCAAGGGATAAACCAAACACAACCCACACAGATGTGCACTAACCTGAAAGAGTTGTGCAATAACATAGGCACAACTCTATTTAGGGCATGTGTCCAAACAATTAGAGAGAGTATGTCATTGCTCCACCTGGACTCCTTATGTGCCCTTGTTCTGTGGGAGGCAAGATCAGGGATGCAGACAAGAACAGGATAATCATTAGTGTATGTATTTATTTTTCTTTCCACTACTTCCCCACCTAATGCTAGAGGGTGTTAAAGGGGTATTCCAGTTGTAGCAAGTTATCAGGGCCCCCAAAATCAATGGAGCGACATGTCGAGCATACCCACTGACACTCCATTCTAGGGAAGTACAGCGCCCAACTGTTTCCAGAACTCCCAAAGAAATGTTAAGTGGCATTGAAGAGGGTTGTTCCTGTAATAAGATGCTTAGGAACTAAAGCCATCATGTGTTTGTCCCACATAGGCTTCCATAGTTGGATTTTGAATATCTGGTTGCTATAATGACAAGGGAGTAATGGAAACCCCTGAAGCTGATTATTTTGGAATTGATGGGGGTCATTTATGAATAGATATACGCCAATTTTTGCCATATATCTGTCGCAGATTCGGTCCCTTTTAACGCCAGATACGCCAGTCTCATTTATTATTTTCTACACGTGTTTTAGGCATAGAAAATGAAGCAATCTGCGCCATATGCGTTTCTACTAATGACGAATGAAAGCTCAGTGACATCATGTTCTACCTATTGATGTTAGATTGAAGCCTATGTTCTGGATATAATACATGTGTAGGCCAATACTTGTACTGAGCCTGATGAAGACATCGGCGCATTGTGGAAAAGTGTTGCTAATAAAAATCTGTGTGAACAGGTTAACTCCTCCTGGCAATAGCTTTGGAAGGGGGGTTAGAATGCAAAAATCTTTGGTGCCCAGTATACTGGAGCTTATCTTGTTAGGGGGACAGAGTCGGGGGCACACTGCTATATGGGCATTAATGAACTGGGTTCTGGCGGGCATTTATGTATCCTGGCTTACCTGAAGCCTCCAAGGGGTGGATCTGGGAGTTTAGATTTTGGAGCTGAAAAGAGGAACACTAGAGGATTAGTGGGATCACAGAAGAGGATGAGGATTTTGAAATCCTTCATGAATTCCTGGGGAAATAAGAAAAGTAAAGGGGATCTTGCTGCTTGTAATCAAAAAGTGGTGCGATCGACTATACTAGACTTCAGTTTGGTAAAAAAAAAAAAATTCAAAACGAGACTTTAGTATTTACTATGGTAATGCGCAGTGTAGCAGCGCATACAAAGTCGTGATCTGCACCGTCTCAGGGCCTCTCTGCTTGCACAGCTTCTCGAAGCACAGGCATGAGCAGGAGAGCTTTCCCCTCTCTGCTCAAAAAGTCTGATGAACGAAGTACGAATCGATTCGCTCATCTCTAATTAACTTTCACACTTACGTTGCTGTTTTACGTTATTGAGATCTGGCAGAGGATCTCAAAACCGGAAAAAAACCTTTCCATTTAGTCTTCATGCATTGTGAATGGATAGAGATCCGTTCAGGATGCATCAGGATGTCTTCTGTTCCGTCAGCAAAACTATGTAAGTCAATGGTGAAAGATTTGTTCTTTTCAGGATGCATCCGTTCCCATTAGGAATCGGTTGTGTGAAATCAGAATAATAGAAAGAACGGATCCGCCACTAAATGCATTGAAAGTCAATAGGTGACGGATCCGTTTTGATTTCTCACAACCGCATCATAACGGAAAGGACGAATCCTGATGTGCAAAATCAAAACTGATCCGTTTTGCCTGGTAGCATTTTTTTAATTTATTTGGCTATTCCAGGGCACTTTTATATTGATTGGACCTGGGCAACCCATCACGGATCATCCCTTGTACTTGTTCCGCTGATCCACTACTTGCGGGCAGGAGCTCAGTCACTTCAGTGCGCGATCCCGTCCTGCGGCACATGATCCCGCGAGAGCCGTGACCTCCCGAGACGGGTCTCGCGGGATCACGCACCACAGGACTGGATTGCGCAACGAAGTGACTGAACTCATCCCCATGCAGCCCGCAAGTAGCGGATCAGCGGAACAAGTACAAGGGATAATCCGTGATGGGTTGCCCAGGTCCAATCAATATAAAAGTGCCCTGGAATAGCCAAATAAATAAAAAAAAATGCTACCAGGCCAGCATAACATTCGGGCACTGGACAAAACATCCGGGGCTCAAGCCCCGAATGTTTTGACCTAACGACGCCCTTGTCCACAGAGACCTAGGATGTATAATTGGAGTCATCATATGGATTTGGCACGTGAACTATGTAGTTAGCTAGAAGAACATCATTTTTGTGTGAGCGAAAAACACTTTACGTTACTTTTCATAAATCTGTCCCAGTATAACATATGTATTGATGGTTGCATGTATAAAAACTAAATCAGAAGTTTGTGCTTACAGTGTATGGCGAATTCCTTAGTGAAAGTTCTATGAATACTCGACAAGTCTGGTGCCAACTGCTTTTTAGTATTGAATTAATGTTTATTTCCAATTGGATTATTTATTGCTGCTCTTTCATTTTATGAACTTCAAATTTATAGTCTTCTTTTGTAGTGTTTTATAATAATCACAAAATTAAACTTTTATAAAAAAAACTGACCCTAGAGCAGGCAGGATCTCATTACATATCATTATGGACTGGAATGCCTTTCTGCAATAAGGAACAAAACCGGCACCACTGTTCCTTACTGCAGTATCTGGGGCAACGCCTGTCGACCGTGCACCCATATCTCCGTGCAGTGCCGCCCGATTTATCTACAACATGGAATTCCTTTCTGTCATTTCTTTATATAAAAGGTACATTACATCATGTTTTAAAGGAGCTGAACCCGGACATATCCCCATTTTCAAGGCAGCCCCCCTGACCTGAGCATCGGAGCAGTTCATGCTCCGATGCTCTCCTTTGCCCTGCGCTAGCCCGGCAGTGTGTTGTTGTAAATAAAAAGAGCCCTTGCCCTGCGCGATCCAGCACAGGGCAAAGGAGAGCATCGAAAAATGAACTGCTCCGATGGTAGCATCATGGGGGCAACCTGGGTAAAATTATGGATATGTCCTGGTTCAGCTCTGAACCTGGACAACCCCTTTAAGTTTTCCCTTTGGACTTGATTTTTCAAAAGGGCGATATACACAATTTCTCCTAAAAATTTAAACAAATGTTAGCTGTGAATTAGAAATCATTATGCAAGTCACAAATTATGGATAGTAGTATATTCTTGTACATATGAGGCAGTATTATAGTAGTTCTAGTCTTGTACATTAGAAGCAGTGTTATAGTAGTTATATTATTGCACTTAGGTGGTAATATAAGGCTACATCTACACAACGACATTTGTTGCGCGACAATTTTTATAATGGCAGTCTACGGTGTTGCGTCGCATGTTGCAGTGCGACACCATAGACTGCCGTTATAAAAATTGTCACGCGACATTAGTGCAACAAAATGTTGCGCTCCAAATGTAGTTGTGCCTTATTTGTCGCGCGACTTATTGACGTCGTGTAGACGTAGCCTTATAGGAGTTATTCTTGTACCTAGGGACAACATTGCCGTAGTTATATTCTTGCACATAGAGGCCATTATTATTGGGGTTTTAGTTTTTAAACCAGCACCTGGATCAGAATACTTTTGTAATTGCATGTTCTAAATTTTGTTTAGCCACTGAGTTATTCAGTAAAATGTATCTGTATGGTGCCACCTGCTATTTGTTCCCCCCCCCCCCTTTTGTTTTTTCATTTCTTTGACCTGCTCACTGAGATGGCCGCACATGCTCAGTTTTATCCTTCAACTGCCTTCTGAGCTGTGATAGGGAGAGAGTGTGGCAGAATGGACACACCCCCTTCAGCTGCAGCAGAAAAGATACTCCCCTTGAATTCCTAGCTTCATATAAATATTGCATGAATGGGGAGATCTCTGGACCCACATGAGGTACAGGTCTGGTTCCAGCTTTGTGAGAAAGAGATTGTCATGTATTATATGATGTCAGATTATAATTTTTTACATTACTCATGGGATAACCCCTTTAAAGTAGTTGCATTCTTGTACATTTTGAGCAGTATTATAGTAGTTAGTTATATTCTAGTACATTTGGAGCCGTATTATAGTAGTTATATTCTTGTACATTTGGAGCAGTATTATAGTAGTTATATTCTTATACATTTGGAGCAGTATTATAGTAGTTATATTCTTGTACATATGGAGCAGTATTATAGTAGTTATATTCTTGTACATATGGAGCAGTATTATAGTAGTTATATTCTTGTACATATGGAGCAGTATTATAGTAGTTATATTCTTGTACATATGGAGCAGTATTATAGTAGTTATATTCTTGTAAATATGGAGCAGTATTATAGTAGTTATATTCTTGTACAGTTGGAGCAGTATTATAGTAATATTCTTGTACATTTGGAGTAGGGGTGGGCGATATAGGCGATATGCGATATGAATTTGGGCCACGATATGGATTTTCGCCATATCGCCTATATCGCCGGACCGCGATATGATCATTTTCTCCTGAGCCGGCCGGCACAGCAGAGGGAGGAGGAGGGAGTCCCTCCCTCCCCACTGTGCGCGGCTGCCGCTGAACACCAATGAGGACAGAGTAGGAGGAGGAGGGGAGGGACTGTGGCCACTGCACTACCAATGAATGTGCCGGCCATATCCCACAGGGTCCCCCTCCCCCCCCCCATCATTGGTGGCAGTTTGCAGTTCCGATCGGAGCCCCAGCAGTGTAATGCTGGGGCTCCGATCGGTTACCATGGCAGCCAGGACGCTATTGAAGCCCTGGCTGCCATGGTATGTTAGTGAGCAGAGAGCAGCGCATTATACTCACGTGCGCTGTGGCCGCCGGTCGCTCCTTCTCATAGGTCTGTGCGGCGGATAGCTAATGCTTACAGCATTAGCAATGCGCCGCACAGACCTATGAGAAGAAGGAGCGACCGGCGGCCACAGCGCACGTGAGTATAATGCGCTGCTCTCTGCTCACTAACATACCATGGCAGCCAGGACTTCAGCAGCGTGACTCCTGGCTGCCATGGTAACCGATCGGAGCCCCAGCATTACACTGCTGGGGCTCCGATCGGAACTGCAAACTGCCACCAATGATGGGGGGGAGGAGGGGGACCCTGTGGCCACTGCCACCAATGATTAATACTGGGGAGGGAGGGGGGGTTTGCGTTACCAGAAGGGGCAGATCAGAGGCTGGGGGAGAAGATCAGAGGCTGGGGAAGGGGGGCAGATCAGAGGCTGGGGAAGGGGGGGCAGATCAGAGGCTGGGGAGAAGATCAGAGGCTGGAGAAGGGGGGCATATCAGAGGCTGGAGAAGGGGGGCAGATCAGAGGCTGGGGAGAAGATCAGAGGCTGGAGAAGGGGGGCAGATCAGAGGCTGGAGAAGGGGGGCAGATCAGAGGCTGGGGGGGGGGCAGATCAGAGGCTGGGGGGGGCAGATCAGAGGCGGGGGGGGGCAGATCAGAGGCTGGGGGGGCAGATCAGAGGCTGGGGGGGGCAGATCAGAGGCTGGGGGGGGCAGATCAGAGGCTGGGGGGGGCAGATCAGAGGCTGCGGGGGGGGGCAGATCAGAGGCTGCGGGGGGGGGGGGGCAGATCAGAGGCTGGGGGAGCACATGAGAGGCTGGCGCCATGGTCAGCTCCCTGCTGTTGTGTGCACTATGCACAGGGCAGCAGGGAGAGTGTAAAGTCCTATTCACCCTAATAGAGCTCTATTAGGGTGAATATGACAAGGGTTCTAGCCCTTAAGGAGGCAAATAGTTAATAAATAAAAAGTAAAAAATAAATAAAATTTAAACACCCCCCCCCCCAATATAGAAAACAATATATCGCAATATATATCGCATATCGCACATGCTTAAAATTATATCGCAATATAGATTTTAGGCCATATCGCCCACCCCTAATTTGGAGCAATATTATAGTAGTTATATTCTTGTACAGTATTATAGTAGTCATATTCTTGTACATATGGAGCAGTATTATAGTAGTTTTATTCTGGGCTTATATATTATTTACTGGACTGCTTAGAGCACAGTAGAGCGGGTAATAGACGGGAACTAAAGAACTTGGGAAAGATTTTAAGGCTGCTTTCACATCAGTCAAGGATCCGTCATGGATTAGCAAAAACACTTCCGTTATGATAATATAACCGGCTGCATCCGTTCTGAACGGATCCGGTTGTATTAGCTCTAAAATGACGGATTCGGACCTAAAACCATTGTAAGTCATTGTATCTGAGAAAATGAATTCAGCATCATTGAATTACATTGTGTTTCACACCGGAAATGTCTTGATCAGTATGCCATAAAGCACACAAAAATGCTGCTTGAAACGTTGTTGTGTGCGGCATGGGAATGTAATGAAATGGAACACAATTAATTCTGGTACACTCCGTTCCATTCCGTTCAGTTTTGTCCCCATTGAAAATGAATGGTGACAAAAGTGAAGCGTTTTCCTGCAGTTTTGCGATCGTCTGCTGGACCTCAGAACCAGAAAGCAAAACACAGATGTGAAAGTAGTTTAAATTGCTTAATAAGTCTGCATTTGAATTTAATAGGCGGTATTATTAAGGTAGCTATAATGCTTTTACATAAGGAGCAGTATTATAGTAGTTACAGTGGCATGCAAAAGTTTAGGCACCTGTGGCCAAAATTACTGTTATTGTGAACAGTTGAAGGTGAAATGATCTCCAAAAGATGAAACACACTTTTCAACATTTTAACCCTTTCATGACTAGGTGAAAACGTCACCTCATCCCGCAAAAAATGAACCCCTGCATAAGACAATCGCTCAAAAAATAAAAACCAATGGCGCCTGTATACCAATCCATCAAAGTCTGTGCTACAAAAGCCGTATGGCACTCCTTCTTTTCAGTTCTGCCATGTGCTCCTACAGCAGTTTGACACCACATATATGGTGTTGCCGTATTCAGGAGAAAATGATTAACAAATTATGTGGTGCTTTTTCTCCTGTTACCGCTTGTAAAAATGAAAAATTTGGGGCTAAAGCAACATTTTATTGGAAGATAATGAAACTTTTCTTTTTCACTGCCAAGTGTTTTCTAATTCAGTAAAATGCTTATGGGGTCAAAGTGCTCAGTACACCCATTAATAAATTCTTTAAGTTGTTTTAGTTTCCAAAATCGGGTCACTTTTTGAGGGGTTCCACTGTAGGGGTACATCAGGGTCTCTTCAAATACAAAATGGTGCCCAAAAACCATTCTAGTAAAATCTGCCTCCAAAAACCATATGGCACTTCTTTCCTTCTGATCCCTGTCACGTGCCGCTACAGCAGTTTACTACCACATATGGCGTATTTCTGTAAACAGCAGAATTAGTGTAATGTATATTGAGGTTTCTTATGCTGTTTTTTTTCTGTTATTTTGAAAATGTAACCTATGAAAATAAAAATAATTTTTTTGCATAAATTATAAAGGAAATATATTATCTTTAAAGGGGTTGTCCTTCCATATAGATAGGAATATTGATGGTCATCAATATTCGATGGTCAGGGTTCCGGCACCCAGCTCCTCCCGCCAATCAGCTGTTTGAAGAGGAGGCGGTGCTCTTTGCAAGCGCTGCTTCGTCTTTATTATACTGCACACTGTCTCGGAAGTGGAGTGTAATGACAAATACTCACTCCATTCACTTGATTGGAGCGAGTACTTGTAATTACACCAGGCTGCAGCTCCACAGGATACAATGTGTAATGTAAAGACCAGGAAGCGGTGCTCGCATGGATTGATAGGTACAATAGTATAGTACTTTTTTTTTTTTTTTTTTTAACATAGGAGCAATATTATAGTAGTTCTATTCTTGTACTTAGGGAGCAATATTATTGTAGTTCTATTCTTGTACATAAGAGCAGTATTATAGTAGTAATATTCTTGTATATAGGGGCATTATTATGGTAGGTATTTTCTTGTACAAGGGAGGTATTATATTAGGTAGTATATTGTTTTTAATATTGTTCAGTTCATTGTTGTTTTATATTATGTTATTCATGCATCTGAAAAAAAAACACAAAAAAACAGACACTAGGATTGTCATCTTATTCATTTACATTCAGATGTATGTCACCAGTGCCCAAGGCAGTTTACTGACCTGCTCTGACATTTGTGGTTTTGGTTACTCCTTTAGGCAATTCTTAGTAAACATAGGGTGGCCGTCCTGGGGATTAAAACATTGACTTGACTGTCGAAATGTAAATGATATATGATACACAACTTGGACAGTCAAGACTGCCTTGATACTTGAGATCGTACATTTTTAAGTAAACTTGTCTTGAACCTGCTTTGTTTAATCAGTGTAAATGAATGATAAAAAATAATAATAATAGCACACTTGCTACAGAATTCTTTCGCCAAAAAGTGCGGAAACCTAAACCTAGACATAAAGACTGTCATGACGTTTTTTAAAACCCCTATGTTGGCTGTGCAATGACTAGGCAAGACTGTAAGCGTAAATGCCTTGTCTGTGTATATGTCAGCATAGTACTCCACAAGAAGCACATACATTTTATGAAGTTTATCCACAAGGTGGCATTCTATCTGCCTTATATGCATTAGTGCTTTTCTCATCAGATCACGGTTTTCATGATTCAGTACTATCTTACTGGTTATGACTAGTTTTAATGTCTTAGGTGCTGTGCTTATAATTTACTACGGGTGCCTTCACACGCTGTGCATTTTGTTGCAGAATTTTCTGCGACTGAAAATCGGTTCCATTCATTTGAATGGGGCAGCATGCACATGGACTTCTGCAAGCCCCATTCAGGTGGATGGAACTGATTTTCAGCCGCGCAAAATTCTGCATCAAAATTTGCAGCATGTGAAGGCCCCCTAATGGTTGTGCCCTTTCTTCAGGCCTAATGCCATTTGAACCATCCAGATTTTGAGTCTTTTTTATTTTTATTTTAGATGAACTGTATTTACTTCTAACACAATGCTTCTGATTTACTGCTTTAAAACGGTAGCTCTCTTTGCAGGCCTCTGCGGAATTAAGACTTCCTATAAAGAACAAGCTGCAACAGGATGGAATCGCTTGGTAGCTGGATTTTAAGCAAGGTCAACTTCTTGAGGCACAAAATAGTGGGTTTGCCAGAAACTGAACCTTCTCTTCCTCCTCCATGGTCCTTAGAGTCACCTTTCCAGAAGTGGATTATTTATTCCAAAGCCTCATTGGCTGCTGCTGTTGCTTGCTTCATCATCTTTATCATTTTACATTCCCGAAGACAGTTGGCAGTCCATAAGAAAATGATGGTCATTACAAAACTCACATCCCCACATTTAAAGGAGACTGTTGTGTCTGAGAATTGTATCTTGGACACCTGGCTTTACCATCTTTCATTGCTCCTAATATTTTGCATTTTCTTTTCCATTCCTTGGGAATGGGTTAGACTGTATCAAATAGAAGTAGCCAAGAAGTCAACCATCCTCTCTGAGGTAAGGACACTAAATATAAAAAAAATCTGAAGCTGCTTAAATAACTTTTTGTATTTTTGCTTGTCTAACAATTAAGTTCAGGCAGCAGAAACGAGAGATGTTTCAGACTCTCCTCTCATCCTTGTTTGTCGTTTTCTTCCATCTGTGTTTTTGGCCTACACCAAGTGTTCTGTTTTTTTATTGATGTGGAGTTGTTTTGCCATGTTTGATATGTGGGTCATCACTCATCGCAGTGGAAAGGCAATTTGTCTCCTGTAGAAAAACACATGAAACAAATATCCATGATCTAAACAAGATGCTCCAGCGAGAGCTAAAGAGGGAAACACTTTTCTGTATCAATGGTATCACTGCAATCTGCCATGAAATTTCTCATCTTGTGAGGTAGCCACCACCTTCTTTACCCATCTTCTTCTAGTTTACTATTGATCATGACCGATAAGGTCTGTAAAATTGGCACGGAAATAATAAGGTGATGGACAAGGTTGGTTAAAACCAGTCAAACAAATTTTTGATTTTATTTAACTTTTAGAAGCCAGGCTCTAAAGACCTGCATATATAGCTCTTCATTAAAAGAGAGTTTACAAAGTTAGGCACCAGTAGAAAATTTGCAGCTACCTGACTCCTGGTGTTTGAGGTCATTCGCCAAACTTAGGAATGGAAAAATATAACACAGTTAGGAAAGTATCTTGACATGACTACATTTATGTTAAAAGGGATTGTATGAGATTAGAAAACTAGGTCTGATATTTTTCTCCAACAACAGTGTCTCTCTAGTCCATAAGCAGTGTCTGGTATTGCAGCTTAACTTAAAGGGTTATACACATCTCAGACACTGATGGCATATTGCTAAGATATGCCATCAATGTCAGATAGGTGCGGGTACCACCTCTGGGACTTGCTCCTATGTCCAGCACGGGGCCCCTGAAATGAAGGCGAGCATGCCATATATGCAAGGCATGCTCTTCATTTACATCTATGGGAGTTCTGAAAATAGCCAAGTGAGCATGTTGAGCTATTTTCAGGAGTCCTGTAGCGGTGAATAGAGAGTGCACCACGCATGCATGCCCACTTCTCCACTGACCACAATGGAACTGCTGAATTAAGCAGAGTCAGGGTTAAGCTATTTTTGCAATTCCTGTAGCAGTGAATGGAGGGTGGCTGTGGTATGTTCTCCATTCACTTAGTCTTTTTCATTTGAATTTTGTAGTATGAAATACGGTCTATACAGTAGAGAGGTGCAGTTTCCAGGAAAAAAAGCTGCAGATCCATTGTAACAATTATGCCATCTGTGTGTTTTTTTTTTTTTTTTCCGTTTTTTTTTTTGCAGATCCATTGTAACAATGCCTAAAACGGACACTTATGGAGAGGATCTGTGGATGGCACTTATGGAGGGGATCTGTGGATGGCACTTATGGAGGGGATCTGTGGATGGCATTTATGGAGGGGATCTGTGGATGGCATTTATGGAGGGGATCTGTGGATGGCATTTATGGAGGGGATCTGTGGATGGCATTTATGGAGGGGATCTGTGGATGGCATTTATGGAGGGGATCTGTGGATGGCATTTATGGAGGGGATCTGTGGATGGCATTTATGGAGGGGATCTGTGGATGGCATTTATGGAGGGGATCTGTGGATGGCATTTATGGAGGGGATCTGTGGATGGCATTTATGGAGGGGATCTGTGGATGGCATTTATGGAGGGGATCTGTGGATGGCGCTGTTATTGGGGATCTGTGGATGGCGCTGTTATTGGGGATCTGTGGATGGCGCTGTTATTGGGGATCTGTGGATGGCGCTGTTATTGGGGATCTGTGGATGACGCTGTTATTGGGGGATCTGTGGATGGCGCTGTTATTGGGGGATCTGTGGATGGCGCTGTTATTGGGGGATCTGTGGATGGCGCTGTTATTGGGGGATCTGTGGATGGCGCTGTTATTGGGGGATCTGTGGATGGCGCTGTTATTGGGGGATCTGTGGATGGTGCTGTTATTGGGGATCTGTGGATGGCGCTGTTATTGGGGATCTGTGGATGGCGCTGTTATTGGGGATCTGTGGATGGCGCTGTTATTGGGGATCTGTGGATGGCGCTGTTATGGGGGATCTGTGGATGGCGGTGTTATGGGGGATCTGTGGATGGCGGTGTTATGGGGGATCTGTGGATGGCGGTGTTATGGGGGATCTGTGGATGGCAGTGTTATGGGGGATCTGTGGATGGCAGTGTTATGGGGGATCTGTGGATGGCGCTATGAGGGGGGGGACCTGTGGATGACTATTCTATGGGGGATCTATGGATGACACTATATAGCATCTTATGCTATATGTGTTATCCACAGATCTCCCCCTTAGCGGTATCATCCACAGATCCCCCTCCCCATAACAGTGCCATACACAGATTCCCTCCATAACAGTGCCATACACAGATCCCCAATAACAGTGCCATCCACAGATCCTTACAATGAAGCTCCAGTAACAGGCAGAGCAGGCGGCGGCGTAACGTCACTTACTCACGTGACGCGCCTGCTCCACCTACTTTATGAATGAAGCAGGCGGAGCAGGCGCGTCATGTCAGTAAGTGACGTTATGCCGCCGCCTGCTCTGCCTGTTACTGGAGCTTCATTGTAAGATAAGGAATACTGCTGTGCCGGTTAAGGAATACTGCTGTGAGCGGATGGGCCAGGGCTGTTGTGGGGAGGGGGATCTGTGTATGGCACTGTTATGGGGGATCTGTGTATGGCACTGTGCCTGCTACTAGAGCTTCATTGTAAGGTAATAAAGATACGGTGATCTAAAGTTCAAGGACCCGCAGGCATAGAGCCTGACCACCCGCTCCCGCCCGCATAGCAATGAATCGGCCGATTATTCGATAAATCCCGTCATCGAATATTATCAATAACGTTGATTAATCGTTGCAGCCCTAATACCAAGCGATCAAAAAGTCACTTGTACCCTAAAATGGTACAGTACCAATCAAACAGTCACCTCAACCTGCAAAAATTAAAGTAAAATATGGCTTTCAGAAAATGGCAACACAAAAACAAGACTTTTTTTTTTTCTAAAATGCTTTTACTGTGTAACACTTAACAAAAATAAAAATTAGACATATGAGGTATAGCTGCATCCATAATGACCTGCCCTGTAAAAATATCACATGATCTGCCCCTTCAGGTGAATGCCGTAAAATATAAATAAAAAACTGTGCCAAATCATCCATTTGCTCACCTTGCCCCCAAAAAATTTAATATTGAACGATCAAAAAAATCATATATTCCTAAAAATAGTACAAATTAAAATGTCTACTCTTCCTGCAAAAAAACGAACCTACACAAGACAATCTTTCTTAGAGCTCATGCACACGGCATGCCGTTTTTTTTCAGTCCGCAAATTGCAGATTTGCAGAACACTGATACCAGCCGTGTGTGTGTTATGCATTTTGTTGAACGGAACGCCCTGCCCTCTTTCGTACTGTCCTGTCCTTGTCCATAAAATGGACAACAATAGGACATGTTCTATTTTTTTTGCGGATCGCGGAAAGGACATACAGATGTGGAGAGCACACAGGTGTGCTGTCCGAATCTTTTGCAGCCCCATTGAGTCCACATCCAACCCACATAAAATGGGGTCAGATACAGATCAAAAATACGTTTGTGTGCATGAGCCCTCAAAAACTGGTGCAAAGAGAAACTGGCTTAGGTGGCCATAACAACAAACCGTAATCCATCTTTCATTTTTTGGAGCTCCTTTGGAAAATGAAAGGCTCAATCTGATTGGTAGCTCATGCAAATAAGCCAGTTTTCTTTTGCAGCAACTTTGATAAATCTACCCTCAGAATTTGTGTTTTATTCAGTTAATAGCGCACTATCCAGATGTTCTATCTCAGCCAATGGTAAAATATGAAACGCCCTACAAATATTGAGTTGTTTTGTGTGGTGTTTTATGCTAGTTTCATGTTTGTTTGTTTTTTAATAAACAGCAGCATGTTTTTATAGCATTTTTTTTCCAGGCATTTTTGCATAGGTTTCTCTACAGGGGGAAAAAAAAAGTATGAAAAATGCAATAAAAATGCTATGTGACTAAAAAGGCTTCAAAAAATGCATGCAAGAAACGCACAAATTAGTAAAGAAGTAGTGTGGAAGCCGCCTTTGAAATCTTCTATTCTGACTTGCAGGGTTTGCAGAGCTGTCAAACATGACTTCTCTGACACATTTTCTAAAATGCATGTGGAAACTGGGTCCTCTTTAATTCAAATTATGCCAGGGGTTATCCCCATATGCTAATTGGCCCCATACAAAGGAATTCTCATCTAACATTGTTATTTATATCTGATAAAGGGTAATATTGCATACTGCTCCCATCATACCGGTCACAAGCCCTAGTATCGCCCCACAGCTGTATTTTGTACACACTTTTTTTGTCTTGTAAAACACTGAAAAAATAAGAACATTTACATATCTGCTTTATGGGTCTGGAATACAACCAAGAGGCTGCTGGTCAAAAGAGAGACCAAGAAGTCTAATCTAGCCCCGGTTATCCCAAAACGCACACTACAAGAACATTTAACATTGGCATAAAAATGTGTGAGGCTCTGTCTGATAGAGAAGTCCACTTAAAGGAATAATTTAAAGTGGCCTCCAGCAACCTGTCCTAGAATGTGAATAAGGCCTCATGTACACGACCGTTGTTTTGGTCCGCATCCGAGTAGCAGTTTTCCAGGCCGTCCCTCCATGACAGCACCCACTGGAGGATGTCCTATTGGATCTCTGTAGGGACAGAAAGCGAGAGAGGTTAAAAAGGCCCCTCCCCACCCCTCCTACCAGTGTTCTTTCTGTCCCTACAGAGATAGGAGCAGAGAGGAGTATCCCTGCTATAGGTAGTGGGGAGCAACATGGGCCGAGGCTGGTCAGGGGGCTTATGCCTCTCCTCCTCAGCCTCAGATGCGGTCTAAGCTAGCACCCCTCTGGGAAGGGGTCCCCTAGCATGTTCCGGTATCTGTTTCCCAGAGAGCCGCGGTATCGGGACGCTGTCGCCGCTTCTCCTGTGGGAGCTCTGGGCGCAGCGTCTGCTCCGGGGCGCTCCTCTGATGATTGTGTCACGTCCCATGTGACCGAAAGTGACGCACAGACGAGACCGGAAGCTAATGGCGGCGCTCATCCATGCTGGAGGCCTCAGGATTCTGAGGCCTCGCATGAGGGATCGACTCTTCTTGAAATGAGTCCCCCGGAAGAGGAGGCGGAGCCGAGCGGCGACGATGGCAGGGCCAGGATGCTAAGTCCTTTTAAAAATGAAAAGTGATGTTAACTGCATGCAGCACACATCATGGAGGCCCAGGTATCTGTGAAGCAGGACGCTACTGCAGACCCCCTCGTCCAAGGAAATGTAAGTGAGGTCCTACATACTGGAGTTAACACTAGCAGGCCCTGGTTCTATATCTCCCTCTCCCCCTTGTCTCTTAAGGTGGAAAAAGAGGCTGGTCACAAACCACATGGTAACTCCCGGAAAAGAACAAAGAAATGCTGAACCTGCACCAAAAAGCTGGCAGAGTCTTACAAAAAAAAAACCCTATGCACAGATTGTTTGTCAAAAAATATTAAAGTAAGAACAACCATCCTTTCTGGCAGAATTAAGAGCCATAGTGAGGGAAGAAGTACAGGCGGCAGGAATGAGTCAGCCCCCTTCCCTTCCGGTCCCCTCTTCCCTACCTTCAAAACGTCCAAGAGTACAGCTGGACTCTGATTCAGAGGAGGAACCAGCGTATTATTCAGACGAGTTGGAGGAAGATCGTCCCACCTCTTTAGCGGAAGAGCCCAGGAGATTTCTGTTTTCTGCAGAGAATCTGGATCCGCTTCTAACAGCAGTTAGACAGACTATGGCGGTAGAAGAAGAAGAACAGACGCGCACCATACTGGACTAAATTTACGGCGGTCTAAGAGCTAAGAAAAGGAAACTCTTTCCCGTCAATTCTAACCTAAGGGATCTAATTAAAGATGAGTGGGAAGAGGGTGACAAGAAGCTTTATGTGCCTCGGGAATTTAAGAGCAGGCTGATCTTTAACCCGAAAGAAACAAAGCTTTGGGATGAAATACCGAAGGTGGACATTCAGGTTGCCAAGGTGGTGAAGAAGACTTCCATACCTTTTGAGGATTCCTGACAATTACCCTATGGATCGAAAGATGGATGGGCTTTTAAAGAAGGCATGGGAAGCATTGAATATTGCAGCTACCTCGGTATCCCGTGCCATGTGTTTATGGCTGGATCAGCTGGAAAAAGACATCCAGAGAAGAAACTCTGGAGTCCTTACCGCTATTGAAAATGGCGGCTTCATTTATGGCATATGCCTCTGCAGAATCAGTAAGGTTCGCGGCAAGTAATGATGCCCTCTCAAACACGGCAAGACGAGCCCTCTGGCTCAAATCTTGGACATTGCTTCTAAGAATAAGCTTTGTACAATCCCCTTTACTGGAGCGTATCTTTTTGGTCAGGTCCTTGACTCCATACTAGAAAGTGCGGCAGATAAAAAGAAAGGCTTCCCAGAGGAAAAAGTAAAAAAGCCTCAGCCCTTTCGTAAACCCTCAAAAAAGTTTCCAATCTCACAGAGGGGAAAGGGTAAGACGGGAGATAGAGCTACCCCAAAGGAGGAAGAGGAAGGGGTTTCCTCTTCAACCCAAATACCAGCACAAGTAAGCAATGACATCAGGCCGGTCGGGGGCAGACTCCGCTTATTCTGGGAGTCCTGGACTCGGATCACTCAGAATCCTCAATACAATCCGAGAAGGAGTGAAAATAGAGTTTGTGGTCCTCCCGCAGAGATCCTGATTACAGAGTTTCAATCAGCAAGTCAACAAAATCAACTATGTCTCGACTTACAGAAGCTGTTAAAATGCTATATGCTATAATACAGGTACCAGAGGAGCAGAAAGGCTTGGGCCACTATTCAAGACTATTCCTAATTTAAAAAAAAACCAGATCGGACCTTCAGAATGATTATTAATCTGAAATCCCTGAACAGGTCATTGGTATATCACAGATTAAAGATGGAATCTATAAAGACATCAATCCCGCTAATATCTGTGGGGGATCTCTTATGCACCATGGAGTTAAAGGATGCCTACTATCACATCCCAATACATCCACTCTACCAACAGTATCTCAGGTTTGCGATCAACCAGGAAAGTACAATTCTCCATTACCAGTTCCAGTGCCTACCATTTGAAATATCTTTAGCACCTCGCATTTTCACAAAGGTAATTACAGAAGTGGTGTCATACCTAAGACAACAACAGATAAAAATCATCCCGTATCTAGACGATTTCCTTCTGATTGCAGAGACAAAACGGAGTCTAGAGAGCAATGTCCAACAGACCCTGGCCCTTTTCAAGGATTTGGGCTGGATAATAAACTATGCCAAATTGGACCTAGTACCAGGAAGCAGTTCCTGGGAGTACTCTTAAATTCCGAGAAGCAACATTCCTTTCTTCCACAGTTAAAGCGGCAAAGGATAAGGAAGAAGATAAAAGCTTTTCAAAAGAGAAGGGACCATCCCATAAGAGAAGCTATTCTGGGCTTAATGACATCCTGCATCTCAGTCATACTGTGGGCACAGTACCATTCCTGGATCCTACAGAACTCCGTTCTGAACTCATGGGACAGAAACCATCAATCCTTGAACTCAAAAGTAATCCTATCAAGGAAAAGTTTAGATTCTCTATCCTGGTGGACCAACCCAAAAATCCTAAGGAAAGGGGTCGCCTGGAATCTTTCACAGTCCATAGTAATTACTACGGATGCAAGCCAGTGGGGTTGGGGAGCCCATCTAAAAGATCATTTCTTTCATGGGAGATGGTCCAGCCTAGACAGTCTCAGATCCTCAAACTTCAGAGAACTGAAGGCAGTATGGGAGACTCTGAAGAAGGCAGAACAGATACTCTCCAACCACCACATCAAAATCCTATTGTACAACATTACGACGGTATGCTACCTGAAACATCAAGGTGGAACCGGAAACCCTTATCTACAGGGACTGTCAAATCAGATATTTTGTTGAGCAGAGGAAAAAGTGCTCTCAATATCAGCAGTCCACCTAAGAGGAGTAGAAAACTCCACAGCAGACTTCCTAAGCAGACACAGTCTCAACCCAGGCGAATGGTCTTTAAACAAGGAAGTCTTTCTGCAGATCTGCCACCAGTGGGGGTTCCCACAAGTAGACCTTTTCGCGTCAAGAGAAAACACCAAGTTGAGCACTTATTTCTCTCTAAATCCCAGAGACAACCCACTGGGGATAGACTCCTTGTCCCAGGATTGGGACATAGATCTGGGGTACACTTTTCCCCCATTTCCCCTGATTCCATCTGTCCTAAAGAAGCTGAGAACATGCTCAATGACCCTCATTCTCATAACTCCTGCCTGGCTGAAGAGAGCCTGGTTTCCTTTGTTGAAGGAGATGATGATAGGAGATCCGATAACCCTTCCGAGAAGGAAGGACCTTCTCCTACAGAGACCCCTGGAACATCCGAACCTCGACAAGCTACTGCTAACAGCTTGGATCCTGAAAGGCAGATCCTAAAAAGAAAGGGTCTGTCAGATAAGGTAATATCTACCCTTCAGCAAAGCCGCAAGCCCATAACCTCTGCCATATATTTAAAAATATGGAAAAAATTTACTTCATGGCTGTCACACTCACATCCAGGTGTCTCAGACCCATCTATAGGCTGCATTCTGGATTTCTTGCAGATGGGGTTTGATTTGGGCCTAAAACCCAGTACCCTTAAGGTCTAAATTTCAGCTTTGAGCAGTTTTTTGGACACCTCCTTAGCAGACCACAGATGGATTAAAAGATGTATTACATCTATTTCCAGAATGAGACCCACTATTAGGCAGACAGTACCACTATGGGACCTAAATATAGTCTTAGAAGGTCTATGTAAACCCCCGTTTGAGACAATTGAACAGTTATCTGACAAGTTGCTTTCTCTTAAAACATTATTTCTTCTAGCGATTACCACAGCACGCAGAATGGGAGAAATTCAGGCCCTTTACATCAGGGAACCATATCTAAAAATTTTGGATGATGGATCCATCCTTTCTACCAAAAGTTGTCTCTTCATTCCATAAAAATCAAGAAAATATTCTTCCATCCTTTTGTACCTCTCCCAAAAATGTGCAGGAAGAAAAATTTCACTGTTTGGATGTAAGGAGATCGGTTTTAGCCTACTTACAAAGAACAGCTTTGTGGAGAAAATCATCAAACCTCTTTATCCTGTTTGGAGGAAAGAACAGAGGCATTAAGGCCTCAAAACAGACCTTAGCTCGTTGGATTAGAGACACGGTTCGACAGTGCAGAAAGGACTACCTTGCCCTTTATCCATTAAAGCCCATTCCACCAGAGCCGTGGCTACTTCTTGGGCAGAAAAAGCGGATGCTTCAGTTGAACAGATCTGCAGGGCCGCTACTTGGTCCAGTTTCACTACCTTTGTTAGACACTATAGACTGGATTCTCTTGCCAACCAGGACCTAGGGTTTGGTCGTAAGGTCCTCCAGGCAGTGCCCCCCCCCTCTAAGTAATAAGCTGGTAGTTCTCCAGTGGGTGCTGTCATGGACGGTCGTCCTGGAAACTAAGATTTAGTCTTACCGGTAAATGGTTTTCCAGGAGTCCGACATGACAGCACCCGTAAATCCCCCCCCCCCCCTTCTTGCTGTTGTTTCTTGGATGGATATAGATATATATTCCAATGTGAAGATAACATGGAAGTTTAAATAAAGAGTTTGGTGTAGTAATTTGGAAAAACACTGGTGGGTGGGTGGGGGGGGGGGCATTTTAACCTCTCTTCCCCGCTTCCTGTCCCTACAGAGATCCAATGAGACATCCTCCAGTGGGTGCTGTCATGTTGGACTCCTGGAAAACCATTTACCGGTAAGACTAAATCTTAGTTTTGCGGCTTGGATGCGGGCCAATTCACTTCAATGGGGCCATAAAAGATGCAGACGGCACTCCGCATTCTTTATTAAAAATGTTGAACCCATGTCTCTTTCCATCAGGCAGCTCAGCTGATGGGCTCCTATCGCTGACCTTGGACTATAAGCACTCATTATAGCTTAATTCTTATCTTACTGATAAGAATGTGACCTAAAGAAGTGTTTTTGACCTTTTAGAGATAGGGGTCATTAGATGACTGCACAAAGTGAAAGTATGGTTCACACAGCTAGACAGACTGTTAACCCTTTTTGACAGAATGACTGACTGAATATTTTTAATAAATTTAAATAATTTAAAACAATTATTTTTAGCCCAAAATGAGTAAATGCAATCATAAAAAAGCCCCTGAATGTGGCTCAATCTTCAAGCGGATCCGTCCCCCATTGACTTTACATTGAAAGTCTGGACGGATCCGTCCGAGGCTATTTTCACACTTAGCTTTTTTTTTGCCATTTTAATGCAGACGGATCCGTTCTGAACGGAGCCTCCGTCTGCATTATTATGAGCGGATCCGTTCAGAACGGATCCGCCCGAACGCTAGTGTGAAAGTAGCCTGACGTATAACTTTTATGTGGCAATAACTTTGGAATGGTTTTACTTATCTAACGAATCTGAGATTATTTTCTGGTGACATATTGTACTTCATGTTAGAGGTAAATTTGGGTCAATATTTTATTCCCTTATTTATAAACAAAAATCTAAATTTAAAGAAAATTTGGAAAAATTCACAATTTTCTAAATTTGAATTTCTCAACTTTTAAGATGGATAGTAATACCTCATAAAATAGTTAGCTATCAACATTCCCCATATGTTTACTTTATGTTGGCATCATTTTGTAAAATGTGATTTATTTTTTTAGGACGTTAGAAGGCTTAGTATTTTAGAAATGACTTTTCAGATTTTCAAGAACATTTCCAAGACCATTTTTTGAGCATCAATTCAGTTATAAACTGATGTTGAAGGGCCTACGTAATAGAAACCACCGATAAATTACCCCATTTTAGAAATGACTCCCCTCAAATTATTCAAAACTGATGTTACAAACTTTGTTCCACAAGAGCTAAAGGAAAATGAATTTTCAAAATGTAATTATTTTTGCAAATTTTTTATTTTGATCATTTTTTTTCCTGCAACAAAACCAAGGGTTAACAGCAAAATAAACCTCAATATTTATTACCCTGATTCTGCAGTTTACAGAATCACCCCATATGTGGTCGTAAATGGGCAATTGCTATGTTGTCAGGATGGAAGGGGCACCATATGGTTTTTGGACGGCAGATTTTGTTTAATGGGTTTTTTGGGTGCCATGTTGTATTAGAAGAGATCCTGAGGTACCCCCTACAGTGGAGACCTCCAAAAAATGACCCCATTTTGGAAACTGCATCCCTCAAGGTATTTGGTAAGGGATGTAATGAGCACTTTGACCCCACAGGCGTTTTATGGAATGTAGAAAAATTTCATTTCTTCCAATAAAATGTTGCTTTAGCACCAAATTTTTCATTTTCACAAGGGTTAACAGGAGAAAATGCACCCCATAATTTATCCATTTTCTGATGAATATTGCAACACCCCATATGTGGTTGTAAACTGCTAAAGGGACACACCACAGGACTCAGAAAGGAAAGAGCGCCATATGGCTTTTGAAGTGTAGAGTTTCATTGATTGGTTTACGGTCACCATGTTGTCATTGAACAGTCTCTGTGCTAACAGTACAGCTATTTTCTGACAACCATTAAAAAAAAAAATCCGTATGAGGACCTATTGTTTGTGGGATGAGTTGCCATCATCATTGGTTCTATTTTGGGGCACATTTTTTGATCACTTTTTCTTTATGGGAAGCAGGATAAAGATAAATAATTCTGCTATTGCTTTTTTGGTTTTGTTATTGCAGCATACACCATGCTGGAAAAATGATGATTCAGTGTGATTACGGAGACACCAAGGGAATAATTTTTTATCAGATGTATGCCAATTTTTTGGTGTATGTCTGGCGCAGATTGTGTTGCAGAGGTTATTTGCGCCACACTCTGACTATTCCCCACTCATGCCAGGTCTAAAAAAGGACTGCTTTCTTCATATCACTCAGCTAATCACGAATGTTTGTGGGAGTGCCCATTATGATTTAATGCGCATCCACCCAATGCGCTCCGACTTAGACTGGCATCTCCAAAATGACATTCTCTGAGGATGCGCAAGAAATTCAACTCATCTCCCGCTCCATTCTGCGTTGTGCTCATGTCCTGCACTAGATGGAGATGCGTAGGAACTTAGGCTAATGACAGACCTTTCCACGCAGAGCGCATGTACTGCACAATAGAGATGGCCTTGCGGTTCGCCCGGCGGTTGTTTTGCGGCAAACTTTGCTGTTCGTAGTTCGGCGAACAAATGGCGATGTCCACCGGCGCCATATTATTTTGCATTGTGTAGAACTTTGACCCATGACGCATCCATCAGATGGGACAGGAGAGCCAATTGAGACGTTTCAGCACATGGACAGACCCCTTCCCTATAAATAAACCTGATCTGGCTGCCATTTTACATTCAGTCTTTTGCCAGTGTAGGGAGAGGTTGCTGTGTGGAGCAGAGACAGACTGTTAGGGACACCAAACGCTAGCTAATAGGGCCACAAAAGTCCTTTTAAGGACTGGTATAGGTGTGCTATCGATAGGTGTGATATACTAAGGGGTGTAAATATACTTATAATATACTTTCTAACATAGAAAGTATATTATAGTGCATTTCTATTGTGCAGCAGTTGTTTGCAGTTCTGCTGCGATACTGCAGCTATACAGAGGGACAAACGCTATTGGAATAACTAATTGCAACTGGTGTGATATACCAGTTACCCCTCAAAAAACGGAGGCAGGGGTGTGATATACCTATAATATAATTTCTATATAGCGCATTTGTATTGTGCAGCAGTTGTGTGCAGTTCTGCAGCGATACCGCAGCTATACAGAGGGACAAACGCTATTGGAACAACTAATTGCAACTGGTGTGATATACCTGTTGCCCGCAAAAAAAAACTGACTAAGGGGTTTGATATACTTTACCTTCTTCTAGCAAATAATAATTAAAGGGTTCTATATACCTGCTTCCACAAATACTGCTCTTCTATAGGGACTTTGTCACAGGGTCATTTTGAAAATGACAGGCAGAGGAAGAGGCAGGCCATTCCGCAGGGTGGTAGGGGTCGGGCAGATGCACCAGGCCGGAGCCTAAGTGGGAAGTTGGAGAAGGTGCGTGCGATTACGTCAAAGGACGCACCAAAGTTGGTTGAGTGGCTCACTCAGCCTTCCACTTCTGCTCCCTCCTCATCCTCTGTATCTGCACCGTCCTCACTCTCTGCTGTGTGCACCCTCAAAGACACCATAGCCCCTCCCCTCGAGTCACTGTAACAGGGGCACTGAGCAATATAGACAATACCAGTCGTCTGACATCTGATGGATTCCTTTGTGTGGCTTTTCTTATTAGCAATTGAATTCCTAAACATTTTTGTTTTTTTAAGAAATGGACAGTAGGTACACCTACTACATGGGTGTGTTCCCACGACCTTAGACTTGAGCCATGTTGGTTGAGAATGATCAGGACTGAAAAAACTGTGAACAGGAATATCTTTGACATTCTTCCCTCCGCGGTATGTGATACTGGGACGTGTGGTTATTACATCCCGCATATCATTATCCGCCTGAAGGACATGCCAGTATTTGTTGAGAATTTGATAAACCTTTGAACTCATAAGTGCCTATACACCTAATAACCTTGGAACTGGTGGTATGTGTTTTATTGGACAGCAAATCCGACCTATTCGTACCTCTTGCTCGGGCAAATGCTTTGTGTAATACTTTCTTGGGATAACCTCTTTGGGTGACTGGTCACTGCCAACACGAAATTGGCAGGTCTAGACATAAAACCGCTATATACCAGTATCAAACACAATTTGGGTATTTTGTCCACTTCAACATTTCTGTACACTAAAGGTACACAGTTCTATTCACACAATGAATTTGTTCTCACACTTTTATACTTTTTATTGACTCGCCAGTTGGGGGCAGGGATATAGCCATTCACTAAAGATATTGCATAGTAGATCTATCAGCTGAAAAACCGAAAATGCTTCTGAGGACATCTTGACAATATAAAACCTCTGACCATATATAAAAGTGTTTGTAAAATGTGACTAGTGCTCTGCACAAATTGCACATATGTTATAGCAATAAGTAAGGGACACAACAATATACAAACTATTGTGGAAACATCCACAAACACCTAAAACCATCAAACAACAATAAAGAAATCACCAATTTTCTAAACGGCTAAATCTGAGTAACCTAAATCCCACCAACCTCCACAGCACTGTAGAGGAAGGAAGAATTAAAGTATTAGGAAATAAATGGGTGAATGAACCCAACAGGGTATAGTATAGAGGAAAGCTGTAGGTAAAAAAACTGCATACTGAAGGAAGGTGCGACTGCATCTCTACAGCAATTATTGAAAATAGATTGCATGTAGAGCCAATATGGGGAGCAACACCCAATAAAGTATTGTGGAAACATCCACAAACACACAGAACTACCAAACAGTAATGAAAAAAACACTGGTTTTCCAAATAGGAAATAGGTCTTCAGCTGAGAAGCCTGAACCCCACCAACCTCCACAGCACTGTTGAAGAAGAGTTAAAAAAGTTTTCCAGGTTTTTCATATTAATGGCCTATCCTCAGCTGAGCGCATTCACTTCAATGGCACTGAGCTGCCCTTAGGCCATGTAACAGATGAACATGCCTCACTGGGCTAGGAGGAGGTCTAATTGCTCACTGAGCACAGCGGCCTCTTCATACAGCTGATTGGCAAGGGTTTCGGGAGTTGGATCCTGAGGGTAGGCCATCAATATGACAATCCTGGAAAACCTCTTTAAGGCCTCTTTCACACGGGCGAGATTTCCGCGCGGGTGCAATGCGTGAGGTGAACTCATTGCACCCGCACTGAATCCGGACCCATTCATTTCTATGGGGCTGTGCACATGAGCGGTAATTTTCACGCATCACTTTTGCGTTACATGAAAATCGCAGCATGTTCTATATTGTGCGTTTTTCACAACAATAGAAATGAATTGGGCCCAATAGAAATGAATGGGCCTGTGTGAAAATCGCAAGCATCCGCAAGCAAGTGCGGATGCGGTGCGATTTTCACGTACGGTTGCTAGGAGATGGGGGATGGGGACCCGATCTTTATTTTCCCTTATAACATGGTTATAAGGGAAAATAATAGCATTCTGAATACAGAATGCATAGTACAATAGGGCTGGAGGGGTTAAAAAAATTAAAATAATTTAACTTACCTTAATCCTCTTGGTCCGTCACATGATCCATCACCATGGTAAAAGATCATGTGATGTACCATGTGATGAGCGCAGTGACGTCATCAAAGGTCCTATTACTCAAAGAAGAAGACCGAAGAGATGCCGACTGTGCGAACAAGTGGATTAACCACTTCAGCCCCGCTAGGTGAAACCCCCTTCATGACCAGAGCACTTTTTACACTTCGGCACTACACTACTTTCACCGTTTATCGCTCGGTCATGCAACTTACCATACAAATGAATTTTACCTCCTTTTCTTCTCACTAATAGAGCTTTCATTTGGTGGTATTTCATTGCTGCTGGCATTTTTACTTTTTTTGTTATTAATCAAAATGTAACTATTTTTTTGCAAAAAAATGACATTTTTCACTTTCAGCTGTAAAATTTTGCAAAAAAAACGACATCCATATATAAATTTTTCACCAAATTTATTGTTCTACATGTCTTTGATAAAAAAAAAATGTTTGGTCAAAAAAAAAATGGTTTGGGTAAAAGTTATAGCATTTACAAACTATGGTACAAAAATGTGAATTTCCGCTTTTTGAAACAGCTCTGACTTTCTGAGCACCTGTCATGTTTCCTGAGGTTCTACAATGCCCAAACAGTAGAAAAACCCCACAAATGACCCCATTTCGGAAAGTAGACACCCTAAGGTATTCGCTGATGGGCATAGTGAGTTCATAGAACTTTTTATTTTTTGTCACAAGTTAGCGGAAAATGATGATGATTTTATTTTTTTTATTTTTTCTTACAAAGTCTCATATTCCACTAACTTGCGACAAAAAATAAAAAATTCTAGGAACTCACCATGCCCCTCACAGAATACCTTGGGGTGTCTTCTTTCCAAAATGGGGTCACTTGTGGGGTAGTTATACTGCCCTGGCAATTTAGGGGCCCAAATGTGTGAGAAGAACTTTGCAATCAAAATGTGTAAAAAATGACCGGTGAAATCCAAAAGGTGCACTTTGGAATATGTGCCCCTTTGCCCACCTTGGCAGCAAAAAAGTGTCACACATCTGGTATCGCCGTACTCAGGAGAAGTTGGGGAATGTGTTTTGGGGGGTCATTTTACATATACCCATGTTGGGTGAGAGAAATATCTTGGCAAAAGACAACTTTTCCCATTTTTTTATACAAAGTTGGCATTTGACCAAGATATTTTTCTCACCCAGCATTGGTAGATGTAAAATGACACCCCAAAACACATTGCCCAACTTCTCCTGAGTACGGCGATACCAGATGTGTGACACTTTTTTGATGCCAAGGTGGGCAAAGGGGCACATATTCCAAAGTGCACCTTTCGGATTTTGCAGGGCATTTTTTACACATTTTGATTGCAAAGTTCTTCTCACACATTTGGGCCCCTAAATTGCCAGGGCAGTATAACTACGCCACAAGTGACCCCATTTTGGAAAGAAGACACCCCAAGGAATTCCGTGAGGCGCATGGCGAGTTCCTAGAATTTTTTATTTTTTGTCGCAAGTTAGTGGAATATGAGACTTTGTAAGGAAAAAAGAAAAAAAAAGAAAAATCATCATTTTCCGCTAACTTGTGACAAAAAATAAAAAATTCTAGGAACTCGCCGTGCCCCTCACGGAATACCTTGGGGTGTCTTCTTTCCAAAATGGGGTCACTTGTGGCGTAGTTATACTGCCCTGGCAATTTAGGGGCCCAAATGTGTAAGAAGTACCTTGCAATCAAAATGTGTAAAAAATGGCCTGCGAAATCCGAAAGGTGCACTTTGGAATATGTGCCCCTTTGCCCACCTTGGCTGCAAAAAAGTGTCACACATGTGGTATCGCCGTACTCAGGAGAAGTTGGGCAATGTGTTTTGGGGGGTCATTTTACATATACCCATGCTGGGTGAGAGAAATATCTTGGCAAAAGACAACTTTTCCCATTTTTTTATACAAAGTTGGCATTTGACCAAGATATTTTTCTCACCCAGCATGGGTATATGTAAAATGACACCCCAAAACACATTCCCCAACTTCTCCTGAGTACGGCGATACCACATGTGTGACACTTTTTTGCAGCCTAGATGCGCAAAGGGGCCCAAATTCCTTTTAGGAGGGCATTTTTAGACATTTGGATCCCAGACTTCTTCTCACACTTTCGGGCCCCTAAAAAGCCAGGGCAGTATAAATACCCCACATGTGACCCCACTTTGGAAAGAAGACACCCCAAGGTATTCAATGAGGGGCATGGCGAGTTCCTAGAATTTTTTTTTTTTTGCATAAGTTAGCGGATATTGATTTTTTTTTTTGTTTTTTTCTCACAAAGTCTCACTTTCCGCTAACTTAGGACAAAAATTTCAATCTTTCATGGACTCAATATGCCCCTCACGGAATACCTTGGGGTGTCTTCTTTCCGAAATGGGGTCACATGTGGGGTATTTATACTGCCCTGGCTTTTTAGGGGCCCTAAAGCGTGAGAAGAAGTCTGGAATATAAATGTCTAAAAATGTTTACGCATTTGGATTCCGTGAGGGGTATGGTGCGTCCATGTGAGATTTTATTTTTTGACACAAGTTAGTAGAATATGTAAGAAAAAACAAAAACAAACAAAAAATTTCCGCTAACTTGTGCCAAAAAAAAATGTCTGAATGGAGCCTTACCAGGGGGGGGGGGGGTGATCAATGACAGGGGGGTGATCACCCATATAGACTCCCTGATCACCCCCCTGTCATTGATCACCCCCCTGTAAGGCTCCATTCAGACATCCGCATGATTTTTACGGATCCATGGATACATGGATCGGATCCACAAAACACATGCGGACGTCTGAATGGAGCCTTACAGGGGGGTTATCAATGACAGGGGATGATCAGGGTGATCAGGGTGATCACCCCCCTGTCAATGATCACCCCTCCTGTAAGGCTCCATTCAGACATCCGCATGATTTTTTACGGATCCATGGATACATGGATCGGATCCACAAAACGCATGCGGACGTCTGAATGGAGCCTTACAGGGGGATTATCAATGACAGGGGATGATCAGGGTGATCACCCCCCTGTCACTGATCACCCCCCCTGTAAAGCTCCATTTAGACGTCCGCATGTGTTTTGTGGATCCGATCCATGTATCCATGGATCCGTAAAAATCATGCGGACGTCTGAATGGAGCCTTACAGGGGGGTGATCAATGACAGGGGGGTGATCAATGACAGGGGGTGATCAGGGAGTGTATATGGGTGATCACCCGCCTGTCATTGATCACCCCCCTGTAAGGCTCCATTCAGACGTCCGCATGATTTTTACGGATCCATGGATACATGGATCGGATCCACAAAACACATGCGGACGTCTGAATGGAGCCTTACAGGGGGGTGATCAATGACAGGGGGGTGATCAATGACAGGGGGGTGATCAGGGAGTGTATATGGGTGATCACCCCCCTGTCATTGATCACCCCCTGTAAGGCTCCATTCAGACGTCCGCATGTGTTTTGCGGATCCGATCCATGTATCCATGGATCCATGGATCCGTAAAAATCATGCGGACGTCTGAACGGAGCCTGACAGGGGGGTGATCAATGACAGGGGGGTGATCAATGACATGGGGTGATCAGGGAGTGTATATGGGTGATCACCCGCCTGTCATTGATCACCCCCCTGTAAGGCTCCATTCAGACGTCCGTATGCTTTTTGCGGATCCGATCCATGTATCCGTGGATCCGTAAAAATCATACGGACGTCTGAACGGAGCCTGACAGGGGGGTGATCAATGACAGGGCGGTGATCAGGGGTTTATAAGGGGTTAATAAGTGACCGGGGGTGGGGGGGGTGTGTGTGTGTGTAGTGTAGTGTAGTGTGGTGTTTGGTGCGACTCTACTGACCTACCTGAGTCCTCTGGTGGTCGATCCTAACAAAAGGGACCACCAGAGGACCAGGTAGGAGGTATATTAGACGCTGTTATGAAAACAGCGTCTAATATACCTGTTAGGGGTTAAAAAATTCGGATCTCCAGCCTGCCAGCGAGCGATCGCCGCTGGCAGGCTGGAGATCCACTCGCTTACCTTCCGTTCCTGTGCGCGCGCGTTCACAGGAAATCTCGCGTCTCGCGAGAAGACGCGTATATGCGTCCAGGAGGAATAAAGCAACCACCTCCCGGACGCATATACGCGTACAGCGGTCGGGAGGTGGTTAAGGTGAGTTGAATTTTTATTTATTTTTTACCTCTCCAGCCCTGTTGTACTATGCATTCTGTAATCAGAATGCTATTATTTTCCCTTATAACCATGTTATAAGGGGAAATAATACAATCTACACAACACCTAACCCACATTCAGTTTTTTATCACGTGCGTGCAAAACACATTGCACCTGCGCAATAAAAACTGAACAACGGAACACAATCGCAGTCAAAACTGACTGCAATTGGGTACCTACTCGCACTGGTTTGCCGCAACGTATCCGGACCTAATCCGGACACGCTCGTGTGAAAGAGACCTAAGGCAATAGGAAATAAACGGGTGAAAAGGGCCCAACTGGGCTTTATAGAGAAAAGGTGGTAGATTAAAAAACTGCATATTGAAGGAAGGTGCGAATGCATGGCAACAAAAAACCGTAACAACGACAACAATAAGTAATGACGCAATAGCAAATTTATGTAAAATTATGTCGGAAATATGTAAATAGTGAAAAAACTGCAAGTCTTTCTTTGTGGCTTCCATCCTCTGAAACACAGAAAAAACTTCAAAATAAAGAAAACTATTAATACAGTCCGTAATTACAAACATACACTGAAAAGATGTTGAAACAATCACAATGTGCAAAGGGCAAGACCCTAACTCCTCTGAGACCATTAGGTCCCAAGGTCTTCAGCTTGTAAATACATGCAAGTTCAAATTTTTTTCAAACAAATATGTCAGTCCCTCTGTTTTTGTGTGGTGGCACATGGTCCACTATCATGAAGTGGAGATCTTTTTTAGAATAACTAAACTTTTCTGTTCTCACAATCAATCAAAAAGCACAAAAAGAGGCAGCACTCCAAAAAAAGTGTAGGGTGGTGGAACCGCAGTGTTTCAGCCCAACACAATGAGGCCTTTCTCAAGCAATATGACGTGCTATAGTGAAACAATATACAGGAGGTCAATTAAGGTAAATGTATATCATCAATCAATAAACATTCATGTCAGCAGTACATAATCATAATTCTTTCCATACAAGTAATAAAGTGCCACCATCATAAATAGAATGTCCTGAAGTACACTTGTACAGTGAAGTAATGTATGTTTAGTAGCAAAAATCATATATCCCCATAACCTAGATAATTGCTCATTAGCACATCATATAAACACTTGTGAATGTCACGATGTATCTTGTCAATAATTAATACTATATTCCAACAAGGCTCACCCATGCATAGTTGGCTTCTCCCAATAGTTATACAGGGTGCCCCGAGCACTGACTGGGGTCACTGAAATGAAAGTGGTAGGAGGTGGGCAAGATCAGAACTATCATGGCTGGCAGGTAATAAAGGGAGACCCCCTGCATAAGACCTGGCACTCTCCCTGACTGCTCAGCCTATGCGAACACCCCAATGGTGGATGATCGCATATCCTCGTACCTCGACTATATAACACCTGAACACCCTACAATAGTGAGGGGACATGACCACCGGCTCCCTACACTAGACACGGAGGGTGTCAGGGTCACCTGGGATCCAGCAAACAGAAAATCACAAATGAATGTACAACACTTATCTTGTAGAAGACTGGGAAATAAGATCAGCATGCACACACACTCTAGGAAGTTGTATAAACCGCACACTAATGCATTATGGGGAGGAATTTAAAGGGATGCAATCAGTCCAACTACATGACAGCTGAGAGAGGCTAACAAGATGAGGAACTGAAAACCAAAACAAAGAAAGCTCAAGGAGGAGGTTCTGAAAGGCATCTGTCAGAGCTTCTCAGATGTCTGGTTGTGACAGTACCCCTCCCTCTACGAGTGGACTCCGGACACTCAGAGCCCACCTTCTCAGGATGGGACCTATGGAAAGCCCTGATGAGATGAGTGGCCTTAATGTCCGTCACTGGGACCCACATCCTCTCCTCAGGACCATAACCCTCCCAATGAACGAGGTACTGGAGAGAACCGCGGACAACACGAGAATCCACAATCCTAGAGACCTGAAATTCAAGATTCCCATCAACCATAATCGGAGGAGGAGGCAAAGGCGAGGGTACAATGGGTTGAACATAAGGTTTTAATAAGCACTTATGAAAAACATTATGGATCTTCCAAGTCTGAGGAAGATCAAGACGGTAGGCAACAGGATTGATGACAGACAGGATTTTGTAAGGCCCAATAAACTTAGGACCCAACTTCCAGGAGGGAACCTTTAATTTGATATTCTTGGTAGACAACCACATCAGATCACCAACATTCAGGTCCGGACCAGGCACACGTCTCTTATCTGCCACACGCTTATATCTCTCACTCATGCTCTTTAGATTATCCTGAATCTTTTGCCAAATAGATGACAAAGACGAAGACAATCTGTCCTCATCAGGTAAACCAGAAGACCCCTCTCCCGAGAAAGTCCCAAACTGCGGATGAAACCCATATGCACCAAAAAATGGTGACTTATCAGAGGACTCCTGACGACGGTTATTTAAAGCAAACTCAGCAAGGGACAAAAAAGAACACCAATCCTCCTGATTCTCCGCCACAAAACAGCGCAGATATGTCTCCAGATTCTGATTGACGTGCTCCGTCTGGCCATTCGACTGCGGGTGGAAAGCAGAAGAGAATGACAACCGAACCCCCAAGCGAGAACAGAAAGCCTTCCAGAATCTGGAAACAAACTGCGTGCCCCTATCAGAGACTATGTCTGAAGGAATACCATGCAATTTGACAATGTGATCAATAAATGCCTGCGCCAGCGTCTTAGCATTGGGCAAACCAGGAAAAATGATGAAATGCACCATTTTGCTAAAACGGTCCACCACCACCAGAATCACAGTCTTCCCCGAGGAACGAGGCAGGTCCGTTATGAAGTCCATGGACAGATGTGTCCAAGGACGGGAAGGAATGGGTAAGGGAAGGAGAGGACCTGATGGCCGTGAATGAGGGACTTTGGCATGAGTGCAAGTCTCGCAGGCTGCCACAAAACCCTCAACCGACTTACGAAGCGCAGGCCACCAGAATCTCCGAGCGATGAGATCCACTGTGGCTCTTGCCCCAGGGTGCCCAGCAAGGACAGTATTGTGGTGTTCCTTAAAAATCTTGTGTCTTAAAGCGAGAGGCACAAACAACCTCCCAGGAGGACAAAGATCAGGAGCCTCTGACTGGGCTACCTGGACCTCTGCCTCCAATTCAGGATAAAGAGCAGAGACCACCACACCTTCAGCCAAAATGGGACCCGGGTCTTCAAAATTCCCACCTCCCGGAAAACAACGTGACAGGGCATCTGCCTTCACATTCTTAACCCCAGGGCCGAACGTGACAACAAAATTAAACCTTGAAAAGAACAAAGACCATCTGGCCTGTCTCGGGTTCAGACGCTTGGCTGACTCCAAGTAGTCCAGATTTTTATGGTCAGTAAACACGGTAATAGGGTGTCTGGCTCCCTCTAGCCAATGGCGCCATTCCTCAAAAGCCAACTTGATGGCCAACAACTCCCTATCTCCCACATCGTAATTTCTCTCTGCGGAGGAGAGTTTCTTCGAGAAAAAGGCACACGGTCGCCATTTGGCAGGAGAGGAACCCTGAGACAAGACTGCACCCACACCCACATCCAGAAGCATCAACCTCAACTATGAAGGGTAGAGAAATATCAGGTTGTACCAAGATGGGAGCGGAAGCAAAACTCTTCTTGATATTAGAAAAGGCCTTACGCGCCTCTACCGACCAGGAGGGAAAATCTACCCCCTTTCTTGTCATATCAGTGAGTGGTTTAACAGAGGAATAATTCAAAATAAACTTCCTGTAATAATTGGCAAAGCCCAAAAAACGCATCAGCGCCTTCTGATTCTCAGGAAGCTCCCACTCAAGCACAGCGCGGACCTTCTCGGGGTCCATGCGAAAACCAGAAGCGGAGAGAAGAAACCCCAGAAATTGAATTTCTGGAACCGCAACCACACATTTTTCCAGTTTCGCGTATAATTTATTCTCCCGCAGGATGAGCAAGACCTGACGTAAGTGTTCCTTATGAGTTTTGAAATCAGGAGAAAAAATCAAAATGTAATCCAAATACACTAATACAAATTTTCCCATTAAATGATAAAAAAAAATGCTGTTCACGAAATGCTGAAAAACGGCTGGGGCATTCATCAAACCAAAAGGCATAACCAAATTCTCAAAATGGCCCTCAGGGGTATTGAAGGCCGTCTTCCATTCGTCTCCTTCTCTGACCCTGACCAGGTTGTATGCCCCTCTTAGATCTAATTTGGAAAAGACTTTAGCCCCAACAATCTGGTTAAACAGGTCCGGGATCAGAGGAAGCGGATAAGGGTCACGAATAGTGATACTGTTCAGCTCCCTGAAATCCAGACAAGGTCTTAAAGAACCATCTTTTTTCTTAACAAAGAAAAAAACAGCAGCAACCGGTGACTTCGAGGGTCGTATGTGTCCTTTTCTCAGACTCTCAGAGATATAAGCACGCATAGCGACCCTTTCAGGTTGGGAAAGATTGTATAAACGAGATTTAGGCAGCTTGGCTCCTGGGATGAGATTAATAGGGCAATCGTACTCCCTGTGCGGGGGCAAATCCTGAACTCCACTCTCAGAGAAGACATCCGAAAATTCAGAGAGAAAAGGTGGTACAGTCTTAGTAGAAACCTCAGAAACAGATGTCGTGAGGCAATTCTCTCTGCAAAAGTCACTCCAACCATTTATTTGCCTCGCTTGCCAATCAATGGTGGGGTTATGTTTAGTGAGCCAGGGTAGCCCCAACACAAGAGGAGTATGTAATCTGCTAAGGACGAAACATGACACATCCTCAACATGAGCATCACTCACAATTAAACGAATATTGTGAACTATGCCCTTTAATGATTTCTGAGAAAGTGGAGCTGAATCAATAGCAAAAACAATATCCTTTCCCAGTGCATACCTGGAAACAATGAGTTATCGCAAAATGATTATCAATGAGATTGACAGCTGCTCCACTATCTACAAAAATGTCACAAAAAAAATGTCTTGCTCTCTAGCGCCACCCTGGCAGGCAGGACAAAACAGGAACTACAAGCTAACGGAAAACCTTCAATTTCCACCTCAACCCTGCCAATAGCAACAGATGGAACACTTTTTAAAAGATTTTTTTTCCTTTTTGTTTCTTTATTACTCCCAGAAAACTGCCTGAATCTCCTAGAGGGACAAACATTTGCCAAATGATTTATATCTCCACAACAAAAACAAACCTTCCCATGCGGGCTGAATCTTCTATTGTCAGAGGCAATCAACCCCAGCTGCATGGGCTCCTGCTCAGAAGGGGCTGACAGCGACTGAGACCCCTGCGCACAGAATGAGACCGCTGCACTGTCCTGGGACTGAGTATGACAGGAAGGAGAGATCTCTCCTCTCTCTCTAAGACGCCTGTCAATACGAACGGCCTGAGACATAGCAGAGTCCAAGGAGATAGGCCTCTTATGAAAGGCAAATGCATATTTCAATCCCTCTGAAAGACCATGGCAAAATTGACTTCGGAGTGCAGCATCTTTCCAACCAGTATCAGCTGCCCATCTCCGAAATTCTGAGCAGTATATCTCTGCGGATTGTTTACCCTGGCATAACAGACGTAGTCTAGACTCAGCCAAAGCAACACGATCCGGATCATCATATATCTGACCCAGGGCTAAAAATAATTCATCCGCTGAACGGAGGGGCCGTGCCCCCACCGGCAGCGAAAAGGCCCACGACTGAGCGTTACCCCTGAGTAGCGATATAATGATCCCCACCCTCCGTTCCTCATCACCAGAGGAATGGGGAAGAAGGCGAAAATTGAGTTTGCAAGCCTCTCTGAAACGCACAACATTCTCACTACCCCCGGAGAACGTATCCGGGAGCGAGATCTTAGGCTCAGAACAAACTCCATGAACGCAAGCTGAACCGGTCACTAGAAACTGAGAAAGAGTCTTATGGAGATCAGCTACCTCCAATGAAGGACCCTGGAAGTGTTTAGTCAAAAGTGAAACCGGATCCATGCTTGAGACGGTTTTGGCGGTTTATAATGTCACGGAAGGTGTACAGGAAACAAGACAATGCAAAATGAATATATGACTCACTGGATCCAAAACTAAGGAACAAAAGGGAGACCCCTGCATAAGACCTGGCTCTCTCCCTGACTGCTCAGCCTATGCGAACACCCCAATGGTGGATGATCGCATAACCTCGTACCTCGACTATATAACACCTGAACACCCTGCAATAGTGAGGGGACATGACCACCGGCTCCCTACACTAGACACAGAGGGAGTCAGGGTCACCTGGGATCCAGCAAACAGAAAATCACTAATGAATGTACAACACTATCTTGTAGAAGACTGGGAAATAAGATCAGCATACACACACACTCCAGGAAGTTGTATAAACCGCACACTAATGCATTATGGGGAGGAATTTAAAGGGATGCAATCAGTCCAACTACATGACAGCTGAGAGAGGCTAACGAGATGAGGAACTGAAAACCAAAACCAAGAAAGCTCAAGGAGGAGGTTCTGAAAGGCATCTGTCAGAGCTTCTCAGATGTCTGGTTGTGACACCGAGACCGTGAATGCCGAACAGTGTGTTGTCTGCCGGGTGCTCGGGTTAGGCATATTGCGGATCGGATTAACAGATTGCTGGGTGAGGCTGGGGAAGACCCAGCGGTCATGGTACACATTGGCACCAATGACAAAGTCAGGGGGAGATGGAAGGTCCTTAAAATGATTTTAGGGAACTAGGAGAGAAGCTTAAGTCCAGGACCTCCAAGGTAGTGTTTTCAGAAATACTACCAGTGCCACGCGCGTCACCAGAGAGACAACGGGAGCCTAGGGAATTAAATAAGTGGCTCAGAAGCTGGTGCAGGAAGGAAGGGTTTAGGTTCATGGAGAACTGGGTTTGACTTCTCGGTTAGTTACAGGCTCTACAGTAGGGACCGGCTGCACCTTAATGTGGAGGGTGCAACTGCCCTGGGGGGAAAAATGGTTAGAAGGCTGGAGGAGCTTTTAAACTAGTATCTGGGGGAGGGTGGGTTATCATACTAATAAGGGGGTAGATAGTGGGTGGGAAATAGAAGACTGGGCATAACAATACACTTATGACAAATTTAACTTCTGGTAACAAGAATCTGTTACATACGAACATCAACCAAGGTAACCCAAAAATCCCAGAATATTACTTTACAGGTAATAGTAATTTAAAATGTATTTTCACAAATGCCAGAAGTCTAGCTATAAAAATGGGGGAGCTGGAGGCTATAATACTAGAAGAACACAGAGATGTAGTTGGTGTGGCTGAGACATGGTTGGACTCTTCGCATGACTGGGCGGTAAATACTGTGTGTTTTACACTATTTAGGAAAGACCGGGTCAATAGAAATGGCGGTGGCGTGTGCCTGTATGTGGGGAGTGATCTGAAGACAAGTTTGAAAGAGGCAATTGTGGGTGAGGATGTGGAAACCTTATAGGTGGAAGTTCCAAGTGATATAAACACAGAAAAAATAATACTTGGTGTAATCTATAGACCCCCTAACATCACAGATGAGATAGAAACGCAACAGTATAACCAAATAGAGCGGGTGGCACAGGCTGGTACAGTGGTCATAATATGCGATTTTAACTTGCCAAACATTGACTGGGGCATGATTCTGCCTCAGCCGCAAAGGGGAGAAAATTCCTCAACTTGCTGCAGGACCACTTTATGGGTCAGTTTGTAGAAGCTCCCACTAGGGGCGATTATCTGTTGGATCTGGTCATTTCTAATGATGCAGAGCTTGTTGGTAATGTTACTGTTCGAGAAACACTAGGTAATAGTGACCACAATATAATTATATTCCCCCTAAACTATAAGAAGCAAATTCTGTCAGGCCGAGAAAAGGCACTACATTTCAGAAAGGCTAATTTCCCTGGGTTGAGGGCAGCATTTCAGGGGATAGACTGGGAGCAGCTACTGTCACATAATAATATTGAAGATAAATGGGAGAGCTTTAAATCCACATTGAGTAATTGCACAATTTTTTTTATTCCTTTAGGTAACAAGTATAAACGGCTAAAATTAAACCCCCCCCATGGCTTAAAGCTACTGTACAAAGGGCAATAAAAGACAAAAAAAGGGCATTTAAAAAAATTACAAAGGTCTTAAAAAAAATCTGTAAAAAGTAGATAAAATTTGCAAAAATATAAAACAAACAGCAGGTAGCAAAAGAGAGCAAAACAGATCCCCAAAAATTATTTAAATATATAAATGCTAAAAACCTAGGTCTGAGCAGGTAGGTCCACTAAATAATGTTAAAGGACTGATAGTCACTGAAGATAAGGAAAAGGCAGAGTTACTAAATTTTTTTTTTTTTGAGGAAACAAAACAGGCTGGTTTTGAGAGCTCCATTTATATAAGCAGGCCTATAACGCGAGTTTGCGCGTTGCGTGTTTGATTTAAGTGTGTGTTTGTATAAGTGTGCGACTTTGAGTGAGTATCTGAGAGCTAAATTATTTGTGTGCATTGCTGAGTGGCTGTATTTGACTTTTTTGTTCACTGTGACTTGCTTCTGCTGCAAGGTTCGTTGCAAAGCAGCTGAGAATATACTGTGATAACATTTGTTTTCCTCTTCTCCAGGGTGTGTAATTAGGGTGTGGCTGTCTAATTAGAAGAAGGTAAAAAGCCAGCCTTGAGGGCAGCCCAGTCCTTTGAATCTAGAATAAACAAAACAAGCTGGTTTTGAGAGCTCCACTTATATAAGCAGGCATATAACGCGAGTTTGCTCATTGAGTGTTTAAGTGTGTGTTTCTATAAGTGTGCGACTTTAGATTAAGTGACTTCAGATTCAGGGACTTCAGTGGGGGACTGCAGTAAATCAGTTTCTTATTACTGCATTATCAGGGCTCCAGATGGCGACCAAAATGGTCGCTAATGCGACTTAGAGTTTACAAATGGCGACAAGACTTTCTAGTCTTGTCGCCATTTGCGACTAGACCCGCAGCTCTGCAGTTGAATACAACGGCGGGCACAGGAGATGATAGTTCTCTGCCCCGCCGCCACCAATGTTCTTCTCAGCAGCGCAGTGGAGGAGTCTCTCTCTCCCCCTGTGCTGCTGCCGCCGCCGCCTCCGCCAATAAGAAGAGAGACGGGAGGAGGAGGGGCTGTGGCCACTGCGCCACCAATGAAGAAAACTGACCTGTAATACAAATACAGGAGGCGGGTGCCGGAATCAAATAGCCGGCATCCGACATTTGTGACAGGGAGCTGCGATCAGCTGCAGTTGAGTTAACCCTTCAGGTGCAGTACCTGAGGGATTAACTGCCGCTGATCGCAGCTCCCTGTCACAAAGGTCGGATGCCGGCTATTTGATTCCGGCACCCGCCTCCTGTATTTGTATAAGAAACATTGGTGGCACAGTGCGCCCCCTCCCCCAACACCCCAGTATAAGAAACATTGATGGCTCAGTGGGAAGTGCCAATGAGGGTTCAAAAATAATAAAAAAATTAACTTACCTCCTCCAGTTGATCGCGTAGTCCTATTCTTTCTTCAGGACCTGTGGTGACGTCACTGAGCTCATCACATGGTCCATTACCATGGTGATTGATCATGTGATGAACACAGTGATGTCACCACAGGTCCTGAAGAAAGAACAGGAGTCGATCAATTGGAGGAGGTGAGTTAATTAATTTTTTAACCCTCATTTGCACTGCCCACTGCGCCACCAATGTTTATTATATTGGGGGGGGGGCACACTGTGCCACCAATGTTTATTATACCGGGGTGTTGGGTGGGGGGTGCACTGCGCCACCAATGTTTATTATATTGACCTTCTACTATGCATTCTGTATTAAAGAATGCTATTATTTTCCCTTATAACCATGTTATAAGGGAAAATAATACAGTCAATAGACTTTTATCCTAGCAACCATGCGTGAAAATCGCACCGCATCCGCACTTGGTTGCGATTTTCACACAGCCCCATTAACTTCTATGGGGCCTGCGTTGCGTGAAAAACGCACAACATAGAGCATGCTGCGATTTTCACGCAACGCACAAGTGATGTGTGAAAATCACCGCTCATGTACACAGCCCCATAGAAGTGAATGGGTCCGGATTTAGTGCGGGTGCATTCCGGTATTTTGAATGCCAAATCTGGCACTAATACATTCCTATGGGGAAAAATGCTGGATCCGGAATTCAGGCAAATCTTCAGTTTTTTTTCGCCGGAGATAAAACTGTAGCATGCTGCGGTTTTCTCTTTTGCCTGATCAGTCAAAATGACTGAACTGAAGACATCCTGATGCATCCTGAATGGATTGCTCTCCATTCAGAATGCATGGGGATATGCCTGATCAGTTCTTTTCTGGTATAGAGCCCCTAGGACAGAACTCTATGCCGGAAAAGAAAAACGCTAGTGTGAAAGTACCCTAAAATATTAAGTTTAAATCCCCCCCCTTTCCCAATTTTACATATAAAATATATAAACATTTACATAGCGCTGTCCAAACTTATTAAAAAATATCTCCTATGCGGTGAGCATTCGCCATTTTTTTGTCACCTTGTCACCCCAAAAAATAGGATAGGACTGTTCTATTATGGGCCGAATGTTTCATAAAATGCGAAATGCACGCAGCTTTTTTGGGTGTTTTTTTTTTCCGCGGTATTGAGTATCGCAATACTTTTTTATGGTGACGAAAGCGAATCAAAATTTTTGTATCAAAACAACCCTACACCGATCTGATCGGCGTAGTGTTGTCACGATACCAAAATTTTGATTCGGTTTCGATTTGGCGACTAAAAATTTTATTTGGCTCCTAAATTTTTCAGTTCAGGAGCCAATGGCTACTAGGTATTTTTTTTTGTCTGGAGCACTGATTATATTGTATTTTTTGCTTTCTTTGTGTAATCCCAATTAGTATGTGTTCCATTATTGACAACGCAGTCCAGTGCACATCTTGTCTGATGTATGCAGTCCTAGAAAAGCCGTTTGAGGGTGTATATCATTGTTCAAAATGTGAGCAAATTACCAGTTTTGAATCACAAATTGAGTATCTAAACTGGTGAATTTCAACACTGAGAGGCGTTAACTATTTGGAAAAGAGTTTGCTGCTCACTGAACAAGCACTCTATGGGATAGATGAGGGGGAGGGTGAAAGTGAGGAGGATGAGGAAAGTGAGGTAGCTAGCTGCGTAACAGTTAGAAAGCGGGATAGAGGGAAGAGTGCCAGGGAGGCTAGCCCTGATCTGTCACACCCCAACAAGTTTGCACGGTTGGCAGATGAGGGGGATGACTGTTTAAGGACAGCTCTGCTGCAGCCGGACACTTCCTCTGCCAGTCAGTAGAATGTCAGCTCCAGTAAACAGGGGACCAGAAGGGCAGGGCAGACAGGTGCAGGTAGTGGGAGACTCTATTATTAGGGTACAGAAAGGGCAATCTGTCACAAAGACAGTGATCGCCGAACAGTGTGTTGTCTTCCTGGCGCTAGAGTTCGACAAATCTCGGATCGGGTTGACAGATTACTGGGAGGGGCTGGACAAGATCCAGCGGTCATGGTCCATATCAGAACCAATGACAAAGTTAGAGGAAGGTGGGAAGTCCTTTAAAAATGATTTTAGGGATTTAGGTCAAAAGCTTAGGGAAAGGACCTCAAAGGTAGTGTTTTCCAAAATACTGCCTGTACCACGAGCCACACAAGAAAGGCAGCGGGACATTAGGGAGGTTAACAAGTGGCTTACGAACTGGTGTAGGAAGGAGGGGTTTGGGTTCCTGAAGAACTGGGTTGACTTCTCTCTCGGCTACAGGCTCTATCGTAGGGATAGGCTGCACCTCAATGGGGAAGGGGCAGTTGTGTTGGGGGGGGGAGGGGGATGGCTAGAAAGTTGGAGGACTGTTTAAACTAGGGACTGGGGGGAGGTTAATTATGTTATAGGATGGGAAGATAGTGCAGATAGAGACTGTGGGCAAGGTAGTGGGACTGGGGGAGGAATGGAAGGAGGGACTCGAACTCTTCAGAAGGAAAGTTGTAGGGTAGTTGCCGCCCGCTCTGCCTGTTACTGGAGCTTCATTGTAAGGTAAAAGAAGATCGAGCGATTTAAAGTAAAAGTTACTGACGGTTAAGGAATACTGCTGTGAGCGGAGGGGCCAGTGCTGTTATAGGGGGGGGGGGGCACTGTTATGGGGAGGGGGATTTGTGGATGACACTGCTATGGGGGAGATCAGTGCCATCCACAGAACCCCTCCATAAGTGCCATTCACAGAACCCCTCCATAAGTGCCATCCACAGAACCCCTCCATAAGTGCCATCCACAGAACCCCTCCATAAGTGCCATCCACAGAACCCCTCCATAAGTGCCATCCACAGAACCCCTCCATAAGTGCCATCCACAGAACCCCTCCATAAGTGCCATCCACAGAACCCCTCCATAAGTGCCATCCACAGAACCCCTCCATAAGTGCCATCCACAGAACCCCTCCATAAGTGCCATCCACAGAACCCCTCCATAAGTGCCATCCACAGAACCCCTCCATAAGTGCCATCCACAGAACCCCTCCATAAGTGCCATCCACAGAACCCCTCCATAAGTGCCATCCACAGAACCCCTCCATAAGTGCCATCCACAGAACCCCTCCATAAGTGCCATCCACAGAACCCCTCCATAAGTGCCATCCACAGAACCCCTCCATAAGTGCCATCCACAGAACCCCTCCATAAGTGCCATCCACAGAACCCCTCCATAAGTGCCATCCACAGAACCCCTCCATAAGTGCCATCCACAGAACCCCTCCATAAGTGCCATCCACAGAACCCCTCCATAAGTGCCATCCACAGAACCCCTCCATAAGTGCCATCCACAGAACCCCTCCATAAGTGCCATCCACAGAACCCCTCCATAAGTGCCATCCACAGAACCCCTCCATAAGTGCCATCCACAGAACCCCTCCATAAGTGCCATCCACAGAACCCCTCCATAAGTGCCATCCACAGAACCCCTCCATAAGTGCCATCCACAGAACCCCTCCATAACAGCCATCCACAGAACCCCTCCATAACAATTTGTTTTAATATGGCCTTTGAACATAATTTTTCAAGTTAAATCATATAAACCCCTTCTTTTTTTTTTGTCATTTTGGTGTTTTTTCCCCGATTAATCGATGAAATTATCGACAACTTATCGATTATTCAATATGGATAGCCCCTGGCCCTATCTTATGTGAAGGATGGCCTGTTGCCTATCCCATGCATGCTTAAACTCCTCCACTGTATTTGCAGCTACCACTTCTGCAGGAAGGCTATTCCACGCATCCACTACTCTCTCAGTAAAGTAATACTTCCTGATATTACTTTTAAACCTTTGCCCCTCTAATTTCAAACTATGTCCTCTTGTAGCAGTTTTTCTTCTTTTAAATATTCTCTCCTCTTTTACCTTGTTGATCCCCTTTATGTATTTAAAAGTTTCTATCATATCCCCTCTGTCTCGTCTTTCTTCCAAGCTATACATGTTAAGGTCCTTTAATCTTTCCTGGTAAGTTTTATCCTGCAATCCATGTACCAGTTTAGTAGCTCTTCTCTGAATTCTCTCCAAAATATCAATATCCTTCTGGAGATATGGTCTCCAGTACTGCGCACAATACTCCAAATGAGGTCTCACTAGTGCTCTGTAGAGCGGCATAAGCACCTCCCTCTTTCCACTGGTAATGCCTCTCCCTATACACCTTAGCATTCTGCTAGCATTTCCTGCTGCTCTATGACAATGTCTGCCTACCTTTAAGTCTTCTGAAATAATGACCACTAAATCCCTTTCCTCAGATACTGAGGTTAGGACTGTATCACTGATTTTATATTCTGCTCTTGGGTTTTTACGTCCCAGGTGCATTATCTTGCACTTATCAACATAAAATTTTAGTTGCCAGATTTTTGACCATTCCTCTAGTTTTCCTAAATCCTTTTCCATTTGGTGTATCTCTCCAGGAACATCAACCCCCGTAAACAATGTGTCCCTGAACAGATCCCTGAGGTACCCCATTGGTAACAAGACCTTGGTCTGAACATACTCCATTGACTACAACCCTCTGTTGTCTGTCCCTGAGCCACTGCCTAATCCATTCAACAATATGGAAGTCCACGTACAGTCTTATTCTACATAATTTAAAAACAAATCTTTTTTTATGATGGAATAACCTTTGGATGGTAATATATTTTCCTCAAAAAGCATTTTTTATAACAAATTCTGATTTAAATTAAAAAAAAATCTGATTTAAATTAAATCATTCAAGAGGGGCTTGGATACATTTCTGGAATGTAATAATATTACAGGCTATAGCTACTAGAGAGGGGTCGTTGATCCAGGGAGTTATTCTGATTGCCTGATTAGAGTCGGGAAGGATTTTTTCCCCCTTAAGAGGGAAAAATTGGCTTGTACCTTACAGTTTTTTTGTTTTTTTTTGCCTTCCTCTGGATCAACTTGCAGGATAAAAGGCCGAACTAGATGGACAAATGTATTTTTTTTGGCCTTCTATACTATGTTACTATGTATATACAAAAGAAGGGAAAGGAGCTGATGTCTGTGTTGCTGGGGCTGTTAGTACATCCAGTAATTTACTCAATTGGCTTACTGTAGATATGGTCCAAGACAAGTTAAATAGTGTAAATGTGAACAAGGCTCTGTGTCCAGATGGATTACACCCAAGAGTGCTTAAAGATCTCAGTTCAGTCATTGCTGTGCCCATGTTTTTAAGATTCTGTAGGTACTGGTACAGTGATTGGCACAAGGCAAACGTGATGCCCATATTCAAAAAGGGATCAAGGTCCTTCACAGGTAGTTATAGACCAGTTAGTTTAACTTCTGTTGTGGGAAAAATGTTTGAAGGACTCTTAAGAGACTATATTTAGGAGTATGCAAATAATATTATAAGTGATAACTAACATGGGTTTACCAAGGACAGAAGTTGTCAGACTAACCTAATTTGTTTTTATGAGGAGGTGAGTAGAAGCCTGAAGAGAGAGGCGGCTGTGGATGTAGTGTTTATAGATTTTGCAAAGGCTTTTGATACTGTCTCTCATAGACGTTTAATAGGTAAAGTAAGGTCAATAGGCTTGGAAATTATAGTTTGTAATTGGATTGAAAACTGGCTAAAGGACAATGTCCAGAGAGTTGTGGTCAATGATTCCTATTCAGAATGGTCCTGGGTTATAAGTGCTGTACCCCAAGGTTCAGTGCTGGGCCCTTTATTATTTAATGTATTTATTAGTGATATCAAGGACGAGATTAATAGCACCATTTCTATTTTTGCAGATGACACTAAGCTATGTAGAACTGTACAGTCTATGGAAGATGTCCATATGCTACAAGCTGACTTGAACACTCTAAATGATTGGACATCAACTTGGCAAATGAGGTTCATTGTGGACAAATGTTAAGTTATGCATCTTGGTAGTAATAATCTCTGTGCTACATATGTCCTAGGTTATGTAACACTGTGAGAGTCACTTATAGAGAAGGATTTGGGTGTCCTTGTGGACGGTAGATTAAATTACAGCATACAATGTCAATCAGCTGCTTCTTAGGCCACCATGATATTGTCATGCAGTAAACGAGGCATGGACTCACGGGGCAGGGATGTAATATTACCACTTTACAAAGTGTTGGTGCGGCCTCATCTGAAATATGCAGTTCAGTTCTGGGCACCAGTCCATAGAAAGGACGCGCTACAGCTGGAAAAAGTACAGAGGAGAGCAGCAAAAATTATAAGGGACATGGAGGGTTATGAAGAAAGATTAAAAGAATTAACCTATACAAATATAGAAATGGGCCATATACGGTGAAAAACTGTTCTATGTAAAATGCGCTCAAAAGACAAGGGGGCATTGCCTCCGATTGGAGAGGAAAAAGTTTAGTTTCTGGAAGCGTCAAAGCTTTTTTACTGTGAGAACTGTGAAGCTGTGGAATAGACTTCCTCAGGACGTGGTCACAGCCGGAACAGTGGACAGTTTTAAAAAGGGTTTAGATAAATTCTTAAAAGTAAACAACATTATTGTTTATGAAAACGTGTAGAAATCTGAGTCTCAATTCCTTCTGGGATTCGCGTCCTCACTATCCCTTGGTTGAACTTGATGGACTTATGTCTTTTTTCAACCATATTAACTATATGTCTATCGATAGCATGACAAGATGAATGAGCAAGTAAATTGTTATTTTTTTATTTTATTTTTTTTATTACCCATAAGTCACAAAAAATGCTGAAATTGGTCCCAGTTCAGGTCTATGCATCTTTAGGCAGCTTAGATTACATTGGCTGAGACTACTTGCAGCTGTTTAGCAGTAGTGTTTGTGATGTTCTCCTGGAGTTCATCCAGGGGATGTGGATTGTTGGCATACACTTTCTGTTCCCCACGGATGTGGACAAGTCTGGGGAACGTGGTGTCCATAACCGCTTGCTCACAGTTCGCTCCTCCATAAGCAGTTCATGAACCTGTGCCAGTGAGTTCCATGAGGTATGGCATGTTGTCTTATCTTATTGGAAAAATCTGGACATTTTATTCTTCTGCAGCATCACTGTTGAAGAACTGCAAGCAGTATCAGCCAACATAATGCTACGTGCCCAAAGATACATAGAAGTGAACGGGGACCACTTTAAGCATCTTTTGTGACTTGTGGGTAATAAAAAAAAAAAAAAAAAAGAATCCATGTGTTCGTTCATCTTGTCATACTATTAGTGTAGGCAGGCTACTTTTTTGTGGGCCACCCTGTATATAGGCAGCAGCAATGATTTTACTAATCCTCCTTGAGTCTCGATCTCCATCTCAAAGTGGGGTGAAACTAGGCTAACACTGCCGGTGTTAATGGTTTGTTGTCTGAACAAATCTATTTGGTATAAACAATGCATGAAGAGATGTGTTTTTTAACATTAAAGGGGTTATCCAATGATTAAGGTAAAAATGTATTTACATCATACAGAACGTGACAATATCTTTCTAAAAAAGCTAGAACCAGCCCTGTACCTCACATGGACCCAGAGATCTCCACATCTCCCATCATTGCTCTGCTAGATTTATATCAAGCTGACCAGGTGTTGGATTGAAAACTGTAGACTATTTTTTGTGGGAGAAACAGATTTTGACATTTGTATACATTTGTCTATTTCCCCTGTGCAAAGTCATCAACTCATCACTTTTTCACTTAAACCAGTTAACTTGCACTGCTTAATACCGTATAACTGTGTTTTATGTTATATATATCCTGTTCATTTGCACTGTGTTTGCAAGGCTCTGTGGAAAAGGTTAAGGGATACTGAGAGACTTTTGGGAAAAGCTAGTAATTTCCACAGCTGCAGTAGGGTTTAAAGAAGAGAATGTTTTGGAGGGAAAAATCCAGACTCGTTTACCACCCAAACCAGACAGACTGACCTCTTGAATGTCCGGTTTAGCTTATTTGTTATGTCTGGAAACTTGTTTGTGTCTGGAAAACCTGCTGTGTCATTGCCATTGGGTATCATTGAAGCTCTAATGTAAGTCTATGGCAGACGGGAATGGTAACTTTGTATCTGTTTGTGCTGAGTTTCTCCACTCCACACCTCTCACTAGAAGGTTCTAGTTCAGCTAGAAAATGTATATAAGGAGAGCAGTCAGAGCCTCTAGTGTTCTGCAGTTAGGGACCAGTGCTCGGAGGGGCAGACTCATGCCAGTCTGAATGACTGACCAGAAGAAGATGGTGAGATGGAAATGCTGAGCCACAGACCATAGGTCACCAGCCTTGTGACCAAGGAGCTAACTGGACTACTGAGCTACAGACCATAGACCTCCAGCCATTGGCCAGGGTATCAGCCTTCTGAGAGAGAGAGGGACAGCTAGCTCAGGCCTTTCCTCAGATCCAAACACTTTTTCTGCCAGGGAGGAGACTGGAGAAGCCAGCCCTGTGCTTTGCCTGTGTCACAGACAGCGGATGTGAACCTACTGTGCTACAGACAGGGGGGACAGCGCCGCACCGAGGACGCTGTTACAGTTCAGAAAGACCCTACCAGAACACCGCCAGTTGAGCCTCATCATTCCACGCAAGTTCAGCCGCTAGGGTTTGGAGCTGGATGGTGTGCTGACCCACAGAACCGGAACCTTGACGTAGATGTAGCAGGGCTGAGGCCAGTGGAGGACGTACTACCTGGCTCCTCAAAGACTATCCTGAAGGTAGTCAGGAAGGTCTGCAGATTAGTCTTCTCTGGACCTACATGTTCCCAAATAGGATTTACCTAGGCAAGAGCCTTATCAGACAACAGGGATATGATGAAGGCAACCTTGGACCTCTCCGTAGGGAACCTCTGCCCATGTAACTCGAAGTGGATCAGGCACTGGTTAAGGAATCCCGACATGTTTTAGGATTACCACCATAGCGAGTTGGCAGCGGGAGTTGCACTCCGGCGGCACTCTGTTCCGGAATCACTGGTGGCATCGTAGCAGGCAGAGGAGCGACTGGTTTGCCTGCTGTTCCAGGATGAGAGACGGTATCCAAGCGATCAGCAACATTTTGCATAAACTGCATCAATACGTCTTGTTGTTCACTCTGCCACTTAAATTCCTGTAAGACCTCATGAACAGTGGTCTTGGGATGACCAGCGGGGTCCATGGCCTCAGAGTACTGTCATGGGCAGCGGATGTGAACCCATTGTGCTACGGCCTGGCTGTACCCTGTAGGGGCGTGACTAACCGCTACCTGGTTATTGCTAGAGCCTTTAGTGGTGAGGATAGACTTTGCCGTTAGGGTAGTTGCCAGGTACCACTCCAGGGCAGTCCCAGAGTCAGTATCAGCTGGTCCAGGCGAACCAGGAGATACCTGCAAAGGTACTAACAGTACAGACGTGGTTATATAGGCAGGGTTGTTACCAGGAGCAACAAAAACAGGAACTGGAGGATGAGGCAGAGACATAGTCGAGATAAGCAATGGGTCAGGGCAGGTGGCACAGGAAATAAGTCAGACAATCCGGCTCGGCAACAGGAGGAACGATGCAAGCAGGCAGGGATCAGACGAAGAGCGTAGTCTAGGAACGAGACACATAGTTAGGAACACAAGTGGTAACAAATTCAATTGCACAGGATAGTACCTGGACTCTGAGGCGCTTGGGTAGAGAGCTGAGCAACTTAAATACCCCCAGGAGAGCCTGGGTAGGTCAATGTAATCACCTAACACAACACAGCCCCGCCCAAGGAATGACCAAGGATGCTGTTACAGCCTGTATTGTTTTGCACCTAAATTCCTCCAGTAAAGAATCACACTGGTTCACTGCAGATCCTGACTCTCTGGACTTATTTCCCATGCACCGCGCCTTACTATCCCTTCCAGAGAGCAGCAACACATGGTGACACCTCGACAGTGTCCAGGGGACCCAGCGTAGCATTGGGTGCCACCCCAAATCTGGACACTGCATATCTATAGGGCAGTTCTTCATCTATTCTTCATGCATTTTTTGCATCATCTAATTCACTTGCATTCAACATCACAGAAAATAGATTTCCATAAGCTCCATTTCCGACTAGCCCTAATGGGTCATACAGGATTAAAAGCATGGCTGATTTCTTAAAGATACAGCAGCACACTGGTCCATTGGTTATGTATAATATTTGCGGCTCATTAATTTTAAACAGAATGGAGCTGAGCTATAATACCACACACATAACCAGTCTACAGGTGTGGCTTTGTTATTAGAAGAAAGCAGCCATGTTGTTTCAAGTCTGGGTGACCTTTTTTCTGACTTATTTTAGAATTGACCCATGGAATCATTTTCCTGACCAGCAATAGATTTTGCCATTGGTAGCTGTAATCTTTTATTTTACTCATGGCACTAGATTTGCTTGTTTATTTCTTCCTTCCTTTTGAGGGGATTGGTGGCAGTACACAGAATTAACCCCTTCATTGCTGTAGCCTCTTCTGGAGTAGGATAATAGCAACTCACTCCCCATCTTTGCCTCCTCAACAGCAAGTTGTAAAATAATACTGTATGGAAGTTGTAAAATAATACTGCAAAAGAATGGACAGCTTGAAGAAAGAGGCGGATTCATGAAGGGTGATATATTGTCTAGACATCTGTCATCCTTGGCTGTTCCCATTCTCTCTTGTTTTGGCAATTGGCCACTGGGTCCATTGCTGTCAGCTCTTTCAGGCTCTTTGCGTGACTTTCTTGCCCAATTTGGAGAGTCTGTTCCTGCTGCTGATTATTAATACAGCCAGTTATAGTATTATGCTCTTAAAGAAAGGCGAAGCTTATTGTGAAATTTTCCTGGTCTTGGATATGATTGACTATGGTGGCTTCATTTTGGAGATTCACTGCCTATTGCTGGCTTGCCTTCCGATGCCTCTAGGCAGGCATGCTCAACCTGCGACCCTCCATCTGTTGTAAAACTACAACTCCCACAATGCCCGGCTGATAGCTGTAAGCTGTTCGGGCATGCTGGGAGTTGTAGTTTTGTAACAGCTGGAGGGCCGCAGGTGGAGCATGCCTGCTCTAGAGAGTTGAAAGGAGATCCAGCTCGACTTCTGTTAAAAATGTATTGCTCTTATTTAGTGTCTATTAAAAAGTCAGAACTTGGACATCTATTAGGCCATGATAAAATCTATATAACAAAATGACAGAGTACTCCAACGGCAACGCGTTTCATACCCTCCAGTCTTTTTCCACAGCCATAGTGGTGCATTGACAGTGAGCCGATTTTGTTTTGATCTTTTCTAATGCCTCTACTAAGAAGTAAGGGTGTCAAGCATATCCTCATCTCACTGTACTGTAGGTGGCTCTTGGTGCACGGATTCTGCAAGCTGTAGTTCTCTATATGTAACTAGTGTAATGTGGTGTCATTATCATGGCCAGTGCAGGTTCTTTGGTGTTTGTTTGTTTTTTAATCAAGATAGAAAGGGATGGCCTCTCCGCAAGCAAGTGGATTACACTCTGAAAGGCTGAATGTGAGTCACAGATGCCACGAATGCCGCATCAGAGGGGTTGGAGCAGTGCGTTCGTCGATTTGTGACTAAGTAATTGGTAACTAATAGGGCTGCACGATATGGGAATTTTGTGTGATTGCGATTAGGGCCCTAAAAATTGCGATAACGGTATGCAATGCACTATTTTAAGGGAATTGTGCTATTTGCTTGGATTTTCAAGGCAAAAGCACACACAAATTACTGATGATGCAGAAATGTAGTTATGCTCAACTCAAGAACTGAAATGCACAGTGTTTTTCAAAATAAAACATCTTTTACTAAAGTAAATAACATATTTGCATTACTGCAAAAGTACAAAATACAAAACTTGCTATTTTCTTAATAGCACTGCACAGAACAGATAAATAAAATAGAATAAATAAAAGAACATTTGTTCATTAAAATAACGACTTATAACAACATCAAGTAACTGATGTATCGCCGGCCGCGCTGTGCAGCATAGCGGCCGGCGATACATCCGTGTCAACCACGTAAAAAGTCAACCATCACTTTATAAGGCGCACTGCCATTTCCCCCCCACTTTTGGGGGGGAAAAAGTTTGTCTTATAAAGCGAAAAATATGGTAATATAATTGCAGCATTTTTGGGGCGGCCAATTGGCGATTGCGATATGGCGATTAATTGCGATTGCTTTGGCGATATATTGTGCAGGCCTAGTAACTAATTGAATATCTTGTCAAAGTTGGTTTTCAAAACTTCGCTCATCTCTAGTTGTAACCCTGACAGGTACTATTTCAGGGATCGGTGTGTTAGATTTTGAGTTTACATGAAACGTTTCTTTAAAGGGAACCTTCCATTAAAGCTGTTGTACCATGATGGTGTATCCCCTGTATATAGGGTTGAGGATAAATGATTGACAGTCTATCTGATTTGGCCCTATCTATCAATATAACAGAGGCCTGTTTTTGAATGGAGTGGTGGACATTCATGCACACTACCACTTGATTCAATTCTATGAGGCCAACAAAGATAGTTGCGCTGTTGTGTACTCTGCTGACTCTGGTGGCCTCATGGAGTTGCCTGGAGCAGCACAATGCAGGAGTCTTAACCACTCCATTTAAATGGCAGAGCACTGGCCCCAGTTCTAGTGATTTGTAAATGTATATGAAAACCACGACACTCATAAATGTTGCTTAACCCCTTAAGGACACAGGACGTACCGGTACGCCCTATTTCCCGCGTCCTTAAGGACACAGGACGTACCGGGACGTCCTGACTTGAAATCGGGATTCCGGCGCCACAGGGGTTAATCGGAACGCCGGCTGAAATCATTCAGCCGGCATCCCGTAACAACACAGGGGGGGGGGGGTCATTTGACCCCCCCCCCCCCCCCCGTATCGGCGATCGCAGAAAACCGCAGGTCAATTCAGACCTGCGGTTTTCTGTGTTTCCGGTCCATTCGGGTGTCCTGTGACCCGATGAACCGGAAAAAGACTGCGATCGGTGGCGTAATTATACACCACCAATCGCAGTCCGAGTATTTGGAGAGGCGGTGCTGGCCCTGGTGCTGATGCCTGCTGTCCAGGGTGCTGATTGGTGCAGGGGAGAGAGGCGCGAGATTCAAACTTCCTGCGCTCCTCTCTCCCCTCCTCTTCCTGTCCAGCACCCTGACCGTGCAGCATCGTCCAGCACCAGCTCCTGTGTCCCCCTAATCGCCATCCATCACCCTCCTGCACCCATCGCCACCCAGGTAGGTTAGGGTCAGTGAGGGAGAGGCACCGTTAGGCAGGGAAAGAAGGGAAAAGGAAGTTAGGAAAAAAAAAAAAGAAAAAGTACTTTTATTCCAAACTTCCATCTAACTCTAAGAGTCTGAGAGCCATACATATTGGGCATCGTCGCGTGCGTAAAAGTCGTCGCTATAAAAATAACTTTTGACCAAACGCCTCGGATGAACGGTGTTAAAAATATAAAATGAAAACTGTGCCAAAACACCCATTTTTGGGCAAAATTTCAATTTTAATCCATTTTGCCGGTAATAAAGCAAGGGTTAACAGCCAAACAAAACTAAATATTTATTGCCCCGATTCTGTAGTTTGCAGAAGCACCCCATATGTGGTCGTAAATGGCTATATAGCCGCAGGGCATAGAACGAAGGGAACTCCATATGGTTTCTGGAAGGCAGATTTTGATGGACAGTTTTTTTTTTTACACCATGTCCCATTAGAAGCCCCCCCGATGTAGCCTAGACTAGAAACTCCAAAAAAGTGACCCCATCTAAGAAACTACACCCCTCAAGGTATTCAAAAGTTACTTTACAAACTATGTTAACCCTTTAGGTTTCACAAAACTAAATAGCGAATGTAGAAACAATTTTAGAATTTAATTTTTTTGTTACATTGCCTCAAAAAAGAGTAATATAGAGCAACCAAAAATCAAATTTACCCCAAAAATAGTCCCAAAACAACAACCACCTTATCCCATAGTTTCCTAGATGGGGTCACTTTAATGGAGTTTCTACTCTAGGGGTGCATCAGGGGGCTTGAAAGGGTACATGGTGTAAATAAACCAGTCCAGCAAAATCTGCCTTCCAAAAACCATATGACGTTCCCCTTCTTCTATGTCCTGCCGTTTAGCCAAATAGTAGTTTACGACCACATATGGGGTGTTTCTGCAAACTACAGAATCAGGGCAACCCATTTTGAGTGTTGTTTGGCAGTTAACCCTTGTTTTACTCCTGGAAAAAATTGATTATATTGAAAAATGTTCCAATTGAAATTTCAAAATTGTTTCTCCATCTGCCATTAACTCTTGTGGCACACCTAAAGGGTTAATAAAGTTTGAAAAAACAGTTTTGAATACCTTGATGGGTGTAGTTTCTAGAATGGGGTCATTTTTGGGAGGTTTCTATTATCTAAGCCTCACAACATGACTTCAAACCTGAACTGGTCCATAAAAGTGGGATTTTGAAGATTTCTGAAAAATTTCAAAATTTGCTTTTAAACTTCTAAGCTATGTAACATCCCCCAAAAATAAAATATCACTCCCAAAATGCTACAAACATGAAGTAGACATATGGGGAATGTAAAGTCATCACAATTTTTTGGGGTATTACTATGTATTACAGAAGTAGAGAAACTGAAACTTTGAAATTTGCTAATCTTTCAAAATTTTTGGTAAAAATTGTATTTTGTTTATGCAAAAAAATTTACTTTTTTGACCCAATTTTAGCAGTGTCATGAAGTGCAATATGTGACGGAAAAACAATCTCAGAACGGCCTGGATAAGTCAAAGCGTTTTAAAGTTATGAGCACTTAAAGTGACACTGGTCAGATTTGCTAAAAATTGCCTGGTCCTTAAGGTGAAAATGAGCCTGGTACTTAAGGGGTTAAATATGTCTCTGTTTTATCAAAGGCAAAGAGACAAGATTATAGGCTGACACAAGTGGTTCGGTCTAACCTTAGACCTTGTTCACATCCATGTGCTATGTGGAAGACTAAACATGGCATTGGAACTTACTAGAATGGAGCATCCTGTGTGATGCAATGTGCTCCTGTTCTAGTGACTGGCAGCATCTCATCTGTCCATGAGCTATGTCTAGTTACCAGACATAATGAAAAATCCTAGACAAAGTCATGTAAGGACTCTATCCCAATGCACGTTTATGCAAGTTAAATATTCTTGGGAGGTTCCTTTTAATAAATATTTATTTATATTTAAACCTGCTTGTTAATGGCTTCCAGATAGCAACTTAACCAAGCATAATAAAAGTAAACTGGAAAAAAAAGTTAAATAAGATATGCTGCAAAAGCTGCTAGATTTTACCTTTTGCAGATAGGATTTTATGGTGTGATGTAAGTTTGACGGCCCTCTCCAAATGTCCATGTGTTTTTAACTGGAATACGTATGTGATGCAAAGCAGACATACTTGTGTTATTCTGTATCCCAGTTGGAGTCATAAATAAATAAAACAGTTGGCTAAATAAAACAGTTGGGCTGTGTTTGTGTTAGAAGCTCGATTGTCAAGGACAGCCGTCTCCTCATGACAAATGAAATGCATTGGGTTTCTATACAAACTTTTGCTGTTCTTTCTGGATTGTTTATTTAAAGCTTCTACAACTGGAAAACAGTGGACCGTGTGGAAAAGCTTGATAAGAAAGCGGTGAAAGGTGTGGGTGAGGCATTAAAGATGTTTCTACATCTTTAACGTTTTAGAACGAAACCCTAGGTATCTAGATGCTCACCACGTCAAGCTGATCATAGGCAATAGCCGCCAACTAAATGATTGTTTGACCAATGGCTTTTTAAGGCACCATTGAGGCATCCCATTCAGGGCCGTCTTTACCAAGGGGCAAAAGGGGCAGCTGCCCTGGGCCCAGTTGCTCCTGGGGGCCCAAGGCAGCTGCCTCTTGAGCCCTGCTAGCTACTGCCCCGGGTGTCAGGCTGTCGGCTACACAGGCATCATGATCGTACTGTGTTAATGATCTTAATTCTAGGACCTTAATGACATCATTACCATGTGACCAGTAACCTAGCAATTACTGGTCACATGGCTATGAGGTCATCACAGGTCCTACTGAGTGTTTAACTGTGTTAACTGTGGAGCTTTTTTGTGTAAAGATTACATCAGAAAAAGGTGACAAGGGCTGTTATGTTAATATACTGTAAACTACTGTATAGTGGGGTGCTGTATACTGTGTGGTGGGCTGTATATTGTATGGTGGGCTATATATTGTGTAATGGGCTGTATATTGTGTGGGGGCCTGTATACTGTGTGGGGGCCTGTATAGTGTGGGGGGGCCTGTATAGGGGGGGGGGGGAGTGCTATACTGCTGTACTGTATAGTGTGGGGGGCTGTATCGTGTATAGTTTGGGGTGCTGTATACAGTGAGGTGTTGTATACCGTGAGGTACTGTATACTGTGGGCTGCTATGCTGCTCTACTATATACTGTGGGGTTCTGTATAGTGTGGGGTGCTATACTGCATACTGTGGGTTGCTGTATACTATAGGGTGCTATACTGCATACTGTGGGGTGCTGGGGTGCACTGTAACACTAGGGTGAGCCGAGCCCTGGTCTCCTTCCTGCAGAGCGGTGCCCACATTCTGCCTGAGCCCAGCTGCCCAGAGCACTGATCCTGAGCCGCTGGAGTCTTCAGAACTGGAAGTATTTACAGTCATTCACTGGACTCTACCAGGTGTGTGGATTTTTTGTGTGTGTGTTGTGGTGAAGGGCGTGATTGCCTGCTAAGGTGTGGGAAGGCGGGATCCAGGGGGCCCAAGTAAATTTTTGCCCAGGGTCCAATCAATATTAAAGACGGCCCTGATCCCATTGAGCTGCTATTGTGCCCCTAGAGATAGGGGTAGCAACACAGCATGGCCGCATCCCATGTTTTAATTGGCTCTTAGGACCTGGAATGATTCCACACTTATGGATGAACCAGGGAGTTCAGAATTGCCCCAAGGGTTAACATTATAGACCATTTTGTTATGGGATCCTCAAATCACCAGGACTATTCCAAAGTCTATATACGATACTATATGGTAGTTCACATGTTTGCAGATTTGAAATTTGTGTTGCAGAAAAAAATTGTTGATTCAGTGGGTAAATTCCCATGCGGAAACATGGCATGTTAAACTGCAAATCTGTGGCAAAAATTTGAGGAACAGCCCCAGATTTCAGCTGTGGAATCTGTTGCAAAAATTCTACTGTCTTAACTTGCCATTAGATGGAACAGTCTGTGGTAGAGATCCTCCTCCCAGAGACACACAGCCGCCTTGTAGGTCACTTTCAGGGCAAACCAACTGTGAGGGACCTGTTGGAGTATTTTTATGATCCCCAACCCCAGTTATACTAATGTTTTATAAAAGGGCATCTGTCAGCAGATTTGTAGCTATGAAACTTGCTGGCCTGTTACATGTACACTTGGCAGCTGAAGGCATCTGTGTTGGTCCCATGGTCATATGTGCCCGCATAGCGGAGAAAAATGATATATATGCAAATGAGTCTCTGGGAGCAAAAGATTCATTGCCTTTGCTCCTAGAGGTCTCTCTCTCTTGCCCTCTCTCTCTCTCTCTCTCTCTCT